>NC_086359.1:22493091-23093091 GCF_036324505.1 Eleginops maclovinus | reverse complement strand
ATTGTCGTGGATATCCTCATGAGTATATGAAAAGCTGTTGGGCTTACTTATCTATTTTTCCTTCTTTATACCCTATCATATAAGATTACCTTTTATAAGAGGTTTGAAAATGTTGGGGCTCAACAAAATGTAAAGTGATTTAAGGATTTTGAATTGCTGTGTTTAGAGTTTAGAGTTACATGATTATAATGATAATGAAGTCAATAGTGATTATTTTACCCAGCATATCAGTGTAATAAATCTTCATACTGTCCCATGTCCCTGCTCCTGCCTGACTGTATGTCCTCACCTCTGTGTTTGCCTGCAGTAGCTGCGGCTCCGGGCCGGCGTCCCTTAGCTCTCCTCCCCCTGCCCTGCGCTCTCTTGGGGCCCGGCTGAGCTGCAGGGGGGCCGCACTCCTGCTCATCGGGGCCCACTAGGCTCTCCTCTTGGGGCAGAAGCGGGTCGATAGGAAGCACCGTTGCCGTCTTCAGCTCATCAAGATGACTCAGCATGTTGCCTGTGACAAACAGTAGGGGAATCAGAGCGTGTAACCATGACGCAGCACTTCCTCAGCCTAAAGATGTTTTGAACAGTCAGAACCATGCTGGATTTAATGTGCATAGAGCCATATGGAAACTACCTGTAATGCAAGGTGAAGCTTATGACCTTTATCTGAGCTTCTCTGTGACATTTCTAATATGGACTGATGGAGCAGCTGGATGTTTTTAATCAACTCACCTGCATTGTTTCTTTCAGCCACTGGGGGCACAGTTTTCTTAGAGGTCTCAGTCACTTCTGAATTAAAAAAGAGAACAACCATAAAACGCTACTCGCACTGTGGCCATGACACGCATCAGGTCTGCAGTGGTGTAAAGTAACTAAGTACACTCACATAAATACTGTACTGAGGTACTTGTGCTTTACTTGAGTATTTCCATTTAATGCTGATTTGTACTTCTACTCCACTACATTTCAGAGGAAAATGGTGTACTTTTACTCCACTACATGTATTTAATCCCTTTAGTTACTTTACAGATCTGGATTAATGATGGTAAATATAATCAGCCCTTAAATCAGACTTTAGTTCACCTGCAGTAAATTCAGCAGCTACCCTGCAGTATACAAAGCCATTCAAACTAGCTGCACCTTTACCAGCTCTGAGAACACTTTAATGATCAATAATTATAAAACATATCAGAGATATTATTCTGAAATGGACCAATCAAACAATCACTACTTTTACTGTCGCTACTTTAAGTACATTTAGATGAGAGTACTTCTACTTTCACTGGAGGAACATTTTGAATACTTTTACTGTGACAGAGTATTCCTACACTCTGGTACTTCTACTTTACTCAAGTACAAGATCTGAGTACTTCTACTTTACTCAAGTACAAGATCTGAGTACTTCTACGTTTACTCAAGTACAAGACCTGAGTACTTCTACTTTTACTCAAGTACAAGACCTGAGTACTTCTACTTTTACTCAAGTACAAGATCTGAGTACTTCTACTTTACTCAAGTACAAGATCTGAGTACTTCTACTTTACTCAAGTACAAGATCTGAGTACTTCTACTTTACTCAAGTACAAGACCTGAGTACTTCTACTTTACTCAAGTACAAGATCTGAGTACTTCTACTTTACTCAAGTACAAGATCTGAGTACTTCTACTTTACTCAAGTACAAGACCTGAGTACTTCTACTTTTACTCAAGTACAAGATCTGACTACTTCTACTTTACTCAACTACAAGACCTGAGTACTTCTACTTTACTCAAGTACCAGATCTGAGTACTTCTACTTTTACTCAAGTACAAGATCTGAGCACTCCTCCCCCCCATGCAGTGCTGTGATGTCACCTACCTGGTGGAGGTGCTGGTTGGAGTGGAGGCTTAAGCACAGGCTTCTCCATCTTCTTGGCGTAGAAAGCTCCGTACCACACCCTCAGCTCTGCTCCTGGCAGCACATCCTGGGAATCAAACAGTTGGGGCAAAAGTTACAACACACCAAACCTGTGTGAGAAAGTAATGAGTCGATGAATCCCTGAATCTGGACCCACAGCAGCGGTTCTGAAAGGCTCAGGTTCAGGACGGACAAACACACACACCTGCGAGGTGTTGAAGTACACGTCACCGTCCAGCTGGTAGGCCGTCAGGTTCTGGTGTGTGTGCTCAGAGGCCGGGCGCACCAGCATCATCCAGTTGCAGTCTTCTTCACTGCTGGAGTCAAAACACACCACCACAGAGTCCTTCTGGAAGATCTGAGCGTTGGAGGGGGAGGGTTAAACACCAATCAGAGCAGAGCAGAGCCGCAAGTGTCTTACTAACTTAAAAAGGACTGTGCAACTTAAAACAATTAAACAAATAAAAAATAATTAAATCAGGAAATTGGATTTAGAATGCACTTACTATTACTTTTGAATATATATGTAAACATATATAACACAGTATTCAGTGTTAATAAGCCCACTTTTTATAATAAATTCAGTCAATATAAATTGAAAACATTTTCTAACAAATCTAAAAGTGATTTAAAAAATCCCAAAACGTATTTACATAACAAGCTTAAAATACACCCTTCATATTTCCCATTATTATAAGCAATATGAGGCTTCTGTTTTAAAGGGATGAGCTGCCAATACTTTTTGTAACAACATAAATGACACCCTGTTAATGTGACGCTGTGATGGAGGCGGTTTTTACTGAAAGTATATTCAAGAATCACGCATAATTCACATCTGATTGATTTTTCTAACTTATAACTTAACTTATGAGGCAATGTACCTCACCCCTAGTGAGGGGCCCAGCCCTATGTATGTTTTTTCTGTATTTGGCCCTCAGTGAAAAACATTTGGACATCCCTGGTCGAAACCATTTAATGGAAAATGTTGAATTTTATAAACATTTATACATTTGAGGCAGAAAAAAAGGACATTGTGAAAAATAATTGGCATTGACCAAGACAGCCTGTAGATGAATCCTACAACAAAGTAGTGCTGGGTGGCATAGCGTCTTATAACCAATACCGTGAACTCTATACAGTATGATATACTGTTGTTCAGAGGTTTTTGAGATTTTAAAAAACTCTGACATGGACCAGACAAAATTTATTGTAAATGTTGTCGAACTAAAATTGTTGCCCGGGGAGGTCACAAGTAATGTACCCCACCGCCTCAACAGAAAGCACTTATTGGAGTACGAAGAATGTAGGAAAACACCAGCAAGGCTGGTGAATTGTCTAAAGTAAAGTTGAGTAAAGCATCACTTGAAGGTGCATTTGTTCCAGGGACTGCCTATGGTAGGAAAAACGTATAAATGTAAATACATTTCCAATCATTGAAGGATAAATAAATACCATGACAGTTGTAATTTGGAAAAATACTGTGACATGAGTTTCTGGTCCCACCGCCCAGCCATACAACAAACTGACATGTCTTTACAGGACAAGACTCAACCTGACCCAGGTCAAGAGATTTCTGTTAAATAAAAATAAAAACTCTTCAGGGTTTTAAGACTGCACCTTCAGAGGGAACGCTCCTTCTTGCTGCAGATGGGGGACCCTCTTAGCCTCAAAGGGCCCAAAGCGGGTCCTTTTGACGAGGCGACGCAGGACAAACACCCCCTCCTGCCCGTCGGGCCCCTGTCTGATCTCCAGGCTGCTTGGTAAAGACGACCTAATCCAGGACAAGAAGAGTATACTTGTTAAAATGGCATCACAAAACTCAGAATCAGGTATCAGGAATTTGCTTTGGTGTAAAGCGATGCATAGCTTACACAGTAAATAAAATAATTGTTTTATTTTTAAATGGAGGGCAACTACTATCTAAACGATTTTAAATAAAAATAAATATAAGGAAGAAACCTAAATATACCAAAGTCAGTTTGATTATATTTCTTTAGTATTTCAACTAATGTTTTAAAATAAACAATTAGTTGATTATATTTTAAGGCATTTAGGCAACAATGAAATGTGGCTTTTCCTGTGTGGGATGGAATGCCAGAAAGTTAACACTTTACATACACACACACACACACACACACACACACACACACACACACACACACACACACACACACACACACACACACACACACACCACACACACACACACACACACACACACACACACACCTACCTCAAGGTCTGAAATATCATAAATGACACACACATACAGAGCCCCCTCACTATGAGCAGTTTAGATGTCTGGAGCTTGCAGGAATCACACTTTTATTTATTTTATTTACTATTTAACACTGTGAAGGGGAATGGATGGAATCAGTGCAGTCAGTGAAGCTGTCACTCACCGGGCCCTGCTGAGGACATAGGAGTCCTGGACAGTGACCAGGGGTCCCAGCTCAGGACACTCAGAGTCATGGTACTGGCCACAGTCTTCACACCCTGAAACACACACACACACACACACACACATCAGTCACCACAGCCCACTGTCAGTGAATGGAGCAGCTGGATTAATACTCACAGATGAACTCATCTGGCGTCTGCTCAGCCATTATGCCCACCTACAAGAGGAAGTAAATCATAATCAAATATCATGTCATTATTAGGGTCTGATGACCAGCAACCATTTCCTCCAGGTCGTCTCTGAAATATGTGTCTTTATGTTAAGGAACTACTTTAAGAGTGTCAGAATGCTGTAGAACTCCCCCCTCCCTGCATATACATAACCCGGGACACGGAGCTGCACTGACTAACTCAGACCTCCAGGCTAACAGCATCATGAAAACATGAGCTGTTTTTTTATTATAGCTACAGCTGGAGGATGCATGTTAGCTTCTGCAGTCCAGGGCAGGACATGGATCCAGGATTTGAGTCGCTCCCAAACCGTAGCCGGGTTTTAACTCCGATCTGAGCGGCTTCCTTCACTGAATGTAACAAAGAACAGTCGGCATGGCGGATGGACCGGAGACGCAAACCAGCAAACCGGAGTCTCTGCTGTTCAGCGGCCGGCAGAGAGCAGAGGGAGAGGCGGGAAAGAGCTCCGAGCGACCCGGACACCGCGGCTGCACCTGGACTACAACACTGCGGCGCCATTTTGTGAAATACTGATATACATTTATAGAGAAACACGTTACCTTTCCTGCAGAAGACTCTTCATTTAGCGAATCCTGACTCCGGGTTCCAATCCGCTCCAGAAACGGCGCAGGACCGGAAATGAAGTTAGCAGAGTGCATTGTGGGGAATGTAGGCGCGTCCGAATGGTACTCAATTAAGCATTGACTAGGGAATTAGACGTTGTATTGAAGTTTACTTCGCAAAACATATATTTAAAAAAACATAACAAACATCTCTTAATTTTGTGATGTATTAAGTTCCACAAAACCTTTTCATTTTTTTAAGCTACAAATACCACTTGCACTTGTTTACTACATAGAAAAGTACTGCATTATAAGTAAAATTACATGAGTCTTAAAGTAAAATTTGCTTCATGTAACAACAGTTAAAATAGTCCTTATGCTGAACTGAACCTTGTAATTATATATATATATATATATATATAATATATATTTTTGTATATATATTATCACTGATGCTTTTATTGTTGTTGCTGGCACAGCTGATTATAAAAAAAGTTTGTCATAGGTTAACTCGCTCTGTAATAAGACTCCTAAAATACATGTTTTTCATGAATTGAAAATGTCTGATGACCGATTTTCATTTAAATATATAATTTTGAGAGCAAAATTAGTGTCTATGACACGAGAAAATATGATGCATATTGCAGTACTACAGTTATATAAACAAATATATATTTGCATTGAACACAGGGTGAAATATTGTTTCTTTTTTAGAAAATATACCTCCAAAAAAGGTATTTCAGACTTAATGCATTGATACAGTAAGAGTGGAATTTGTTTTCACTGAAAAGAGCATCATGTGCTTTACCTTGGTAAGTTTTGTATGAAAATAATTAATTAATAGATACAAAAACGATACCCTTATCTACTGTTAAGTACCAGAGGTGGATCAGCAAATCAACATGTACAAGACAATGGATCGCTGGGGAAAACTCACTAACACATACTCAGTTATTTGATCAATATTTATTGCTGAAAAGGAATTACCTCAATGTTTATATTAGTCACAATCCCTGCAGGAACAACAGCTAAATCAGTCTGTTGCTGTGCACAAAGCATATGCCAATAAAAAAACATCAGGAAACACACAGCACTACTGCTCACTGAATGTACAACAGTAGCTAATGCCTGCAGGCTGCCATAAGCAAAGGCTCTGAAGCTGAACATGATTAGAACAACTCTTTTCCTCATCTCTTCCTCAGAGTGTAAAAGGTACTCGAGTTTTCTTCAGCCCCAACCTGGGCCTTTAAATGCTTTAAAACAGACATTAGTCAACGATGGTGAAAGACAAAGACAACCCAGACTGCATCTGCAGGACAGTATCATAAACAGCGAGTGAGCGTTTTTAATTCTCAGATAGTCTAACTATATCAACACTTAACAGATATGTTATGTGCATAGGCTTCTAGATTATAGACGCTGCTGATGTTGCAGGAACATGGCTGTACCCTTGTCTTATTTCAACAGTTTGCTACAGTCCTTCCGTTCTCTGATGTGGTGTTAGAGGAAGCCTCAAGAATCAAAAGTCATCAAGTCCAACCATGACATCATCCTCAGAGAAAACTGTAAGGCAATCCGTTAGTGCTGCATCACTCTGAGTACACTCGCTTATTGAAGAAACAGTAGTTAACATGTTGGACAGAAACGTTTTCAAAAAGCTGCTCACAAAAAGAAAATACAATCATTAGCTGGATTTAAAAAAAAAATCTGTTGAGACTCATGTGTTCATAGCTACATCTTATAAAAACAATAATCATCCGATAAAGGGTTCCATCTGGATGAAGTGAGCGTAGACTGTGTTCCAATGCAATGGTTATGGCCGAGTGTCTGCACAGGCCCTGCATAGAGGTTCATTCATTCCCTTTTGACACATAACAACCCTGATGATAACAGTAGTGAACAGGAAGAATCTTTTCGGAAGACAAAGGACAAACTTGCATATCATAAAAGAAAACACATGTAGCCGAGTTTCATGTTAGCCACATTGTTCTGCTTCTTTTTTTCCTACTGAAGGGTAATAACTTATGTTGCATGATAACACATTTCCTGTGCATGCCAATCATCCATCACTTATACTTCTTTGTTAGACATAAGGCGGCATTTATGCGTTTAGCTTTGTTTTACAGCTTTTATAAGCACGTCACATATATAGCTGTAGTCCTGATCTTGATTTATGTGGAATACACTTACAAGGATTTTTAAATGAACTGATTTAAATACCATACTTCCTAGTTTTAGTGTCACAAAGTAGTCGTATTACTATCTCCCACATTTAAAAGATGGTCTCCCTTCATTAATGTTTTTTAAATGAATCTCTGTCACAAGAGCGGCTCCTGTCATTGCACTTTAAATAAAGATTCTAAAACTGTGCAAATCATACAAATAGCACTCTTTAGTTCATCTTTGGTCCTGTTGGTCCTCCGTAGGAAATGTACGGATTGCAGCAGGGAGAATTTACTCTTCCCCCTCAGTGTCCGTGAGGTAAAGAGTGACAGCCAGTCCCTTCTGTCAGTAACAAGGCCACAAAAAGCACTAAAAAGACTTTAAAATGTTGCATAAAATCAGATAAAGGAAACATGCTAAATCCTCTGAAATACCATTAATCCAGGATAGGAGACCTTCATTCACACATGCACACACTTGCTATTGGTGGAATATCTGCCTCTTATAGGAAGCAGGAAACGGCAGTCAAAACAGTTTTCCATTTGCACAGCTTTCCCATTCACAATGCAGGAGCCCCAGTATGCATTAGGGGGGGTAAGTTAGCCAGGAAGTTAGCCAGTGCAAGTTTGAGGTGGAGGTGATGGTAGTTGTTGTAGGAGGGACTGAGGAGAGCAGGAGGCCGGTCACGCATGTGGTTCCCCCGTAGAGGTAGAGCCGTTCGCTTTGCTCTTCCTGCTCTTGCGGTTGAGCATGCGGCTGAGTGTGGCGGTGTGGCTGGCCCGCTCCACTGCAGCCGGAGACTCCAGGTACACCAGGTCATTGTGGGACTGGCTCATCCCCGGGTCCTTGCGCTGGTGACGGCGGCGGAAGAACAGCTTGGCACTCTTCTGTAGGAAGCTGCCTGTAGAGGAGGATAAAGGACAGGAAATACACAATGTAATATCAGGAGACAAGGACTGTGTCAACATGACACTACTCAAGGCTGAATCAAGCTTTGGGCATGAAATATAGTCAGTCTGAGGAACGCACACATTTTGAACCGCTAAAGCAGCATTATTATTATTATTATTATTATTATTATTATTATTATTATTGTTATTATTCCAGCAAAAATAATAGGGTTGTACCGACTGTAATTTTTGCTTTTCATTAAACATTTTATTTCCGTTTTGGAATACAGCTTTAAATGGCTGTTGTCTAAAGAAATATATTTTTTGTTACTTAAATTGGAATGTAAATGGGACTCATGGTGCTGCTGGACTGCTGCCTGACAGCTATCCAGTACAGACTCCCCCCAACATTTTTACTGCAGTCTACTGCAGTAAAAATGTTGTTTATTGAAAATGTAATTAATTAAATATTGGAGTTATGTAGAGTCATTTTTTGTTGGAAACAATCTTACGCAGCCACCACTAGAATCTAACTGTAAAAATACTATAATGCTAATCATCTGCAACTGCACTCCAATACTTATATACTAAGTTTTCCCAGAAGGAAAAGATATGAAAGCTGGCAAGATTATGAATAAAGCTTTGAAGCTTCAAACTATTTGGTACGGCTCTGATAATTACATAGAGAACCAATCAATGACATGTTACATCATTATACTCCATATAGGAGCAGGCTGAATACTATTAGTAAGGCTATGAGAAAATGTTTGATATAACCACTTAATCTGATACAAGAGACTAACATCGTGAGAGTGTAGGTCCGATACCTTACCTTTAATAAAATAAATCATATTGTTAGTGTTAATACTGTGCAGCCCCACAACAGCTATTCTTAAATGTATTGACTACATGATCTAGTATTATCTAAAGTACTTCACACAAACTTAAAATAATCTTGACATTCTAGAATAACTACTTCATCTACTACAGATACTAGAGTACAAAGGATACTACAAGAAACTTGTGATGACACTTACTCATCAGGACAAAATGTGAGCTTAGCACTGCTCTCCTCTGAGAGGGCAGTTTAAAAAGGAAAGGTTCAAACAGTAAGGAGGGAAGAGAGAAAAGAACACAAAAACAAACTGCATCACCGACAAGCAAGGGATATGATTCTGGAGATGTTAACTTATAATCATTTATAGAATAATCTGCTATAAAGACATGTCACCGTGTACACAGTCACTACTGGCCTCAGGTCTTCAGAGGTAGGGATGAACTGATTTTCATCAATTGTGATAAAAAGCACACGCACCATGTTGATCATGGTGAATTATCATCATTATATAATTAGAATATAATACAATCCTTATGAGTGAATGAAAATAAGTATCTTAAAAACAGGAAAACTCTTTACTTACTTTATGATTTAACTAATTTAAGTCAGTTTTCCTTTCTAAAAAGAACGAGAGCTGGAAAGAGATGTGTGTTCTTCTTTGATGCAATAAGAACTGTTTCTTGACAAAGTGTTAGGTTAAGTGATTCCAGGATATTTTAGCGCCATTTTAAAGTTACTTATTATATTTCTGATAAGCATCCTCTTAGTACTCTCTGGATAGCAGTGCGTCCTCTGTGAGCTCTCACCTCGTCTCTTCTTGCAGCTGGCCTCAGACACACACATGGACAGTGAGGTGTGTTCCAGCTCCTCTCCTGTTTGGCTCTCCCAGTCCTCCGGGGGCCGGCCCATCCCACTGGGGCCCTCCTGGGGCTCGGATGTATCTGGAGGGCTGCTGGGTCCTGATGCAATCGCAGCGGTCACATCCTGAGTGGAGCTGGCCTCTGACATGGAGGCGTCCATCGCTGCAGCGTAGCCCGCCATCAGAGCCAGCTCATCATCCTGAGACAAGGGCGTCTGGGTAATAAAGCACAACCCCATTATCAAAATCAGTTTAGAAAGATTTCCTTTGTTTATTTTGAAGCAAATACTTCCTCTGGCATCATGAATGAGCCAACTATTTGCATCAGCAGATATAAAGACCTCAATTTAATGTCATTATGGCTGCAGGGGGACAGAAGCCAAGCAGTTTTCCACGTAAAGCCCAGTTTCAGTCATTATTGCATAAGGGGAACATGAAGAGACCTTTTCTGCTCCAGAGACAGCTCACATTGTTTCATTTAAAACCAGTTCCTTTCCTCTGTCATGATGTTAGGAAACAGCTACAGAAGAGTTGACCTAAACACTAGAGACTGGCCAGCCCTGACTGTATATTACCATATATTCTTCTTCTTATTATGTGTATGTCATCTTTATTCTATTTTATAGGACATTTTACCTTCACTTCTTATGTTTATAAATTAAACAAGAATATTCATTGTTATTATATATATATATATATATATTTATATTGTCGATCTCATAAGATAAGATAAGAATTACTTTATTAATCCCACACTGGGACGTTTTTGTGTTGCAGCAGCATAAAACAATACAAGTCATTGAAAACTATTTGAAATAAAATGAAGAAATAAACAATTCTAAAGTTTAGACATCGCAAAAAAGAAATGTAAATATAAATAAAAATAAACTGGCATTAGAGAAAAGATATATATACAGTTGACTATGAAGATAAATCATCTATAAACTGTCAGAAAAGTAAACACTATTGAAATTAACTAAATATAAAGCAGGATATTATATACATAATAGTGCAAAGAATGGAATATTAAATACAATATAAATGTAAAGTGTAAAGTGTTATGTTCCAGTTAACAAGAGAGGCTATGGAGCAGAGAGTTGTCTGCCATCCTAATTCATTCATTTCATTCTCAAATAACTCTCACCTAATTTCAACTAAAACTCAAATCCAACTTTCCCGTTAATAACTAAAGTATTCTGATTATGATACATGTTTAATTAGTGGACCTGTTCTACTGATGTGAAAGAATAAACAGAACCAGAGAGTTCCTCAGCTGCTGGAACTACTCCTTACTTTGGCGATGCCAGAGATGATGATGGTGCTCTTCTTCACCGGCGACTTGAGCTTCTGCTTAGCAGACTGGTGCAGCTGTCTGATGGCGGCCTCAGCCACGGGGTCCGTGCCATTGAGCATGAGCAGCTCCGTGTCAGAGGAGGACAGGGCCTTGCTGACGGGGCCCCCCAGCATGGACGCCTGCTCGGACACACGACGCTCCGACAGCTTGGGCTTGATGGTCACCGGTCTCTGAGCAGGATCTGAGGGAGCACACAGTTAGCTTCATCACCTACTGAGGCATAACAATGTGTGGTAACCAAAAGGCCATTACTGTTGTTTATGAACTGAACATGGACCTTCCTTCATCACACTTACTAATTGATGCACCTATTGTTGTGTAGATGTCCATAAAATTGTCGGATTGTTATTAAGGTTATTGACACACAAAACATAATGGGGGTCAATCTTTGCTTTGCATGTTTAAATCAAATTGTTTTCATCTATACCTCTAATTCAATTATTTATTAAATATAATAAAGTTTTACATATATCTAACATAAACCTTTTATTACTCTTATTTCATTTGGGGGGATTCCGTGACATTAGGATAAGAAAAATGAGTTCAGGTTGTGCTAGGCTAAATGCTACCATCAGCATGCTGACCTGATGTTGGTGTCAACAGGCCATGATAATCAGGTATCATTTCCACATCCACAGAGCCATGTTGCTAGCATAATAAGTCCGAGCAGATCTTTCTCAGATTGCTGATTGTAATTCACTCACAAGCAGCTGATGCAAGAGGTTTTGCCACAATCATCTTACTAAGTTCCTTTCATGTTTTGTTTTGCATTTGTTAATAGTTTGAACAAAGATTTTTGCTAGGTGAACAAGAAAAGTTTACAGGGACCTTCTTGTAAAAACAGATAGGAAAACACTTTTGGCAGGTGACGTTTTGTTGTCAGAATTGTATTTAAATAGTTTGTAGCTGTTGTAGGGATAGTGCACCATTACCCCACATTTAAAATAAGTAACTAAAGAATGTAGGTTTTCCTGAAAGTACAAATAAGTTTCACTATACTGTAGATGAGAGTAACACCTCGTCACCTCCTGGCGAATTAACGGGCTCGCCCACTTTTGAGGGAAAATATTTGCTGTCATTTGAATGGCAGTAAATACAGATTCTGAATTTTTGGCAATCAATTCAAAAAATTAAGATAACAGCGCTTTTTTGTCAACAACAAGCCCAATTATGATGTTTAGACAGCCAAACTATTAAAACATGTCAAGGGAGATCGATGATCTGTGTCAATTTATAGTTTAATTTAAGTCAAAAGGGAACTATGAGAAACACATGACACTTCCTGGCAAAATGTTGGCCCCGCCCACTTTGTGGTGAAAGTCCTGCATTAGAGCAAAGCGGAAAATAATGTGTCTTCACGTCTTAGAGCTGCTGAGTCATATATTGCACCTCAAACAACAAATATATTCCAAAACACAGTTTCTTTACTTCCTCTACAGAAAAAAGGAGAGTAAAAGAAAGATGTAATTCAGAAATCTCAGTTTCAGTGTCAGCCTGCTGCCTGCCACTCGTCCACCAGCAGACCCACCGGACATCATTTCCCTATATCTAAATTAAATTATAAAGTGCTGCAGATCATTGATCTCCATTGACATTTTTTAATAGATGCCTGTCTGACCATCATAATTGGGCTTCTTGTTGATAAAAAAAAAGCTGTTATCTTGTTTTTTTGATGTGATTACCGAAAACCTCAGAATCTGTGTTTACCGCCATTCAAATGACAGCAAATATTTTCCCCATTGGTTGCTCACATCTATACACTTTAAGTTCAGACTTAAAACAGATCGCCAGAGGTTTTTCACTTGCCTCCCATGGCTTCCATAATGATGTTATTATGGTCAGAGCTTTGCTGGTGAACAGTTTGTAATGCTGTACCTGTGTTGAGTCCAAGTGGGAGTGGTCGCCCCGGCTTGCTCTTCACCGCGGTGATGGTGGTGACCACCGTGCCACAGGGCATTACAGTACGGTCCATCTCTACCCTCTTACTGGAGGCGGGGGTTGGAGGCTGCCAGGACCTCACCTCACTGGGCTCCAGGTAGGTAAACTGAAGGGATAATAAATCACCAGTTAATGTTCCATTGAACAAATGAAAGCCTCAGAAAGAAGAAGATCATTAAAATATATTTGTTATAGTGGAGATGCTGGTCTTACATCAGTAGTAAGTGATCCAGTCACTACGTCTTTGGTCATAAGTGCAAATGTTTGCTGTCCTTTTGGCTGCTTCTTTACAAGATCAAAAGGCACCGACACCTGACCAAGTAATGAATCTAACAAGAAGGAAAACACACATGAATGAAATAACTCTTAATCACACTGAAAACAACAGGGACATAAAGGCAGTGAGGTCCTTACTCTCTTGAGGTTGACCATCATCCATTAACTGAATGATGAGCTCTTTTGATCGTCCATTCAATTCACTGCAAAGAAACAAAATAAAGGACAAGGTTGGAAATGCAGTATAGATAATCATGGATGTATACAAATAAAACATTATGTTTAAAAGCAGTGATTTTGAAGTGCTTAACTTACAAGATAAAGGGCTGGTCCCAGGATGGACTGGCTGTGCTCTTCAGCACAGAGGTGTTAAACCTCTGTGGAGGATCGTCTAACCGCATCACACACAGGGGACTCATGCTGCCTGCAGACACAGCAGGAAACAGTAAGCATCACAGGAAAAACTGCATTTATCCCCCCGCGTTGTATGCCCCTGCCAACCAGTCGAGATGCAGTTTATATCCACGTGTTCAAAATGTCATCATCTCATCATTTTATTCAACTAAGACATTTTTGTGAACAATTCTAACCCTAGCATATACATTTTTGAGTTATGACCTTGAATCTCAAAAAGCTCATTTTGAATACAAATGGACATCAAATTTGAAGAGCTTCCCTGGAGGCTTTCCACAGATATCATGTTTGAGGAGAACGAAATGGACAAAACATTAACATAATGCTGCCTCAGCATTAACGGCATAGAACTACAATGTAGGTTCCAAGATCTCTCTCTTTTGACAGCTTATCACATAAAATGCAAGATTGAATTTTGCCTTCCACTATTTCACACGAGAGGTCAGCGTGTTTCGTAAAGATTAATTATGCAAAGGTTGGAGGAGACTCAACACTGAGAGCTCCTCCTCAGCACATGATGAATTCTATTACATGGAGCCCTTACACTTGTTTTTATCAGCCAAAAGCCAAAGGCTCACATGCTGTGAAAGCTCTGTTTCCTAAGGAAAACAGCATCAGCAAGATCCTTAAACACACCCACTGCAGCAGCCCTGGATCTGGCTCCTGGCCCACAGGCAGCCTCATGAGTGAAGCTAAGCTAAGTATAACCTCTCTTCACTTAGAGGGCGGAAAACAGATAATGAAGTGTCAAACACTGTGTCATGTCTCTGCTGCACAACATCAAGTGTTGGCTTGAGTACTTAATAGGATGTCTCTAGAACTGAAAACCGCTGACTCACAACTGGTGAATGACTCAACACAGACACGTCCAAAACAAATGCGTTGTGGGTGATGTTCAGGTCTTACACCGGACCAGGGTCTCACAGCCTCTCAGAACATCCTGTCCTCTAGGTCCAACATCAGCTTTGTTTTCACTCTTTGAACTTAAACTTCTCAGAGTCTTCCCTGGCTGCCTATAGCCTCGTGGTGAGACTTATAATATATATATTAGTATTATAAGCAAGAGAAAATGGAAGTGGTTACATGAATGATTTTAAAAATGCTATGTTGACAATAGGAATGTCTTTATTTGTAAAGACCAATGGACCTTGCGTAAGGTAAATATGATTTGTTGAAGAAGGCTGACGGATGGAGTCAATGTGGCCGGTACACAGACAACTCATGCAGATTATTGTTTATCAGCTGCATTATATCAGCAAAAACAGATTACACCAGCTGGTCCTATTGTGGAAGCTTGTCAAAGTACAGTGATGACGTGTTTTGGAAACGGCAGCCCCGGACGTTAGCATCGCAAGGGCTCCCTGAACTAAAAGCAATGGGATTTTTTCCTTTGGATTTTCGAATATAGCAGAGATAAGCTCTGTATCAAAGATGCATATTGACCCAAGCTTTATGATAATTTAAGAGTAAATGCAATCACAAGAAGTAAAAAGCTAAATGGTAGGCAACAAACAAACTACATCACAGTCACATGGCTAAAGGTGGCTAATGTTCAGTGCCGTTTCGTTCTCTCATTAAATCCCTCGTTATCAACCACTGACTTTTTGACACAGAGGCTTACAGACGTGCATGAGTGGGCTGTTTACTGTCATTTTTTCTGTTATGAACAAAAGGTGGTAAATTGCTAACTCATTTGTGGGTTTAAGGACTAATCCACGCACCACTCTATGCTGAAGGACACATATCTACGGTTTCGGATTTCTAGTGATTGTTAACAGTAAGAGGTCGATAAAGTACTCAGATCTTGTACTTGAGTAAAAGTAGAAGTACTCAGATCTTGTACTTGAGTAAAAGTAGAAGTACTCAGATCTTGTACTTGAGTAAAAGTAGAAGTACTCAGATCTTGTACTTGAGTAAAGTAGAAGTACCAGAGTGTAGGAATACTCTGTCACAGTAAAAGTATTCTAAATGTTCCTCCAGTGAAAGTAGAAGTACTCTCATCTAAATGTACTTAAAGTAGCGACAGTAAAAGTAGTCGTTGTTTGATTGGTCCATTTCAGAATAATATCTCTGATATGTTTTATAATTATTGATCATTAAAGTGTTCTCAGAGCTGGTAAAGGTGCAGCTAGTTTGAATGGCTTTGTATACTGCAGGGTAGCTGCTGAATTTACTGCAGGTGAACTACAGTCTGATTTAAGGGCTGATCATATTTACCATCATTAATCCAGATCTGTAAAGTAACTAAAGGGATTAAATACATGTAGTGGAGTAAAAGTACACCATTTACCTCTGAACTGTAGTGGAGTAGAAGTACAAAGTAGCATAAAATGGAAATACTCAAGTAAAGTACAAGTACCTCGAAATTGTAATTAAGTAAAGTACTTGAGTAAATTTACTTAGTTACTTTACCACTGTTTACAATAAACGAGAGTTATGAGTGTGATGCAGATTTGAGCTGAGTGACCTCGAGGTCAGTTAATGAGCACAGGACAGAATGAAGACAGGAGTCCCACCTGCAGCTTCCTCTTCCTGATTCAGAGTCACCCGGATGTTCTTCACCAGGAGCTTCCAGTCGTGGGCGCGGGGGGGTTTTGGGGGTGAAACCACATTGTTGCGTGCACCCTATTGAGAAATAATAATAAAGTAAATAACTCATGAATGTTGATCTACAGGGAGACATTTTATTAGCAACAATGAAAGTAAAGTAGCATTTTCCAAGCTTTTTCAAATATAAGCAACACATAAATCGAAGGGCTTTGAAGACTAACTCTGAACAAAAAAACCTTTCAGTCGGTCAAATTGCATCATTCATCTTAGACGCTGTTGGAATGATAAAAACTAAACTTCTACTAGCTTGTCTTAGCTTCCCAGGCATCGTCAAGTGCTATGTTTGTGTACATTCTGTTAGAGAAAGACAATATAGACAGGAATACTGAGTGTAAACACACGTGCTGACACACTGCACCTAGACCAATGATTTGCATAGGATTTTCTTCATGACCATGGGGACTTTGCATCAGTATTAGTCTGTGGTTTAGCCTTTTAGCCAAACTCTCATTCTGATTTTTTAACACAGACTTTATAAAACCAAGAACATGAGTGTATCTGATATATTTCTCAACATGTCCTGGTTACTTTTTCTCAAAACTTGGCTGTTTTTCTCCTTTTCACATCAGGGAAAATCCTAACATTTGAAAAAAAGTTAATTGCAGGGCTTGATCAAATCAGCATGACATGACACTGATGTGATGGTCATGCAAAGAGCACATCAACGAAACCTTTTTGTAGTTGTATGTTAGCATAATACACTCTAAACATTTAGTGCATGCTTTAATAGGGCAAGTCCAGAACGAGATCACATGCTCCAACTACGAATAGTTTACGTTTTAGTCGACACACAGTAGCTTAGTCGATAGGAAATAACTGCAGCAGCCCTCCAGTATCTGTGTTGCATCAACAGGAAAGTGAGTAACTTTCCTTTTTGGGCCATTTGTGAAAACAACTGACAATATATATTTGTTTACCAGCTGCTCTCTAACTGCTAGCACAGGAAGTGTGTAGTAGCATTTTGAGTTTTCTTTCATTCTAAACTTACTTTTTTTGTCATGGAAAATTGTTGCCTCTGATGGCAGAAAACAACACAATGAGAACAGTGAAACCAAAACAGTGAAGATATGGGTGTTAAAACGCACCTCAAAGTGAAACTATATGTAGGTCATCTCATTATAAAATCTTCTGTAAAACCAGGGGCTGGTGCAGTTTCAGCTGATCCTTTTCTTTAGGTTCAACAATATCGTCACATTGTAATTTTAAACATTAATAGGACAAAAATATGGATTGTAGATCCTAAGTCTTTCTGTCAAATGAAAGGATACTGTAAGAATAAATCAATATATAGTGACGGAACATTAAAGGACATAATTCACTGGACCGGATGGTGGGCGACACTTGGAGTTCCGGTTTTCGGTTGTTATTGTTTTTAGCTTCACAGTAGCATGTAGCTACTAGGATATTGTGTTTGTGAGGATAGGGAGAATGACGTGTGGAGTTCCATACTAAACATACCGCCTCCAACTCCCACACATCGACGCTACGATATCAACTATCATTACGTGTTTAATTATGTAATATTCCCAACGAATATCAGATGAATTGTGTAACAAAGATATTATGAAAGACGTGTTATGGTTACGTCATAAGAGGATGGCGAAGCAGAATGCGCTGAGGACCCGCCCCGCCGCCACTAACCAATGAGAGATGACGAGATCGGAAGGACCATAGAGTAGAAAACAACATGTAAAGTTAGAGAACGTTCCTTTTCCTACGCCGCTGTAGACAGTTAACCACTTGAAAGTGGACTGTGCACCAGTGTTATAGGAGAAGACCTTCGAGTGTCCTTTGAAGACTTATCGTATCATTGTATTAATAAATGCTGTTAAAGTTGACGAGAAGCTTCTTGGATTCTTTTCGCCTATTCTACTTTAGTATTTATAACCCTACAACACTGCAATCAAAGACCTGGGATGACAGACGTGCACACACCTGTCTGCATTGCGTTGTTGTGTGGCAGCTGTTCAGATGTCATGCATCCTGAACTCACCGTGAGCTGTGAGACCTGAGCAGGCCTGCAGCTGAGCAGCACTGAGGGACGCGTCGCACACAGCAGCCGCCTCAGCTGCTCCTTTAGGGCGGCTGCACGGGAAGAGGAGGCGTTTACCTGACAGAGAGAGGTCATGGGATCAGACAAATCCCACAATGCTGCAGCATAGCGACTAAGACTGCACAATTAATGGAAATGTTTTTGAAATTGCAATATGGACTTGAGCAATATCCAAATCACAGAAAGAGCAATATTAATTAAAGGCTTAATATTTAAAATATCAATCTGAATGAAGTATTGCGGAACGACATTTAACATTTTGTTTGGTATGGACTTTAACATTTTTTTTTTAAACCATTCCTTCTAATATTAGGTGTCATATTACAACTTCAATATCATTTAAATTATTGCAATTAGTTATTTTTCCAAGTTGTGCAGCCCTAGCATTGACTGTGTTTAACCAAAAGATAACTCTATGCAGGTTAAAAACTATACAACATAATGTACACTTTCAACAATTCTACATCTTCCGAGGCCTTCAAGTTACCTGGGTGAGGGTGGGGGTCACCTGCAGCTCTCCCGTCTCCAGGTGAGTCAGCCCCCAGATCACCTTAACCTCGTCTTTAGCTTCCTGCATCTGAAGGTCCAGCTGAGGGACAGAGGAGAGGAAACCAAGATGATCAGAAAGCGTTCAGCCCTCATCAGATTTACTTAAATCTATATAATATTTAAATGGCCATTACATACAACTGGCATTTATATTATCAATACTGGCACTCTACCTATCAAGTGGAACGTAATGGATTTAATAACTATGTTCCTGTGGGATTTTGGCCACTCACTTGAGAATAAATCAGTGTAGTTGTATTGTTTAATGACTCAAATGTTCAAATATCAAACCATTAAGCAAGCCTTAAATTGTCACCACAGCAACAGTTTTCATAACAGTAAACATCATACATTCATTGATGACTAACCTAAAAAGCAACACTCAATGTTAGGCTGAACAAAACATGTTCTCAGTACATTACTCTCTCATTTCTTCCAACCTGTGGATGGGAGTCATGTGTGCACTTTGATGGGACAAAATGTAAATATTCTTTAGATTACATTATGTTGATTGTTTGAATTGAATCTTGCATACCATTAGAACAGGAACATTTTCTGAATTGTGTTTCTCCTTAAAGCATGCCCTGCATTCTAAATCAGTTTAATAAAACCATGACATATCTCCAGATTTCATCTAAGATAAAACTGGCTCTGGTTAGCACTGTAGACTCTACAATAACCGTACGCAAACTTTAGACTGACAAACAGACACGCTAATTAGGAAAGGTCAGCGAGGGATACTTCCTCATATTTGAGAGAGAAAGTGAAAGAACAATAATGGAAAGAGAGACAGAAACCCGCCTGGGCCTTCATGTCCCAGCATGCCTGGATTCCAGCGTGAGGCTGAACAACGGCCTCTGTGCTGCCAAACAAAGCTTCATCAGAGAGCAGGAGAATGCTTGGATGGATCCAGAAGAACAATATCACAGGCTGCTTTGATCCCACCCGGACCACTCTATACAAACTATGTGGAAGGCTACGATAAATCTCCAGCATCACAGAGTGAGAAGAGAAAGGATTGGGTGAATCAAAGGAAATGAGGGCAGTGTTAAACCTGACCCAGTTTCATAAACTTGCTTACTTTCCAATTTATATATGTTAGAATTACCAGCTCCCTCAATACTTCATATATTCAATTTATTTCTTAAATCCAGCAACTCATTTTTCTACCATCTTGTACTTATTTGTGTATATGTTTCTCAAAAACATGCGATAGCCTTCAATTTAATATACAAGTGTTGTCTTTTTCCTTTAATCTGCACTGTATCTGCTGATCTAAGAATGTACATTTCCCTGGGAAAATAAAAGGATACATTTTTTAAATCCTAACGTCAGAATAACGCTTACCGTGTATCCGTAATCTGTTGATGCCTGACGAAATTATAATCTCTCCTGTCATAATGTCTGGGGAACGGAACAGTTTTAAAATAGCGCTTTATTTTTAATTCACAGAAGCACGCCTTGATTAAAAGGTGATGAGCCAGAAGGCCTACATGTGTTCATCTACCGAGGGGAATTGTTTTATTTGAAATAATATGAAATATACATATACATGCCTTGATGATGTCATTCCCTATCTAACTCGTTTCAAACTCAATAATAAACACATAATATTTGACCGGAATTCAATCCAACTTTATTTATAAAGCACTTTAAACCTCCAGACCAAAGTGAAGCTAAAATGGGGGAAATGTGCTCATGTTTGCGTGTGCCAGTTAACAGCCGTGAGACGCACTAACCCCCATGTACGTTGAATGTTTCCAATTTGTCCAGGACATGGACATTTTCCAGTCTCAACAGAAACGCTGCTGCCTGCTCAGCCCTGCATGTTCAAAGTGTTGTAGATGATAAGATTTTACTTATTTAATCCTCATTTATTTAAAATCATCAGCCTCTGTGTTTTGACTCTTCTTTTACCCTGGAGCTATGTGACAGAAAAACTTTCCTCTAGAATCCAAGCGCGGTGAGTAATTGATATATAAATGGTTATTTAATGGTAGAGTATTCCTTTAATGTGGTGTAACTCCTTTGGGATGATGCATGTCCCATGTGTGTCCCTCATCACATGCAACAGACCATGTGACGCAGCAGTGTGTTAAAAGACAAAGTACACTGAGCGGCCCGCCACAGTTCAGCGGGTGCGTTGCTGTGTGCCTGTACTGTGAATGCCCCGGGGCTTCTGGTTCACATATCCCAGCACTCCTAACGACGGGCCAGGACCATTCTAGCACGGATCAGAGAGAAAAGCTAACAAATGTTCCCGTGGATGGATGGAGACATTTGAAAGGCCTCTCTGACTAAGCTGAAACAATTATAGTGAAAAAGAGACAAGAGGCTTCCTTTATGTTCCCGCCGCAACAACTGATCCCCAACCAAAACAAAAGCACCCTGGCTCTAATCCTGACTTTAACTCCAAAGTCTCTCACTCAAGTCGTATTTATGGCACAATGAGATCAGGGTGGGTGACGACAAGCACCTTATTAGTTTAAAAATAGCCTTAACACAATTGGGTTAGCTGGTATAGCCACTTGAATCCATACTTTGGTGCAGATCTAACACTGAAAGTAAGAACAGGAGGAAAGCTTACCACAGCTTAATGCGCACAAGCTGTTACATATCCCATCACATCACCTTTCACTCACTCCAGTTAATGACTGTATCTGAGTCCGACGCATTAAGAGGCTTTGGAAAGACTGTGATTCACCTTTGGGGATGATAAATAAAATAAATTGCTGTGATTTCCTGATAAAGACAAGGTCATCACTAGTCATTGTGTCATAACTTCAGTGTTTCGATGATTCTCTACAAGCCCTTGATGAATATCAATGTAGACAAAGCTTTGGAGGTGGGTCTGACAGTGATTTTATGAGGTCTTCTTGAAATTTGCCAAACACAGAAACCACACCATTTAATCTAAGACCCCTGCCAGGACTGCATTGAGCCAGCACTGGGCAGCACATCATGTTCAATAAGATCTCCCATTAAACGAAACCAAGTTGAAATCCAAAGGATTTCTGCATTCAAATGCCTCAAAGCTAAAGGGATATTTAGTACAAATACAAACAAGTATTGTTTACTTTCATGAAGGTTAAAAAGAGGCCTCAGAAGAAACTAAAGAGTATTTACCTGCAGCTCCAGTGGAGCGATACACACTGTGTATTTACGCGGCTCTGCTGAAGGCATGGCTGTGTAAGCTGCACTGACGGAGAACTGAAGCTCTTCCCCGATCACACTGCAGCGAGCGGCCTGTTGGGAAGACAAAGTGAGGCATTAGTGTAAGATAAATATAGTGAGAATGCTGGAGCTAAAGCAGGGACACGTCCGCCTGAGACTCGCATGTACAGTAGTTGCACCATGTAACAAGAAGCACCTGCAACAGGGAGGTAAACAAAATTTGTACTGATTGATTTTTAGGTGCTGTTTTCCTATCCACATTTAAAAGGAACTAAAAGGATTTATTTATAATAAGCGCTGTAGAGAAGTTACAAGCTGTTTCCGATGGTATTGAAGTTCCAAGTTAAGTAAAACTTAATGGCTGCACAGTCTATTTATTTATTTGAATGTATATTCATTCTGTTGAGTAGGTTAGCTTGGGAAGGTTGGATTAAATATATATATTTCTTTTCTCAATAAACAGAAAAAAACTCAGCCCATCTCTTTCAAATGACAGTAGCTAGCAGCATTACCTCCAAGATTGCTAGATCCAGTGCGTAGGTCTCAAAGTGAGCTTGCCTGACAGTTTGTCTCCTGAAGCCTCTAAAGCCACTGCACGAAGATGATCATTATGACTGTAAATACTGTACTATTGCAGCTGGGCCGAGTGCGATGAGGTCAGGAGGCAGTTAAAACCAGATTTATTCTACATAGTTGGATAAATATTAGGCTACACTAATATAATATATATATTATAATAAAGTGCAATAATATTCCAGTGGTGGCAGCGTAAGCTTGTTTCTGGCTCCTTTGATCCAAGCTTTAATATTGTTTTGTAATCATATGTAATCATTTTCAAAATGTGCAATATGTTTTATCCAAGACAATACTCTGCTTCAATCCATATATTTTAGCCTATTAAAAACAACATGTTCACCACTACTGCTATATTCCCTCTGAATACAGCCGCTAAACCGTGATGCGTATAAATGATAATGTGTGTACTTCAGTGAATGTTTTAAGGATATTTAATATTGTAAACCAAAAGAATAAACAAACAGTATCAGCCTCCGAGCCGCCGTATTCAAAGGGAATATAGCCGCCACAATTGTCAACAAAAGATATCAGAGTTAAGATCCCATTGTCCTACTACGAAAGCTCCACACACAGCAGGTGCCCTAAATACCATTAACCACACCATTGTGACTACCAATTACAAGTGTGTGTGGTGTTAACAAATAATGAAGATAATACTACTATAAACACAGGCTACCTCACATTTTGGCTCCTACAACCACAATAATTAAACTGCCTTCTCTCCATCTCGCCGCAGTAAGGGAGGGGGGCATCTGTATTAACGGGTCAGTCCATGAGCACTATTACAGCACCATAAATTACATTCAAACAACAAGGGGGTGCTGTTATAACATATGATAACAGCTACATTTAAAATGAAACAATAAAAGCTTTACATATTTTTACAGAAGGACACTGGGTACAGCCCTATAATACATGTGTTCTGTGTGTATATAGTAATATGCAAGAAACACATAGCACTTCTGCTAAACTGGAGCAGAAGCAAAACATCTGCCTTAGATGGAGTTCACACAGAACTGTGGAATAGGAAGAACATCTGTACTTGCTTTCAACGGCATGATCAGAACATTCAATAAATCACTTTCACTGCAAAGGAATGTGTCTGTAATAGAGTTAATAAGCAAACAACGTTAAAGTATCCTCTAAGTATTTAAAGCACTCATTGCATTCATTCAGATTTCAGTGGAAGATGTGTGTGTTTGTGTACAGTCGGGCATTAGATCACTGTGAGGGGAAACCTATGCATAAACAACGGGGCTGCTGCATTCCGGTCTGCTGCTCCTCCTCACTTCTGAGCCGGACAGCTATGTAAGCTTCTTAGAGCACAAGCACAAGCACACACAAGCACACACGCACACGCACACACACACCATGTGGGTAAAAATAAGACTCTGCTCATTAAACTCCCTGCATTCCCCAACAGAGCAACTGGTATTTCACTCCATAACATGGTCACAAAGAAAGAAATGGATGAGTTTGCTTTGGGAGTCCTGCAAAGTCAATCAGGCCAGCAACACAGCAAGTCCCAATATGAACCCTCAAAAAATAAAAGCCCACCACTGGCAGTTTGTTTCGCAAACAGTCTGCAGCCTACATCATCTGAATGACTGGTATAATAAGCGTCATACAAGTGTTTAACATTTTCTTTAAGCAGGGGTCTTCATTTATAGTGTCGCTGGATTTTTGGAGTGAGCATGTGGACACTGCTTTAACACAGATTAATTAGCAAATGAATGAGAGAATTGTTTGTAGAAAAATAAACCAAGGTCATGAGCGGATGCTTTTCTATGTAAGCTAAAATGCAGCACTGGTGGTACTTTTCCACTAAATTTGATATGGGGAGATTGACTTGAAGAGAGTTGTTTCTATTAAGTATACAAACAAGGAAATAAAAAAAATATAAGTGGCTGCTGACATCAGAAACTGAATCCATTGTGTTCAGTGGTTTGGAGGAAGGGGACACAAGACTCAACACTACAATAATTAATCCAGTAATCTCCCAGAAAAAGCCCGTATTTACTACCAAAACACTTTAGGGTCAGTGTACCTTTTTTCCTGCAGACTTCTGAAAGCTGGACACTTGGCTGACCATTAGTTCTGATGCCTCAAGATCATCCTCTTCAAATGTTAACAGAACAGGACCCTGGTGAGGAAGAGGACAGAACCATTAAAACAACAGCACGGTCAAACAATTGAGCAATGATTTTGGCTGTGATGCATCACACTGGCAATGCATATGTTCTGACTTGATAATACCTAGGAACAGGAAAAGAGCAAGGTGCAAGGTGAAGGTGCAAATGTTACAATGCTGTCATTTCAAAAGAAGCCAGGATAAAGTGAGATTGATGACGTCAACTTTGAAACAGATGTCAAACATCGACCACTAGTAGTTGTGTATATGTGATTACAATACATCTTTGAATCTTGAATCTTAATGGCAAAGCACGAGGTGAGGTGAGATTATATTGCTGGGTCCTCAAATATCCATGGGATCACAGTCACATCCTATGCACACTGCACCTTCTTTATTCGAGTCACCTGCCTGCCACAGAGTGAGTGGTGGCTGGGAGATCATGAGACTTACCCCACTCTTCCTCGATTGGTCATTCAATTCCCTGCACCAAGCTCCTCTCCACTGACTCTTCCAGCTCCTCTGTGACAGCGCCCATCCCAGCAGAGCCCCGGCTTCCTCCTTAGCCGCATTGTCCCCTACTGCCGTCTGCCTTTTCCCTACACCCCGCTGTTGGTAATACTGTACGAAATACAGTATCAAAGTAACGAGGGATGCGAAGAAAAGTGTGACCATGCATAACCACTGCAGATCCTCCAAACCGAAAAATGAACCGGAACTTTCGGAGTCGGACATTCTTTGCAAATAAAAGCGATGATCGCAGTTTAACACACCTCCTCAGAGAAATATCCTGGCAACCTCATAGTATGGTTTCGGTCGGGGAATCAGTGAAAGAAATCTCCCACAGCTGATACCACCACGGATCTCAGCCCCCACAACGAATTATGCATATAGTCATTCATGTTGCAGTGCCCCATAGTAGCTCTAAAAAGCCGTATAGATATCCCAAATCTGGTCACGGTGGTATAAAGATTTAGATCATTGTCCGATGCCTAAACCATAGTTTCGGTTCAAAATAAGCGTAGAGAAAAGCACCCTCCTCTCATTCAATGTGGTTGTTAGCTTAGTTAGCTAATCTTCCCTACGCTTCGTTTGACTAGCTATTCTTCATTAGCTATGGAGCCGCCAAAGTTTTCTAAACAGAAAACTATTTCCGAAGTCTGAAGTTAAACTCCACCGGGCGATATCCAGATATTGAACCAGAGTCCAAGGTAAACATCCTGAAAGCGGAGGAGTGCAGTAGTTGCTGCTGGACTTGCTTTGCGGCTCGGTGTGACTGTACAAAGTTGCCGTTTCTAAACGGATATGTGGCACAAACTGTAAGTCCCAGAATGCACTGCGACAGTTTGCAAGAGTTTGTTGTTGTCCGGTCGTTGAGCGAAAATAAGTATTTTCCAACTGCGGACACTTCGTGATATCTACAACATGTATTTCAATTAAAACGCCTCTTTGATCTATATCAAATACAATAAATCTCACCTAAAATAGGCCGTTAAGAAACAACTCTGAAACAGTATTCTGAACCTCGCGATTTGCCGTAGATTATCCCACTGTCATCATTACCACATCTTCCTGTCCCATTTGTTAGCAAACAACTAGCTAGCATTTATTACAATTTTCCAGTCGTCAGTTGGCACACGTTTTATTTGTAGTTAGGCAAGCGGTTGTGTAAAATAATATTTGGTGTGTTAATGCAGTGTAATTCACCGTATGGGATAGGCGCCGCCCATCCGCAGAGGTAAACAATCTTCGTCAGTCACCGAGCACAATCAAGCTCGGACACAGCAACCATCATCAGCCTTCGTCAGTAAATGGAAACACTTATTAATTCGCTATGAACTGCCGCTCAGAGGTTCTTGAAGTAACAGTGGAGGCGAGGCAGGTGGAAGAAGCTATGCTGGCGTTGCTGCACACCATTTTACTGCATCGCAGCTCCGGGAAGTTTCACTACAAAAAGGAGGGCACCTACTCCATTGGTACCGTGGGCACACTTGACATCGACTGCGACTTCATCGATTTCACCTTCGTCAGAGTGTCCTCCGAAGAGCTAGACAGAGTGATCAGTAAAGCTGTGTCTGAGTTTAAGGTAATTGGTGGTTCAAATGTCTGATTGTTGACTGTAATGCTTGACCAGGCCTGTTATTTTTTGACGATTGTATCACGTGCTTTGGTTACAGGATGCTTTGAGCAACACTGGCAGCGATGGCATGGGGCAAATCTCTCTGGAGTTTTACCAGAAGAAGAAGTCTCGCTGGCCTTTTTCTGACGAATGTATTCCCTGGGAAGTGTGGAGCATCAAGGTCAACGTTGTCAACCTAGCCAATGAGCAGGAGAGGCAGATCTGCAGGGAGAAAGTGGGAGAGAAGCTTGGGGAGAAGGTGATAAATGTAGTCGAGGTCATAAACCGACACGAATACCTGCCAAAGATGCCCACCCAGTCTGAAGTGGACAATGTTTTCGACACCAGTCTCAAAGATGTCCAGCCGTATCTTTATAAAATCACATACCAGATCACAGACTGTCTGGGCACCTCGGTCAGCACTACGGTGAGAAGGCTTCTCAAAGACACCCTGTCCCTGTGAGGAGGATCCAAGACACAGAGAAGAAACATATGGATGCTTCTATCCAGAACTGTATATATAGATATGCCTGACAACTCTTTTTATGACCAAAAACACAATTTCAAAGCTCTACTGCTGCTACAATAAAGTAGTGTCAGCGTAACCTGCTAATCATTCACCTTCTGAAGTATCTGCTGTGGTTTCAGTGTCGCTTGTACTGTTTAGGAATTTTGATTATGTAATGTCAATTGAAAACATATTTGGATTTTTGCAAGCTATTTCTTTCCAAAGTACCTTACAACATCTAGAAAAGCAACTTTAACGCAGTAGCAAATTACAATAAATATCAGTTGTATTCTTCTTTTTTAAAGTTGTGTTGTTGATGCTAATCTGTACATTTTGCTTAATCTTTAATAATAAATGTTGTTCATTGTAAATGATGGTTATTATGGTCAACAATCATAACTCGTTCAAAATGAATAATGATGTAACCCTATATCCCAACCTGTGAGATAAAAAACAGCTGGTAAAGATAAAGTCACAAGATGAGATAAGATCAAATCAGACTTTTTAAAAACTTTCTCTAGAAGGTATGGCTGACTTTGAGCAGATTTCCTCATCTGCATGAAAACTTCCTGTCTGCACAGTTTCATGGAGATTGTGACCTGACATGGATAGGACAGGATTTCCAGTTTGCCATTTTTCCAAATAAAAGCAATCACCTCCTCAGTTCACTCCCGAGTTTCCAGACACAAGTTGTCACTGTGGCCCTCAGCTTAAAAAACATCCCATAGCTCAGGGTCTCCTGCCAACAGGATACCACGTGTGTCCGTTTTAATAGTACTTCTTCACAAGTGGATAAAGCAAGGGGTTTTCCCCTCAAAATCACATTGAAGAAACTGAGAACAGACTGTTAAATATGTATATATATATATATATATATATATATATATATATATATATATATATATATATATATATATATATATATATATATATATGTTCAAATATATTTAATAAAACAATTATAGAAGTTTTTTTTTTATAAATGTAGGAATATATTAAAAACACTGTATTTGTGTATATCACTAAGTTAATCATCATCTCAATTCTGCACAAGGAGCCCTGTTGTACTTGCTTTGAAGTACTAATATGATGCAGTAAATCCAGATGTGTCAATTTCAAATAGGACAGAGTTAAGTGGCAGGAAAGAAGCTCATTCATGGTTATGTAGAGTCCTGTGCATGTTCGATAGAGCTTTAAATGAGTGAGTCACAGTGTTGTTTACTGAATTATTTAAATACCACAAATGGTTGTATATATATATATATATATATACACTCCATTGTTACTCTTTATTACATAATTAAAGCACAAAAACTGTAGAAAAACCTAAACACAAAACAGCTGCATGTTTTCAAAAGCAACAATAATGCAACCAATGCTGATACAAATATTCATT
Organism: Eleginops maclovinus; assembly: GCF_036324505.1. Classification (NCBI taxonomy): domain Eukaryota; kingdom Metazoa; phylum Chordata; class Actinopteri; order Perciformes; family Eleginopidae; genus Eleginops; species Eleginops maclovinus. The sequence continues at coordinate 23,064,164 of NC_086359.1, read as the reverse complement.
ATTGCAGTGAGAGCACAGGAATACTAAAAAGATACAACTTTAGTTTACTAACAAAATTGGTACAAAATCGAGAATATAAACACTTCCATGTACACAATTCTAATCATTTCTGTGAAACTTTCAGAAAGTTTTTATCACAAGAAAATAAGAGCACTATGATCAATACAGAACTTTTCCAAAGAACTCAACATCACAATGCAGCTGGTGTTGCTCATTTAGAGGGAAACTAACTCCCAGTGTGTGTCGGGCACTCTTTGAATGCAACATCTCCCAAAATGTAGCAATCGTAATAATTTATGACAAAGGTCTAATCCATCAAGCCAAAGCAGAACTATATACTTGTACAAGAATACAATCAACATAACCTTTAATAATAATCTATATGAAGCAGGAACACTGTCACCATTCGTAGAATAAAATATTTGCTTTCTCATGCTTCCCTCATTTTGAAAAGCCTGAGTCATAAATCATTTGAAACTCTATTGTGCTTTCATGTAAATAATATGGAACACATATTTCTCAAGTTGCATAAGGCCATCAAAGCATTGTAAAGCTTGTTAATTATCACACTGGTGGTGCACGGTGGTGATGGACTGGCGGTGGATGTCTAATAAATAACAAATTAACATAGTTTTCCTAATTATTTGAGTTCAGCATTATTTGCATTACTATAATGCAGTGTGCCTTTGTTTTAAAAGTGTGCGTGCTATAAATATTTAAGATTGATTTCTAGTCTTTAAGGAACAGTCATTTACCTGTTAAAACCACTTTCTAAAATCTTTGTGGCTAATGATTGCAATCTCTAATTTAATTGTATAATATAAATATAATTCACCAGGCTAGTAGGATAAATTAAAGTACTGCATGAAAACTAGAATAAATTAAATGTATCTGGGTAATGACAGCAGCTTTCAGAGGTGTGTTTGATATATCGTTTGTAATATAACTTTTTGTTTCCTATTCAATCTGCCCATTAAACTAAATGACGCAAATACAGAAAAACTGAAATATGAGAGAACTAATGCAAATAATGCTAAGTATGAAAACAAAACAGAAGAGAGTTATTGGACCTATCATTTATACGTTTGCAGCCTTGAACCTCCGTCAGTGAAACGACCCAAGCAAACATTTTGGACTACATCCCCCTTTTACAGAATCAAACTGTAGGAAAGTGCATATTAAAAACATTATTGAGGCCACCAATATTATCTTAAGGGGTATCACTCACACCAAAAGATAGATCTGATACAAAGCAATAAGCATTACTATTTAAACCACTGCAGCCTCCAAAACTTTAAAGCACTTTTTCAACACTCTGAGAAAACAATGTATTTAGTTGCCACTGTACCTTTGAGTCAAAAGTGGTACAAGTAATGTGGGGGGTGCAACGCTGTACCTTGTTTCCTCAAAACACCTATATAGATAAATACAACTAAAACAGGTTTGAAATAGATCATTTTGAAAAGGGGAATAAACAAGTGAATAATCTCGTCTCAAAGAAGAATCTAGCACTTGATTGCACATTCACGTTTACACCTCTAATGAACATGGCCACTGTAATATATATGATATAGGAGGCAAGCAAATACGCTATACATTCGAAGTCTTCCTTTTGAAGGCTGAGGTGTGTTAAAATTTGAAGTATTGTGTCTCTAGAGAAATGCACTGCTGTAACCTGCGTGATGCTTACACGTGGCTATGACTCTGCTCGTGGCTCCAGAGACTGAAGGCTGTCTTGAAGGTCCTGTGACAGAGTTTACACATGTACTGCCTTTTAAACGTCAGGGCGGAGAGAGATGGAGCATGGTAAAAGAGTGTGTCTGATTCCTGAGGGCCACTCGGATTCTCCATGCTGTTGGACCTGGACAGAGTGGGGCTGTGGCTGCTGGCTTGCCGCTCGAGTTCAGGCCTCTTCGTCTTGCTTACCGACGAGCTACAGGGCTCCGGGCTGCTGGACTCCTCGGCCATTACTGCAGCCACTGGCGCCGTCTGGGTGGATGTGAGCACGGAGGCCTGTGGGGAGGGGTGTTCAGAGTTCTGAGGGGTGGTGGGAGGGGATGGAGACAGAGGTGAGGGGTCTCTGTCCATCTCTTTGGCTCCGGGTTCGTTAGAAGTCGACATGTGGGACTGGAAGTGGCTCCAAAGGCGGAAGTTGGTCCTGAAGGCTTTGTTGCAGATGTGACAGATGAACGGTTTGATGTGGCATAGCAGCTCCTGGTGGCGTTCCAGGTCTTTGCGAGAGCTAAACAGACTTCCGCATTTCTCGCATGGCCATACACCGGGTTCCTCCAGGCCACCTTTGGCAGATTCAGAGTTTTCCAACTCACTCACAGCCTCCTCTAAGGGCTCTTCTTTCACCACCAGCTTGCCATGATGGCCCATGCTCAGGTCCTCAGGCACATAGGAGGAGGAATCTGAATCGTACATGGGTGGACCTGAGGAGTCGCTGTAAGTGATGATCTCTCTGGAGCTCCCGGGTGCTAAAGGTTCGTCACTGTAGTGCTCCTCTCTGTGCATTTCAGACGCCCCTTCATTGTTCCCTAGCTGCTTCAGCTGAAGCTGCTCTTTGACAGTCATCATGTTGTGGTTGTGAACCTCCACCTGGTGCCGCCATATGCTAAAGGAGGACTTGAATGTCCGCATGCATTCCAGGCACGTTAGTTTCTTGTACTTGCAATGTGCCTCGTGGTCCTTCTTGACCGTTGGACTTGAGAATCGGAGGCCGCAGTAGGGGCAGACAGTTGCATGTCGGCAGCCCCTCTCATGGTCGCCCTGTTCAAAGAGAGAAGACAGCTTCATATTACAGAGTCTACAGGAGTAAACGCCAGCATCTGTGTCCTGCTGCTCAATGTTCTCCTCCTGTTCCTGGTAAAGGATGCTCTCGTTGGCTGTTTCCTGGTCAGCTTTTTCAGCAGGATGTGTCCTTAAATGCTGTCTGTACTGAGACTGGAACACGAATACTTTCCCGCAGTAAGGACATATGAAGTTGGCTCTTGATCTCTTTTTGGAGAGTGCAGAGGATTGCAAACCCTGCTTATTCCTCTTTAACTTCCAAAGCAAGGCTTTCTTTATTTCCCTTTCTCGCACTATATCTATCAACTTCTTTTGAAATTTTTCATCTAGCACAGAGGAGCTGGAGGACGAGGCCGGGTTTTGAACTATACCATGCTGAGTTTGGCAGTGAGTCCACACTTTGAAGTTGGTATGGAAGCGTTTGTGGCAGATTTCGCAAGCATACGGCTTTTCGGGGTTGTGATACATGTTAACATGACGATGTAGTCCAGCACTCGACCTGAAAACCTTTAAACAATTCCAGCATTTGAAAATCTTGTTCTCAGGGGGCTCTCCAAGGTTTTCATTAGAGTCGCCGCTGGCACTCTGAGGTACTGTTTCTGACATGTTCTCAGCCAGTGAAAGGGTATGTTCTTTAAATATTTTGCTCTTCTTGAATGGGTACCTTCGGTTGTCTGGCCTGTCCTTTCTTTTCCCAAAAGGATTGAGGTCTGGCCGGGCGTTTTGATCGTAATTTGTTTGCAAGTCTTTGAGATCACCTTGCAAAGCGTCACCAACTGTGATTCGGACAATGTCCATGGGGTCAGGGAGGGGGCTGCTGGGCTCAGCTTTCACACAGACGTCTCTTTCTACCTGAGATTTTTCTTCATACCTGCTGGGGAATTTTGACCTGAGAACCAGGGGAGATGTTCGTTTTGAATTGCCATTGTAAGCAGATGTCTCTGGCCCAGAAGCTTTTGATGCCATTTTAACAACTGATTGTTCACAATTCTGCAGCTCTTTGAGCTCCAGTGTTGGTGAGAAGACTGGAACAGGGCTGTCCATGGATAATGATCGACGGAGCAGGCTTTTTATCAGCGGCCCGCTCCTGTCTATGGTCTGGCTTGGCTCAGAGGGCTGACCCTGAAAGGGCACTTTGGTGTGATAGTGGGGTTCCAGCTCCTCATTCTCCTCTTTAGTGTCCTGGTCAGTGACCGACTGCAGCCTGATGTGCTGCACTTCAGCATCACTGAAGGACACTGATGATGTCAGCTGTGGGCGAATAGATGTGACGTGTGATGGATTCCCTTTTAAAATGGAGGTGTATGGGTACGTTGACTTCCTTTCAGCAGCTTCACTCTGTTCATGTTTCCCGCTGATGGATTCTGATTTTCTGACTGATTCAAACAAGTTGTGTACTGATGGGGGATGGGCTGACTCTCGAGTAGAAGATGATCTCTCGGCTGTATTTCTCTCATTATTTGAGCGAGAGGGATTGATTGTGTCATTTCGGACCCGACGCACAATGACACTCCTTGTCTGGACATCATTTTCATCCCCTTCTGTGAAGGAAAGCCTTTTTCTAGACACACAGTAGGATGCATGTGGCCTTGTTGACACAATGTTGGTGAGGAAAGGGATTCCAAGACTGTAGCCCAGCTCTTGAATAGCTGCCAAGCTGCCTTTGTCCACAAAAAGTGAGGAGGAGTAAATGTAATTCAGAACTATCTCGAAGGCGTCAGGCTCACAGAAGTCCAGGTTTACAACTTTCAGCGAAGCTGCGTCCATCCGTGTGAACAGGGACTGGAAATACTCACTGGTGGCAGCCAGAACACTCTTATGTGCCTGGTACCTCTGGTCTGCCACAACCAGGACTACGTCACACATCTGGCCCCGCAGACGCTGCTCATTCAGGACCCCTAACACTGAGAGGGCATGGGAGGGATTGCTGTAATGCACGAGGCTCTCCATGGCTGAAAGACAAGACAAGAAGATTAGCTTTAAACGCAGGAATGTCAACACAAAAGGGGATCATTTAGTATAGAGACAGGCACATGCACGCACATACAATAATAACCACCTTCAGATAGGGCACCTGGCCCCTCTGATTAATGTACGCCTGTGTCTGTTGGTCTTGTATTTTGTCATGGCACAACACCCTCACTGTCGATCTTTATTTATATCATATTCTTCAAGTGTATGATTTTTAGCTTTTTATTTTAAATTATTATTATTATTACATTTTTGCAATGTGTGATTTGACATTTGGCTATTACATTGTTTGGCTCTGACTGTAGTCCAACAAGCGACTGTATATTGTTTTTCTGTAAGTTGAAGGTTGGTTTGTACATTTTGGTTTGTACTTGATGATGGTCACTTTGGCTATACTGTACATAGTTTATAGGCATATCATGAATCTGTAGCAGTCGGAAGGTATGAAAACGCTGCTGTCAGGTCACTATCAGGGACACAGACAAATATAAAACGTTTGCCCTTAAAATAAAGGCTTTAAAAGGTGAGCTAGTTCACCTGAATGCTGCAGGATTTACGTCCCTTGCAACTGTATGTTTTCAGGATCAGTAAATCGATCCAATTCAACATTCAGATTACATTTAATTAATCATATTTGATTATTTAGGCTTTTGTTGTTGTTGTTGTTGTTGTTGTTGTTGTTGTTCTCCTCCGCTAATCACTGCAGGAGGAGAATAATCCCATCTGCTCTGTGTGGCAACATGAAAAGTGAGCGAGCAGTCTCTGTTCATCGTAATCCTCCATGCATTTATCAAAGCAAAAACTGAAATGATTAAACATGTATTTATTATCATCAAAAATGGTGGGTAATAATGTATTTTGATGGAAAAAGAGAATCAAACGCAACCACTGACTGTTGGAACTTAGATTTCCTCAATGAGTAAACTTGGAAAACTTGTGTCATTGTAAATCTATTTCTAGGATTGTTTTCACACTCAAAGATAGTGTTTTGAAGGGCTAAAAAGTTCATATTATTTAATATGCATCTTTTATTTGCTTTCCTGGCACACAAGGGGAATAAGTAACAAAAACAAACAGCAAAACATCGTTATCTGCAAAATTGTAACTCTAAACGTCTGCATCGTCTAAGAAATTTGACATAGGTGCATCCCTAATATATAGAGTACATTTTGCTGATAGTACTTTTACTTCAGGGAGATTTTGACTATAGGACTCGTAATTGTAATGGAGTATTTTAACATTCATGTATTCGTACTTCCACTTAAGTATCTGAAAAAAACAATCACACTGGAAGAGGGCTGTTGTTAGAGACTAGTTGGAAAAAGGTAGGTGCCCATAACCTATAAATTGGCAACTGAAAGTGTTTCATTATCCTGTAATAAGACACAAATAACGACTAAATTGTCGAGCATTACCAAATATTTCAAGGCATTGTGTACAGGGCCTCTACCAGGAGCATCTTGTGCTATTTATCTAAAAAACGACGCTTCTTAAGACGTTTATTTTGAAAGTGGTGACCGGAAAGCGCGCTACTTATGTTGACACTTACTAAAAATAGGGTTTGGGCAGAAGCTTCATTCATTCATCAAAACTAGCACACACTCGACTGTCTATTCAGCAACACTTATACGTTATAAGAACAGCAAATATTCACTTGTCAGTATTTTATGAGGAAGTCAAGGAATGAGGCTTTCATAATGATAGCATACATGAGACGTGGCTCTATTTCTCATGACACATAACTTCTTCAACCGAAATCCCACTTTCAGTTCAGCAAACAGTCACGAGTTTCTCAGTGTGTGTGGGTGAATGACCATAAAACGGTTCCGCGGATCTATCTCATCAGGTGGGGGGGGGGGGGGGAGTTGAACACGTTTCAATGGACTCCTCCGCGGTAATCCCGGAATGAAAACACAGTCGGTGCAGACAGAAAAACTGTTGAGTGTGGGGGGAGTGTATTCAAGCCCCGGTGGAAGTGGTGCTTTTTATTTTTAACGCTTCAACCCTGCGTGACACGGCGTGGTTGTTGGCTGCAGAATATGTGTTCAGGTATTACAGCAGCACAAGCCCCCTTTCGAATTACGTCAGGGAGGAAAAGGAAAATGCTTCTCCTTAACAGCACTCTACCAACTACGCTATAACATGCCTGCTAATTCCGCACAACGGTAAGTTATGTAGTCTATCTACACTTACCCTGCCCGTCGTCAATGAGGTCTTTCCTCCACACAGCCGGGACTTTATTCAGTGTTGTTGTGTAGATTTCTGCGCGCTGGTCGTGATTCCATCCATCTTGAATTTGACGTCATCCCACACCAGGGATGAGGTCATCGCAATGAACGCTCGTCACGTGCACTGCGCTCGCATTGGATGGTAAAGGACCAGGAGGCGGGAACAACGGAAGACTTGTCACTGAAGCTAATTTAAAGAGATAGGTGATATTTTTCACATTAGCTGTCATCGTCTGTGTTTCTTTCTATGTTTTGTTCTGTTTTGTTTTGTCATGAGCAAAGTTTGCTAACTGATGTTGCATATTGTAATTGGCACTGTGTTACTAGAGTGTTGTAATTATTATTTTTAAATATAGTTGAAACTAAGTATAGGAAGTTTGAAGTCACATGTTTTACAGTAAACAGGGCAAGGGAGGAGCTAGTGGGGACTTTTTAAAATTTGATTTAATGTGTTAAAAGCACATATTTTACTCTGTTACGCATTTCAATTAACCAAAGTCCAACTGATTTGATTTTTACCGGAAATCTAAATATACACATTTTATTTTTTTTGGGTTACCTATTTTTCTGTATCCAACAACATGCAGATATAATATGTGCAAATGCATTCTCTCCTAACCCCAATGAAACCAATTAGGCCTGTGATTAAATGGAAGTCATCATAGCGTAGCAGTAGATGTGTGTCATTACTGGCATCCAAGAGGGACCTGTTGCTATGTTTATGTCCGACAGGTTTGTTCCTGAAAGGCATTGTCAGCTACACCCAAACAGGTGGGGCATTGCTGAAGAAAAGCAGGAAATCGACATAAAATGTTCTTATGAGCTGAAGATTATTGTGTGGTGTAATTATACTTAATGTGTGGACACATTTGTTGACTCCGCTTGTAGCCCTCATCCTCCCTACATGCGTCAACATGTAGGCTACCCATTCATTATCACCTATGACTGAAGGAGGTTTAATCAAGCACATTTTCACACCTCATTACTATAGAAGGATCAGCATAACATTAAGGAATTCATTTGCAAAATGATGCATGAAAATATTTTGAGGACTGTAGTATTTCATCAGATGCCAATGTATATTCATACAAAGTGAAAGTCGTGACAGAATCCTATATAGTCTTTTTTAAGAACATTTGGCAGTCAAAGCACTCTGCTGCTCCTTCATATAATGATAAAGAAGACTTGAGAGAAAATGACAAGGAAGTTCTCACGTTAATGGCTGGTACCGGCTGTTGGCAGCAGTAGAGCTGCCATGGCGACCCCTGTGGAAACCAATACATTAGGGACTTTGTCTCCTCCCATCCCATGTCTCTGTCCCTGCCATCATAAACATGTTTACTGTCACCACCTTAAAAAAAACAACTTATTTATTCTACATAACCAAAAGTGAGGCCTGAGCTTCCTTTGTGAAAATGTGTGAACCCCATGTGAACCAAAGGCTTTTGTCATTGTAATATACTGGCTCATTCATGACATATGTCGTAACAATGAATGGTCGAATTATTTGACCATTATGATATTTCTTGCAAAGAATATTGTAATTTAACTGCACTGATGAATGATACTCCACATGTAATACTTACCTGCTGGCTGTCATGATTCTGTAGTCCATTAGGGACTGATGGTGCACCGAGGGGAGGAGAAACACAGCTACAGAGGATTGAGTGTTGGAGAACGCCCTGAGCAGTGAGTTAGCATCATCTCAAAGAGAAACATGCACGTACAATGTGGTCCTTAAATACATGGTCGAGATTTTAATCTGTGAAAAATGAGTTGGATGCTCTCCATCTGCGTGGCGACGGCCCTGCTGGCTCTCTGTAGGGGACAAAACACTGTGCATGAAGGTAGGCCTCTATACGCAGTCTAACATGAATTTACTGTACAGAACATAGCATTTAAGGGAAATTAATGCTTATGGTTTTGCGTGCTTTCACTTCTTTTTAATAGTGTCATAGATTATAGGCTTTTGTTATACTTCAGGAGTAAGCAATTAAAGATGCAAAATCTGATGTTATAATGCAGACTTACAAGGAAACTCAGCAGTAAAATGTTAAATGTTTCTTTTATTCTAGGAAACAGCCTGTCTGCATCTGGCTATCGTCTTTGTATTTATAATGAATCAAGGAATGTGAGTCTACTGGTGATGCATGCGGTCCCCTATACTGTGACGAAGCCTTGTGGGGGCTGGCTTCACTGGAAGACATGTACAGTCACACTTTACAGGATGACCCATCAGACTGAGTACAGGACAGTGATGCAGCAGGTGACCCGATGCTGCACCGGCTACGTACAAGTGGGTCGTTACTGTGCCCTGCGTGAGTACTGTACATCAGATTACAGAACAGCAAAAACCCTCTTAAATGTATATCTTCGTTTAATAAAATGTGATAATACAGCATCACACTCTGTAGACAGACAAGTAATGACCTTTCAGCGCGTGGTGCTGTGTGCAAGACGCCAGATGGAGGCACAGAAATTGCAGTTCTCCAAATATCTGGCTGCTAATATATGGCATGTAACATGTTATTTCCTCTGAATGAAGCTGTAAACAGGAGTGATGAGTTCACTGCCAAGCCAGGATCCTGTCCAACTGCAGATGGAGTGTACAACAGATCTGAGGACTGTGAGTGGGACATTGACTGCCCGGGCTGCCAAAAATGCTGTCAGAGATCCAGTCGTTACGTCTGCAGTGATCCTGCAAGTTAGTTGATCTTTTTCATGATTTGTTTTTCAAGTATGCATTGGGGGTTGTTTTATTGCTCACAGATTTGAGTTTGACTTTTTATGAGAAACAGTATCGCTTCATAAAACAAGTCTCTTTAGCTAGTTTTATCTAAAAACCAGGGCAGATTCATTCAAACATTACTCCATATACAGACGTTACAAGATGTTTTGCTGAAAAAAAAAGAAGTATGATATTATTTGCAGAGCATAGTCTTTTATTTCTCATCCAGCTGCTGCCTGCACTTGGATCTTTTAGTCACTGAAAGATGTAGAAAATGGGATGCACTCTTCTTTGTTCGGGTGACAGGGTGTGGCTTTTCTTCAGTCAATTGAGTTTTATAACAAAGCTGTGGAAGTCATTGCTTTTTAAAAATGTGATACATTTGCATTATTTTATTTATCTTATTTGCACTATGCATGTTGAGTTGTTGGAGGAGGCTGGGATATAAGATTTTCATTGCCAACAGATACGCTGTATCTGCTGTGCATATGACCAATAAAACCTTTGATATAATATTCCATTCATTAAAACTCTTCATGCCACTAGATTCTACTTGAGCAAATATGTTTTCTTAATGATTTGAGTGAACTGACCCGTTCAAACTTAACTTTCAGACTCAACATATTATTATGATAATGGAGGCTATCGGTTTAATGCAACAGTGACAGTGAAGATGGATTACCAGCCTCTGATGTCCGCTGACAGAGGACTTCTGGATCACACACGATTGCTCCAGGCGATGGTAATACTGCTTTAACTGCTACTGTTTATATGCTGCCAACAACGCTAGCCAGCTACTAATACTTGTACTACCAATTCTGATTATTAGAACAGGATCTACCAAGGCGTCTACACTGGAAAACTGAAACGTTGACTTTAATTAAATGTATTATGTTCACAGATTTTGCATTAATGTGTTAGGTTAGTTGAAAGCAATAATATTAAGTTTGAATAAAGACATATTAGGTTCAACTTAATATTATTGCTTTAAACTAACCTAACACATTTTGGTGAAATTTGTTCACTTAATACACTTAATTAGTCAACGTTTCAGTTTTTTCAGTGTACCTGTGTGTTTCGAATCATTTTCCTTTACTAAATAAATCCTTTGAACCTGATTGTATATTGTATCTGTATCACTAATAGGTGACTGGAGCTCTGCAGTCTGACGTTACAGTTTATTACCTCGGCTCACAGCCTGTGCATCCCTTCAGAACAGCCACCTCTGTACTGATTGACTGCAACTTCACCCTTTCCCTGCACAATGTCACGTCAGAGCTGCATCTTCTCCTCAAACACATACAGGAAGTGTCATCTGTAACCGTGGAAGGTGAGGGCGCAGTAGCAGCTAATCTCAGTGAAGATACTCTGGGCTTTTTTCCCTTCGCTTCAGCCAAATAACATTCTTGTTGAGTTGTACGAGTGATTCATGTTGCAGAGAACACGGTGTTCAGGAAAGAATGACTCAGTCGCACCACAGTTTCCTTCTCCCACCACTTCCATTTGAGTGACAGTCATCTTTCCTGCAATAGCGGAAAATAACACTAGAGCGAGTGCACACGCACACACACACACACACACACACACACACCCACACATACTTTTCATGCTTGATACATTTGCACAAAAGAAACAGCAATAAGCTTGTCATAACACACACATCAAACATTTGAGAGGACAAGGGAATCAATTCCCTTTTTACATTTTGAAGTACACTGAAAGACTTGACTTTAATTAAATGTATTATGTGAAGATTTCCCATAGCTGTATAAGTTTGAATAAAAAACATTTGTTTAAATGTAATATTATTGCTTTACCTAACCTAATGCAGTTATGAATGTGAAATTTGTTGACAGAATGCATTAAACTAAAGTCAAGTCTTTCAGTGTTTTCAGGTTTAAAACTGTTCAAAAAGTATTCTTAAATGAAACCTTTACACTAGATCTGTCTGAAACAATATACTATATGTGTTCATATTGCACAATTGAAATATGCCTTCCTCTAATTTCATGGTAATAGATTATTTAGAGAAGACTCTTTTTAAAAATGTAATCCAGTGTAACATGTTTGTGTGTGTTTGTCATTGCAGATGTGGATGAGTGTGCACTGTCTGCTCTGTGGCGTTGCTCCCCCCACTCATACTGTAACAACACAGTAGGCTCCTACCTCTGTTCCTGCAACCAAGGATATGTAGATGTGGACCCCAGTAACCATGGAGCCAATTGCACAGGTTAGACTGTGTGTGTTTGCATAAAATAAACATACATCTACTTATCTGAAGCAAGCCATTGATAAGATTCCTAACAACCCGAAAAGCCTCCCATTTTTACTTTTTTCCTCTCACAAAACCCTCCCATTATATCATATACAGTATCTCCCATCACTTTGATAGCAAGCAAATGTTATATAAAGTGATTTTACCTCCAAAGCCAGGAATAATGCAAAACATCTTATATATTACAAATACAGATGTTGGTATATTATTATCTTTTTTTCAGTTCTATGTTGTATTCCTAATTTATAGTAATTCTTTGTGAAGTAAAATTCAAAATATATGTTGGTACAGATAATATATAGAGATAAATCCCCAAAAAATATTGAATCCTAAAAGAAACATGATGGTAAATAATTAATGTATTACGCTCAAATTGTGTATCATGCATTCAATATGATGTTAAAAGCCACATAAACTGCTGCATTATAATGCGCTAATGCTGATACTCTTGATTAATGCTATAAATGATCTTATTATGTTAGGATACATAAAACATTCAGACATTTCCAAGTCTAAATTAAAGTAAAAAGAAAAGTTCTTTATTTCCGTCTTTACTGGAACAAGCAATTTGTTTTACTCTTTGATCATTGGTCAGTGTCTTAGGGATAATCTGTAAATAAAGTCAGCTTAATTATTATGTTTTACCTAAAATGCAAAGGAGTTAGAGAAACAACTCCAACAACACCCACCAAGAGGGTGAGTGAACTTGTGTGGCCTGGGAGATCTGGGTAAAAAACCCCGTCTAAAAACAGCTGCTTGTGAAGCTGGAAACACCTCCCCATCCCCAGTGAGATTTACAGTGTGATTATTTTCCATATCCTTTGCTAATTTATTCATTAGCTAATTGAGTTAGATATGTATTCTGTGCCTGTGCCATGGCTAAGGACATTTGATAAGAATTTGATCATTCATTATTAGCTATAGGGCTGCGTTTATCTTGCCATTTTGAGTACAATTCATTTATGTTTTCTGGGTTCTACCTTTATATTCTGATCAGGGTCACATCATGTGGAAATGCCCTTTCTCTTGCTGAAAGGTGTGACACAGGAAAGAAGGCACATCCAGGAAAAGCAACACTGACAAGAAATCTTTCATCAAACCGACAAATCCTGTGGTAGGGTAGAATCATAACATGCAGGTCATTTTTATATGTGGTATATACACAATAGGAGGACACAACATGTGACAAAGTACTTCCTCCAGCCACTGGAAACTGCTGAATAAGGGAATTCAGGTTTGATTTAATGTGGGAACATTCTGTCATCACCACTGATGCATTCAGAAGCTCAGATCAACTTGTCTGTTTCCTCCTCAGCTGACGTCAGGATGGCGACCACTACAGAGCCCTGTCCTACCTATCTTCCTCCCATGAACACAACCACAATCTCAGCTTCCAACAGCTCGCAGGAGCCAGTGAGGAACAACACTGAGGGTTCCTTCAGCTTCACAGGGACCAGCAGGCCTACAGCTCCGAGTAATACAAGCACCGTCGCTTATAATTCATCACACGCCCCACAGTGGACAAGTTCTGCACCTTATAGCAGCCCGCTACCAACAACCACATGCTGTAAGAAATGGCTGCCTAAAATCTCCCTTGTCTTGATTTACAAGCCAAAGTAGAGGAAGTCGTGTTGACATAACAAATCTGCACTTTTGAGAGGATTTACTGGATTTAGTCAAAAGCATTTCACTTCAAATGCATTGATGAGACATCCAGTTGTATGTGTTGTATGTCATTACTTACATCTTTTGATCAAATTGATCCTCTAGCTGTCTGAGATTCCCTTGGAATGAAGAGTGCATTACAAATTAAATATATTATTATTATTATTATTATTTTAGGAAACATTTAATTTGATATTTTGGAGAACATGCTTATTTGCTTTCTTCTCACAGCAAAATGATAAGTTACATAACTAACTCTCGGCCAAGAGAAAGTGTATTTCACAATAAATGTCAAATTATTCCTTTAACCACAATAAGTGAATGTAACGACAGATACAGTGGGGCAAAAAAGTATTTAGTCAGCCACAAATTGAGCAAGTTCTCCCATTTAAAAAGATGAGAGAGGCCTGTAATTTTTATCATAGGTATACCTCAACTATGAGAGACAGAATGAGAAAAAAAATCCAGAAAATCACATTGTAGGATTTTTAAAGAATTTATTTTCAAATGATTGTGGAAAATAAGTATTTGGTCAATAACAAAAGTTCACCTCAATACTTTCTTATATACCCTTTGTTGGCAATGACAGAGGTCAAACATTTTCTGTAAGTCTTCACAAGGTTTTCACACACTGTTGCTGGTATTTTGGCCCATTCCTCCATGCAGATCTCCTCTAAAGCAGTGATGTTTTGGGGCTGTCGCTGGGCAACACGGACTTTCAACTACCTCCAAAGATTTTCTATGGGGTTGAGATCTGGAGACTGGCTAGGCCACTCCAGGACCTTGAAATGCTTCTTACGAAGCCACTCCTTCGTTGCCCTGGCGGTGTGTTTGGGATCATTGTCATGCTGAAAGACCCAGCCACGCTTCATCTTCAGTGCCCTTGCTGATGGAAGGAGGTTTTCACTCAAAATCTCACGATACATGGCCCCATTCATTCTTTCCTTTACACGGATCAGTCGTCCTGGTCCCTTTGCAGAAAAACAGTCCCAAAGCATGATGTTTCCACCCCCATGCTTCACAGTAGGTATGGTGTTCTTTGGATGCAACTCTGCATTCTTTCTCCTCCAAACACGACGAGTTGAGTTTTTACCAAAAAGTTCTATTTTGGTTTCATCTGACCATATGACATTCTCCCAATCCTCTTCTGGATCATCCAAATGCCCTCTAGCAAACTTCAGACGGGCCTGGACATGTACTGGCTTAAGCAGGGGGACACGTCTTGAACTGCAGGATTCAAGTCCCTGGCGGCGTAGTGTGTTACTGATGGTAGCCTCTGTTACTTTGGTCCCAGCTCTCTGCAGGTCATTCACTAGGTCCCCCGTGTGGTTCTGGGATTTTTGCTCACCGTTCTTGTGATCATTTTGACCCCACGGGGTGAGATCTTGTGTGGAGCCCCAGATGGAGGGAGATTAGCAGTGGTCTTGTATGTCTTCCATTTTCTAATAATTACTCCCACAGTTGATTTCTTCACACCAAGCTGCTTACCTATTGCAGATTCAGTTTTCCCAGCCTGATGCAGGTCTACAATTTTGTCTCAGGTCTCCTTTGACAGCTCTTTGGTCTTGGCCATAGTGGAGTTTGGAGTATGACTGTTTGAGGTTGTGGACAGGTGTCTTTTATACTGATAACGAGTTCAAAAAGGTGCCATTTATACAGGTAACGAGTGGAGGACAGAGGAGCCTCTTAAAGAAGAAGTTACAGGTCTGTGAGAGCCAGAAATCTTGCTTGTTTGTAGGTGACCAAATACTTATTTTACCGAGGAATTTACCAATTAATTCATTAAAAATCCTACAATGTGATTTCCTGGATTTTTTTTCTCATTCTGTCTCTCATAGTTGAGGTTTACCTATGATAAAAAATTACAGGCCTCTCTCATCTTTTTAAATGGGAGAACATGCACAATTGGTGGCTGACTAAATACTTTTTTGCCCCACTGTATCCCTCCCCCACCATCTCCCCCTTCCAGATCCTTCCAACATCAACAGTGTATGGGCAGCTAATGTCACTGGAACCTCCTTCCGTGTCTACTGGTCCATCCAGTTTCAGACAAACCAGACGTACCAGGTTGTCCTTAGCAAAAGATCAGAGGTCATTCATTCAGGATTCACCAATCAGACCATGATGGAGGTGAGGGATCTGCAACCTGGGGTGCTCTACACAGTAACTGTCACACCTCGATCCTGCCAACAAGGAATCGCCTCAGTTATATCAGTCAAGACTGGTAAGAACCAGTTCCAGTAGCTTTGACTTTCTGATCTTTTAAAAGAAATCATATACATTACTGTCATGAAGCTGCAGGGCATAGAATAGCTGTTTGGTTCACAACTTAGATGCAACCACTGATTACTACCCAGGCGTCATACTGTCAAAGGGTACGGCAAGCAGGTGGACTTAAATGTAGAAACAGAAAAGGAAGCAGGTTTTAATAACTAAAGACGATCTGAAATCTAAAAGTAAAGTTGATGCAAACAACGGTTAAACACAAAACTAACAGAGCAGGCAATGCAATATAAAAAGCAACAAAAACAATTACAAGGAACAAACCGGAGGGCCCGTGGAACCCAGGCAAAACAACACAACATGAAACATCGACAACAGACCCTAAGACACTGAGATAGACAGGCGTATATACACACAGAAACTAATCACAAAAACAGGAAGTGAAACAAGACTGGTTGCAATAAAACAGCACACAGATAATACAACAACCAAAATCAAGTCAAAGTTACAGTTCTAACAGGATAAAATTGCCTAATGACTAATGTGTGGATAACAAAGGAGAAGACGTTTTGAAGCATAAGACCTAGTACTGGTTAGACTGCTGACATTAAAGTGTGTAAAATGTGTTGACCGTGTAAGTATTTTCTTTGTAGATGCTCAGAAACTGGACGCCACAACACGACTTACCAACATAGAGTTCACTGCTGACTTGCAGAACAGCAGCAGCCAGGCCTACCAAAACCTCACTGAGAGTATTACACAGGAGGTAGGTGTGTTACAAGTACTATCCAGGGCCAGCTTGTAATCTTTAATACACTGGAAACATGAACATTTCAATTAATTGCCATATTTTTTCATCCTCTTTACTCTGCGGGGCTGATGCTTTATCACCTACAGATCTACCAGTCTCTGTCTCCGGAGGTAAAGGCCATGGTGGATTCAGGCCAGATGAGAATCGAGATCAGAAGCTTTTCCCAGGGGAGTGTGTTTGTCCACTTTACAATCACCCTCGCCCCCAGTCAAAGCCAAGACATCAGTAATGTGTCCACAGCTCTGCAAAACTCCCTGATGAATAGCACCAAATATACTGTGGATAGAAACAACACAAGCACAAATGGTATGTACTCTTTATAATCCCCTATTAACTCTTTCTGAAAGACAAAGGCATTTGCTTGGACATACCAAAATATGGAGTTCTATTGTGGGAGTGTAGGATTAAGCACTTTTGAATCCTGACCCATACCAGTGCTTTATAGACAAGCTATGTTGTATCAATTAGCAACAGAGATGGAAGAAGTATTCAGGTGCTTCACTTGACTAAAAATACCAAGTACTGCATTCAAAATTGCACTTAAGTTCCGATAGACTGTTTGTAAAATATGTAAATAATTTGACTTTTTTGGGATCTAAAATTAGTCCACTAGTTACATTTTTAAAGATGTATTTTGTTAAAAGTAGCTGAAGCTGTTTAATAAATATTATAGAGTAAAGTTACATTATTTCCCTTTAAATGTAATGAAGTAGAATGATGAAGTAGCATTACATGGAAATACTTAAGTAAAGTACAATTACAAATGAATTGTAATGCATGTCTTTTTTTATAGATTTTAATGAGTGCGCATTGGGAGAAAATGACTGTTCCCTGTGGGCTACATGTACAAACACCTGGGCCTCCTACACATGTGTCTGCTCTGATGGATTTATAGACAACAACCCAGAGAGGCCTGGACGATCCTGTCAAGGTATGTTCCCAAAGTGGTCATGGGAAAGACACATTTTCCAAAGATTATATATATTTAGCAACAACAGAATATCTTTGCATTTTGTTTTTCTTGTACAGCAATCACAGCCACTACTGCCCCTATTACCACGCCTACTGCAACAACAACCACTGCTACCACCACTTCAACAACCATTACTCCTCCAACACCCACCACTGCTGCCCTAATAACCACTATTGCATCAACAACCACAACTACCATCCCTCCAACCACCACCACTGCCCTTACAACCACTACTGCACCAACCACCACAACTACCACCCCCCCAACCACCATTGCTGCTCCCACAACCATTCCGATTGCACCAACAACTACAACAACCATCCCTCCAACAACCACTACTGCACCAACCACCACAACTACCACCCCTCCAACCACCATTGCTGCTCCCATAATCATTCCGATTGCACCAACAACCACAACAACCACAACAACCGCCCATCCAACAACCACTACCACCTCTCCAACCACCACCACTGCCCTAACAACCACTACTACTGCTCATATAATCATCACTGCTGCTCCAACAACCACCATAACCGCCGCTGCTATCACCAATATGGTCCCAATATCCACCATGTCTTCTCCTGCAACCACCACCACTGCACCAACAACCATAACCATAACAACCCCTACTACTGCCCCTGTAATTACTACCACATCTGCCCCAACAACTGCCCGTACAACAACACTTTCTGCCCCTGTAATCACCATTACTTCCCTGACTACAACCACTACTGCTGCTACAACCACCCCTAATGCCCTAACAACCATCAGCACTGCCCCTGTAATCACCACTTCTGCAATGATATCCACATCTACCCCTTCAACCCGTGTTACCAACCCCACTACCAAGATTAGAGCTCCTCCATCCACTGCTACGACCCTGAGAACTGCTTCCCATGCCTCTACACTGGGGGCAATCTCCGTCCAGTGCAGGATCGCTGCCATCACAGTGAGCGTTTCCAGGGATTTTCTCCTGAGCAACAAGATCAGGGAGGAAAACCTCTACCTGGGCCTGCCTGAATGCGGCGTCAACGGAGGCAATGCCCTCCACGCCCAGCTGACCGTGGCTTGGAATGAGTGTAGCACCAACCTTATGCATGTGAGTTTTTGAATAAGTGTTGCATTTAAGCAGTGGTATAAGGTAACTAAGTGGATTTACTCAAGTACAGCGCTTAAGTACACTTTTGAGAGACTTTTGAGTTTTTACATTTTATGCTTCTTTGTACTTCTACTCAATTACAGTTCAGAGGTAAATGGTGTACTTTTACTCCACTACATGTATTTAACCCCTTTAGTTACTTTACAGATCTGGATGAATGATGGTAAATATAATCAGCCCTTAAATCAGACTTTAGTTCACCTGCAGTAAATCCAGCAGCTACCCTGCAGTATACAAAGCCATTCAAACTAGCTGCACCTTTACCAGCTCTGAGAACACTTTAATGATCAATCATTATAAAACATATCAGAGATATTATTCTGAAATGGACCAATCAAACAATGACTACTTTTACTGTCGCTACTTTAAGTACATTTAGATGAGAATACTTTCTACCTTGAGTAACTTTAAAAGAGTAAAAGTCCTCAAAGAGTAAACCTTTGAGGACTTTTACTTCTAAATTGCTACTGTGCTGTAGTTCTATTTTACCTAAGTACATGATCTGAGTACATCATTCACTTCTGCATTTAAGAAGTTTTTGCATTTTCCAATCTCTTTTGCAACTGAAGAGACTGACTATGAATTTAACCCACACTGCTTGCAACATCTGATTTTCAGAATGAAACCTACTACACGGCATCTGTAACCCTGTTCAACACCATGGATATGTACACATCACCCAGTGGGACACTGGAGGTTCCAAGGGTGCGGCTGGAGGTTCCCATCGTGTGTTCCTTCATTAAGAGCATGCTCATCTCTGCTAACTTCGGCTCCATGGGGTAGGATTCACTGTCATACTTAACATACTTTAGCATTTTGGATTTTTCTTTTTCACTATTTGTGAATACCTGAGAGTTGGATGAGAAGATTAATAGCCGTGTTGATTTGGGTACTGAGAGTATGATGTAATTGGAGCCAGTAGATGGTTAGCTTAGCTTAGCATACAGACTGGGAACAGAGGATAAAAGCTTTTGTCAAATTGAAAGAACAAAAAAACATGTCAGTTACGACCTTCAGAGGTTGTGGTAGTCACACTGAATAAACTGAAATGTTGACTTTAATTAT
The DNA here is from genome assembly GCF_036324505.1 of Eleginops maclovinus. Taxonomy (NCBI): domain Eukaryota; kingdom Metazoa; phylum Chordata; class Actinopteri; order Perciformes; family Eleginopidae; genus Eleginops; species Eleginops maclovinus. Next base: position 23,044,270 of record NC_086359.1, on the reverse strand, counting down.
GTCAACAAATTTCACATAACTGTTTTAGGGTAGTTATCTAAACGTTATATAATTGCTTTCAACTAGGCCTAACCTAAAACAGTTTTGTAAAATGTGTTGACATAATAGATTTAATTCAAAGTTTCAGTTTTTTTCAATGCAGTTTCACAAAAAAAGACCTATATTTTTTATCTCTCACCGATCTCCAGGTATGACATGATCAAAGATCTGATCATCACCGGCTCGGGGGAGTTCCAGGTGACGGTGCAGCTGATGAATGGTACAATGCCTCTACCCCATAACTACACCCTGTCCTCTGAGGAGGCGGTGGTGGTGGAGGTCAGCCTCAACACCTCCTCAGAGCAGATTAAAGTGGTCATCAACAAATGCTGGGCTACCCCCACCCCAAACCCTGTTGACATCTCCAGCCACATCTTCCTGGAGAACAGGTCTGCTCCTACGGCACTATCCTATTCTTTTTCTATCTGTAGTTCAGATAGCTACATGTACCCTCCTCTTTTCTCACTTTATTGACTATAATACATCATTTTACCACTACTTCAGAGTGTCACAACTCTTGGGGGCAGCTCTCACATGGGGTCAGATTATGAGCATACAGGAAGCTGACAGATTTCTAATCTTTATTTATTAATGTTTGATTAAAAAGACATAATTGTTTAAGCCAAAACTACAGGGTTACCAATTATGTTTTGAAATTTAGTTAACTCTCTTCCCATTTAGCTAATTTTCTATAGAAGCATTCAATTGTTAAATCAAAATATTATCTCTGAATCTGAAAGTTCAATCTAATGTTCTAAATCTTAATGCTAAACAGAGTTGTCTTTAGTGTAACAGTTACATTTAAATATGTAATCGTAATGTTAAATATAAAAGTACAAATCTGAATCTTATTGTTAAATATAATCTTAAAACTAACTCTAAAAGTTAAATCCAAATATGAAATCCATCCATCCATCCATCCATCCAACTTCTCCCGCTTATCCGTCAGGGTCGCGGAGGTAACAGCTCCAGCAGAGAGCCCCACACTTCTCTTTCCCTGACCACATCAACCAGCTTTGACTCTCTTTTCGTCAAAACGGTGCGGTAAAGTGACTGCAGTACCGCTCCCGCTGCTCCGATTCTCCGGCCCATCTCACGCTCCATTGTTCCCTCACTCGAGAACAAGACCCCGAGATACTTGAACTCCTTTATTTGGGTAAGGCTTCATTCCTTACCTGGAGTGGACAGTCCATCGGTTTCCTGCTGAGAACCATGGCCTCAGATTTGGAGGTGCTGATCCCCATCCCAGCCGCTTCACACTCGGCCGCGAACCGATCCAGTGAGTGCTGAAGGTCACAGGCCGATGAAGCCATTAAAACCACATCATCTGCACAAAACAGTGGTGCAATCCTTAGCCCACCGAACTGCAGACCCCCTCCCCCACGACTACGCCTAGAAATCCTGTCCATGAATATCACAAACAAGATTGGTGACAAAGCGCAGCCCTGGCGGAGGCCAACCCTCACCGGAAATCGGTCCGCCATGCTACCGAGGACCCGGACACAGCTCTCGCTTTGGGAGTACGGAGATTGGATGGCCCTGAGCAGAGACCCGCTCACCCCATACTCCCGCAGCACCTCCCACAGTATCTCCCTGGGAACCCGGTCATACACCTTCTCCAAATCTCCAAAACACATGTAGACCGGATGAGCGTACTCCCAGGCCCCCTGCAGGATCCTTGCGAGAGTAAAAAGCTGGTCCGTCGTTCCACGACCAGGACGAAAACCGCATTGTTCCTCTTCAATCTGAGGTTCGACAATCTGTCGGACCCTCCTTTCCAGCACCTTAGAGTAAACTTTCCCGGGGAGGCTGAGTAATGTGATGCCTCTGTAATTGGCACACCCTCTGATCCCCCTTTTTAAAAAGAGGAACCACCACCCCGGTCTGCCACTCCTTCGGTGCTGTTTCCGACTTCCACGCAATGTGAATAAGACGTGTCAACCATGACAGTCCCTCAACACCCAGAGCCTTCAGCATTTCTGGGCGGATCTCATCCACCCCCAGGGCTTTGCCACTGTGGAGTTGTTTAACTACCTCAGTGACTTCCCCCCGTGAGATTGGAGTTGATCCCCCTTCATACTCCAGCTCCGCCTCTAACATCGAGGGCAGAGTTGTCGGGTTCAGGAGTTCCTCAAAGAGTTCCTTCCAGCGCCCTAATACACTATCAGTTGAGGTCAACAGCGTCCCATCCTTACTGTACACAGCTTGGATGGTTCCCTGCTTCCCCCTCCTGATGTCCCCAGCCTCCACAGGGATGCCTGAAAAGCTCCGCCGAAGGTGTGAGTCATCTGGTACCACGTACACTTATGAGCATCCTTATGTTCGAACATGGTGTTTGTTATGGCCAATCCATGACTAGCACAGAAGTCCAGTAACAAACCACCACTCCGGTTCAGATCAGGGGGGCCGTTCCTCCCAATCCCGCCCCTCCAAGTGTCTCCATCATTGCCCCCGTGTGCGTTGAAGTCTCCCAGCAAGACTAAGGAGTCCCCTTCAGGAGCCCCATACAGGACTTCTTTCAGGGTCTCCAAGAAGGCCGAATACTCTGAACTGCTGTTTGGTGGATAAGCACACACAACAGTCAGAGTTTTCCCCCCCATAACCCGCAGGCATAGGGAGGCGACCCTCTCGTCCACTGGGGTAAACTCCAACAAAGCGGCACTCAACCGGGGGCTTGTGAGTATCCCCACACCCGCTGTAATGTAGTTATTCCCAATCAGTTTGAACCCACAGATCAACTTGTGCTCACAGAAACGCTGCGTCAGTGATGAGGATGGAGACATCTGTTTCCCTAAAATTCAAATTAAATTGAATTAAATTGCAACAGTTAAAGAAAAATACAAAAAGTAATTGAATGCTTCAAGGTCATTGTACAGAAAACAGGGAAATCATTTGTGCTACTTCTGGTCGGCTCTGTTTAAAAGAAAACTACACAAAACAACTTAAGCAAACAAACATCAGCAGTCAAAGACGCAGGTTCCAGACACATCTTTACAACAAAAACTCCCAAATGACACTGAAATGTGTGCCACTATCTTTCTGAAAGACCCTGAAAGACGTATTATTTAGTGACAACAATGACTCAGTAAATTGGCCAACATGGTCCCAAAGAGTCACCTGGTCTTCTCATCGCATCAGGTCACAGCAGCTTAGTCAGAAAGTGTCTGGGATTGTCATTTAATAATCTGTTTAGATTGTATTTCAGACTCAGAATAAAACAAACACAAAAGATTGTTTCAGTTCCTTGTCTCTGTTTCTGCAGCTGTTCCATGAACACATACACCACGGTGTTGGTGAACGGGAACTCCAGCACATCAAGAGTGTCCGTGCAGATCTTCTCCTTCATCAACCTGGATGTGATCTATCTGCACTGTCAGGTCCAGATCTGTGTGGAGGCTGAATCCAATTCTTGTGTGCCTGTGAGTTCATGCTCAGATACAGCTTTGCAGCTTCTACACAGTGGATGATTCTAGAATAACAAAGTGTGATTGCTGCTCCTGTTGTCCTGCAGGACTGTCAACAAAGAAGCGCTCGGTCTTCAAACACAATTGGAACATCACTCGGTTCTTCTGGGCCTCTGTGGAGGTTAGATGAAGGTCAGTGATCTAACACAGAACGAACAATGATGGTTCTGTTAGAAAATAAATATGTTCAGCTGCATGTCTCTGTTACACTTGAGATAGAATGGGTTTTAATTCCATCTAGCGAATAAAACTGACACTACAGATTGTACTCTGTTACTGCCCGGCTGACCAGTTTCAAAGGTGGCCTCTGCGTCTCAATGACCCCTGACCCCGCTTTTGCTTGTTAACCCCTCGCAGCAATGCAGGTTTGATGCAAACGTTGTTAATCTTTATTTTCATGTCAATGTCTATGCTAATCCTTAACCCTATGGTTCATTCATGGTTTATTATAGGAAACAAGCAGCTGACAGACCATCGGGCTTCATTACACGTGGACTCGTTTTATAAAGCTATCTCTTAGCTCTGCAAAATCCATTAAAACTGAGTTATGGCACTGGCAAGTTTAAGTTTAAGCTCGATGGAAAACACACATTTAAAGCCCTGAAGTTGTCAGTTATCTTCATGTGAAATGCTGCTGTTATAAGAGCTGTAGAAAAGTCACATAGTAAAATAGATATTTTTCTTCCAACTTGTTTTTCCTTCCACTGTATGTTTAATGATTTCTAATGCTGCACATTTTCTTCCAGGGTCCCTCGAGGAGGGATCTGACACTCTTCATTTAGTTGGGCTCGCCTGTCTGGGAATTGGCGTGTCGCTCTTCTTCATCATTGGTTTCGTTTGCCTGTTCTACTACCAGAGGAACCGCATTGGACACTATAACTTCAGCGCCAAACCCAAGCAGGAGAACTTCACCTACCTGGTCTTTAACACTTAGTCGTGCAGCAGCACCAACCACTGAAACCACCGCATTAGAAAACATAAACTGTCCTGCAGCAGCAGACATGTTTGGTAGGCCATTAGAGTGCAGCGGCCACCGGGTGGCCCTGTTGCACCACATTAGTTCTCATCAAGCATTGCAAATCTTTGCACATTAAAAATAAATTAAGCACAAATGAGTTTTATATATATTTCACCCCCAGTCTATATATATTTAAAATATTTAAAGTAGTTGCATGTGTAGTAATGTCATATATGGAGATTATAATATATTTATGTATATTAACAGTATAGAATAAATAGGTTGCACATCTTTATTGCTAAAAGTGAATTTTTTAAAGATGTAAGCTGCATTTCGCATTCAGTCGAGACAAATATGTTCCAGAAGCATGAGACATGATTAAACTCAGAAATTCTGAATATTGCAAATACACCTTTCACTGTATGGCTCACATTAACGCTTGTAATGTCAGCTTTGTAGATGGCATTGCAAATCTTTGTATAAGTGAATTCAAATATGCTTAAAATATATCATCTGCAATACTGATGAAGCACAGTTATCTCTTTATTTATTTCAGCTGCTGTTTTTCTAAACTATGTGTTTGTACTTTTTGTGAATGAAATATTTATTATTATTTGTTCTCCTCTTGTGGTGTAACAATAAACATGTCCTGTATGAAAGCGAGCACTAGGGGGTGCTGTGTCACAGTTCTTTAGCTGTAGAAAAACAAGGTAAGATGGCTTCCTGACTGCACAAAGATAACAAGCACACACGGTGCAGGTTTGAAATGACATGAAACAGTTGCTGCCAAAGCAGCACATTTATCATCTGTTCTGACAGGTTGGGAGGGGTGGAGTGTGTCATTTTCCTCTCTTAATCAGATCAGGGCTTCAGAATAAAATCTTAAGTAAGCTTTTCTCAGTTGCACACATCTGAAGAGGAGGATCGAGCTTTCCCCACATTGTTGACTCCAGGGTCAGAAGGGCAGCTCCTGGATCAGCAGTGAGGATCTGAATGTTAAACAGGAGAGGCTTTCTCTCTGAGAGGGGTCCCTGGAGACCTGCTGGTGAAGGAGGCCTGAACCATCTGGGGAGCTGCAGATGCCCCGCCTCCTAATTAACCCATTCAGCTTCACTGTCTGAGACCTGGTAACCCGTCTCCATGGCAACAGACCAGCGAAGGGATGGAGGGAGCGGGGGCCACAGCGATCAAAGAGTGGGGAATCATTTCAGTTTAAAAGCATGGAATGAGATAGCCTGTAATTCAGTCCCTGCATTCAGAAGATGATGCATCATTCTGCTACCTCCTTTAGAGAAGACACTACGGGTCGAAGGGGAAGTATGTTCACACTGCCTCCCTTATGGATCATTACCACATTTATGTTTCACACATTTGGCGAAATGTTCAGTTTAAATGTGGCAAATAAGGCAGTAACTTGTTTTGTATTTTCATCGGAAAACTAATCTGAACCTTTGCCAAGTTCCCAATTCTTGTTTCATTTTGCTGACAAAGTGAAAGGTTTTTACAGAGGGACTTTGAAATATATATTTGTATCACTCCTTGAATCAGAAAAAAGGGCTTTGATCTGCATTCATAGAAAAAAAATCCCTCCATGATTTAAGGAATTTTAAATAAGGCTTTGATTGATACATGTACAACACCTCTCTAAAAACATTGAGAATACAGAGAAGGAATGGAACTGTAAGGTATTCTATATTCAAGTACCATTGTGGAGATTTCTGCTTCAGAGTGGGATTGTTTTAAAGATATGAATTTAAAATGTCTGTACATGCTGCCTAGGGTGAATAGGCCGGAGTTTAGATTTCTCCAGTCGATTATACTATTATTTACTGGAAACTGTTGTTAAATACATGACACAAGTGACAGGGAGTGATTCCGTTTCCATAGATATGGTATTTGGGACCGGGAGGCAAGGGGTGGGAAATGTTGTTTCCACTTTGTCCGTCTTTATTCCGGAAAGCAGCAGAGCCACATCCTTGGTAAATGGCTGAAACCTGATCTGCGTCCAACGTCTCCCTCTGTCCTCCCTCTCCTCACATCCGTCTCATCCGGGTCAGAGCGCTCTTAGACACTCATTCATCCTGCTGTGTGTGTGTGTGTGTGTGTGTGTGTGTGTGTCTGTGTGTGTGTGTGTGTGTGTGTGTGTGTGTATGTGTGTGTGTCTGTGTGTGTGTGTGTGTGTGTGTGTGTGTGTGTGTGTGTGTGTGTGTGTGTGTGTGTGTGTGTGTGTGTGTGTGTGTGTGTGTGTGTGTGTGTGTGTGTGTGTGTGTGTGTGTGTGTGTGGCTTTCTCTTACACAGGTCATTACTAATTAAACACCCTCATTGTGTTATAAACAGCAGTTCAGGCCTTCCTCAGCCACCAGTGTAATGGACTGTAATGAAATCTCAGTCAGCCCCTACACTTACCAAGTAATGAATGTATTTCAACGATAAAATAAGTACTTTATAACACTAGCACAAATCTGAGGTACTTCAGTATTTCTATTTATAGCCACGTTGTACTTCCACTCCTCTTCAGTTTGGTTTTACTCCACTACATTAATTTGACAGTTATAGTTACTCAACAAACATTTGGCATACAACATATCTGATGAGAATGTAATGAATTGTTATACTATCTTCAAATAATGCTTTTGTGATGTATTGTTTTTATGACAACTTTAATAAAAAAGAAAATGAAATAATGTAAATAGTATTGTGTAAATGATTTAGGGTCTCTTAATTCATTGTTAAAGACCTCTCCACTCTCATTATTGATTGTTTTTTTCCTATTTTCTATATTTATTGTGATGGTACAGTTATCTAATATTATTCTGGCAAAAATGTCACCTGTTTGGAGTATAAAGAGTTGTTGGTTTCCAGAAGATTTTCTCAAATCTGGATTAATGACTAGAGGACTAGTGAGGTTACAATAGTGTAGAAATCCTATATTGTGTCCATTTTCCTTATAATCGGATCTGTTTCTTTTCCAAGAGGTTAGCGGAGCTGTAAACAAAGTGTTACCAAATAATATACACTGTACAGGTATAAAAAAAGTGCTTCTTTTACATGAACACACCAACAATAACAATTGCCATAGTCTTATGTTGTTAGGTCAGTGTGTTTGTGATTAAGTCACATAATGAGTATTACACTTGTAATGGAATATATTTTAAGATACATATAAATATTGGTATTCCCACTTGCTTAAGTATATGACTGCTCCACCATGGTAAGATCCAAAGTTCTATATGTGAGGATTGCTGACAATTTAGGTGATCATCACAACAACAAAAAAAGCTGCAGTAAAAGCACATTAATGTTACACAAATTAGAAAAGACCTTTCTCTGGGCTTTCTCTTTGCACCAGTGTTACACAACAGTGCTCTCTCTTAGAACAGTCATATTTGGGCTACCAATTTGTGTTTATAACATCAAATTGTCTGACTTGCTGACACTGAGACCTCCTCTCCCGCAGTGCTTTTAAAGATGACAGTCACTCCATGAACAACTGAACTAATCCCAGAGATGTTCAGCACCAATGCAAGCTGAAACACTGAGCTCTGGTGTTTGTGCACATTGTGTTAGGTCTGTGCTTGTGAGGGGATGTTAGTGTAATCATATCATTTGTCGTTTACATTTCCTCTGAAGCTCACAGCAGTAATGAAGAAAAAGCCATAGGCTAATGAGGAGTAACATTAAAAGTGACAAGGAAATGTGAAGCCAGCTCGTTGGCCTTGTTTCCTGTCTTGTTTCTTATTCTCCGTTTCCCTCTATATGCTGGAATGCAGGCCATAAATTAAATAATAGTACCCAAAAACGCAACCAAAAAGCTTGCCAACTCACTTCCAAAAATACTGCATGTGCTTTTTTGAGGGAAGTAGGTAATCCATCACTCTTTCCTTTTTGTTGTTGACTTGGGGTGCAGACAGGAGTGCATGGCAACAAGTTCTTTTCTGCAGCAGGAAGACATATGGTGGAACCAGCAGAGTGCTTTTACCATGTAGAAGCTCTAGCGTCTCAGGCTTCATTAGGTTTTTGGTATGGAATAACACACGATCCAAAATGGTCCCTTCCTTAAAGATGGCACAGTAATGTGTACGTATTCATTGTTCAGATATCATGAATTATTGACAATTTATTCCAGTTTGTGTGCAGCTACTTGTGTTTAAACAACATTTAAAGAAACCAAAATGATCTAAATCAATCACGCAGAATCATAAATATTTTCTTTTTTCTTGCATTGTTTTTCCTTGTTGAAACCTACTTTACCCACAATGCTACCCGATACTAGCAGCAGATTTGTAGCTATAGCTAGCCTTAAACTGAAGCATAATCAGATATTTCAACACTTGTAGTCTTTAGACTCAACCTGTTTTCGACGCGCTTTATCAAACTTCTGGAGCTACAATAGAATTTATACAACTTATACGACTTTTTAGAATGATTTTGATTCACTTTTAATTAAGATACATTTAAGGATATATTCTTAATAATAATTTACAGTGTTCTTTAAAGAATGAATAAACTGTCCTACTCCACCAAAAAGTAGATTCTGAGTGTATAGGCAATGCATGTAGCAGACTAAAGTGAACAAATAGCAAGCAAAACTTTTTCATGCAGAAAATGATGTTTAAAGCATTTACAGTAATAAGTATGATGGAAATATACCATAATTTGGTATCCTATAGTCGGTAATAGTGGAATCGATTTTTTTTTACCTGCAAGTCCACATTTTGTCATTATTTAATCATCCCTCTTTCATGCATTTAACCCAAAGGTTTCACCTCTGCACTTAAACATAACTTTTTAATAACTTAACATCACCTCACACCCATTTGAAAATGGCAGACCATCCAATAAAGACTAGAGAACAGTTTGGTAATCTGTTGTGATTATTTATTTACACTAAAACTGATCCATTTAGAGCACAGTTTAATGTGTAGTTGTTGTATAAGCACTTTATGGTGGGGTATTTTCTAATGATATTGACATAATCATTGAAAATAAATTGCATGAAAATGATGTAGCACCTTTGCAATAATGCCATGGGTCAAACAGCGGTGATCTTAGAGGCAATAGCGACACAAACATGCATGTTTCAAAAGTGTGGATCATTTTGAGGGTTTTTAACTCTTCCTATTCCAACTTCATTTACTAGATATGTACAGTACAGAGCATCAGTCTGTAAAGGTGTCTGCCTCCTCCCTGACAGGCAGATCTACTCGTTCTGCTTCACATCTAGGTCGAAGCGTACCACTCCGCTGCTCCTTCGAGGCTCGGGTCTTTCCAGCGGAGGTGGTAGTTCTCCTCCAGCAGCACCCTGGGAATGATGATGACTGGGTCGGAGTACCTCGTCCTTAGCATCTCTAGGAGGCAGCACATGGTTAAGACACCAGGGAAGAAGGAGACAGAAAGACACGGGATGAAGCATTTCTCTCAGGGGGAACACAACAAGTCATTGGGCTGAGCACCCTGTGACTGCTCATTCCAGAGGAGATATCAGGCTTCTGCATCACTCTGGGTATGTCTGATATCACTAATGTTATATAAAAATGCACAAAGGCAATTTTCATAGAACCCAGTGACTTTCAAATGATATAACTTAACTATCAGAAGTTCACATGGAAAGTAATATTAGTTCTATTTCTAATGATGCATCTTTCAGATTAGATCATTACAAGCCTTTGGTTTTAATCCACTCTGAAAAAACGGAAACGTTGACTTTAATTAAATGTATTTTGTCAACAAATTTTGCATAATTCTTTTAGGTTAGTTGAAAGCAATAATATTAAGCTTAAATAAAATATATTAAGTTCAACTTAATAATATTTCTTTCATCTAAGCTTATACAGTTATGCGAAATTTGTTGACAAAATACATGTCATTAAAGTCAACATTTCAGTTATACATGAAAAGAAATTGACACGTTGTCTAATTAAAATGTATTATGTTAACAAACTACCGATAACTGTATCAGGTTAGTTTTAAGCATTAATATTAAGTTTGAATAAAAAAGTATTAGGTTGAACTTATTGCTTTCAACTAACCGAATACAGTTATATGGATGCTGGTGACATAATACATTTAACTAAAGTCAATGTTAAATTTTTTCAGTGTATGATCTACAGGACGCCATAGAGCAATGAGGGTCCTTGGGTGTTCTGTGAAACAGTATTTAGAGATAGTACACTGTGCAAAGGTACAAACCACATTTCAATTGTAATAGATTACAAGTCAGAGTGAAAATCTTTAACATGCACTTACAAGTTCCTTTGTTTCCAAAGCAGAGCGGCTTCCCTCATTCCATTCATACTTACCCCGCATCTAACATTCAAGCTAACACCTCAGATCATTAAAGACAACGTTAGATTGCAGGTCCAACAGAAAACAGTGGCAGCATGCTTCGGAGACAGATTAAAGAAATTAAAATCATTTTAATGCAAAACATAGTATGAAAGTTTGACCTAGTAACAACAAGCAAAATGCAAAGTGCTACATCAGAGTGCATGTAACTGCAGGGGCGACCCGCCTCATAAATAGGGCTGTACCGAAAATGTTATTCTTTTAATAAAGTTTTATGAATGAAGCTTCATTTCTGTCATCATATTTTAATTATTATTCTGCTAATGGTATTATGAAACAATATCAATTTAGCACATTTTTTTGTTGCAGAAATATCAATGAATTCAAATTTTGGAGTTTAAATGTCAAAGCTGGTAACTACAGTACAGCCCTACTCATTAGTGAATGGAATAGTGACTTCCTGCACTAAAGAAACTGAAAGGTTGACTTTAATTAAATGTATTATGTCAACAGATTTCACATAATTGTATTAGGTTAGTTGAAAGCAATAATATTAGGTTTAAATAAAAAAATATTAGGCTCAACTTAACATTATTGCCTTCAACTAACCTCATACAGTGATTAGAAACTTGTTGAAAGAATACATTTAATTAAAGTCAATGTTTCAGTTTGTTCAGAGTTCCTGTTTCATGCGTTTTGTTTGAACTGTGAATGCATCACAGCTGACAGGTTTAAAAATGGTTGAAGATGTCTGGACTAAACCCGGGGCCTCCTTAAGAATAGGCAGCTTAAGGAACCTTACATGTAGGATGTGACGGCAGCCCCATTCCCCCCGCCCCTATTCTGGGGTCCATATGGAAGAGAAATATACAAGTGCTATGTAGACCAGAGATGAAACAAAACTGTGCCACTGCAACAGAAAACAAAAGTAAATCACAACTCTATGAGCATGTATGAATGGGAATGAGTGGCATTTGTGGCTCGGGGTTTACGTCCTTTCGTTGTTGTCTCGATTGATTACCTTGGGTCGGGGAGTGCACAGCCCCACAGGTGTTGCTTTAGAGTCTGCACCCAGCCAATATCTCGGATTGGCTGGCAGAGTTGTATGTAGTGGTACTGTTTTAGCACAACCCTTCAAATGAATCAGAATGTCACTCATTAGCACACCACAAAGTATGAGAAAGAACAAAATGATCTCAGTAATGTCATAGCACACATTTGGGGGGGGGTTCTCATAAAAGAGCATCATTTGTACATTGAGGATAAGACACATGACATTTTATTCTGGAATAAGGTTCTGAACATCCGTTGACATGCATGTTGCTCTACAAATAGGATGAGAATATATTAGAGACATGATGCAGAAATAATATATTCTTTATTCTCACATGAGGACCACATGCAGGGCAGGGGAGGATGTCAGAGCTCATGCCAGAATGTGACGCAACTTTTGGATAAGCATAGAAAGAAGTTGTGAGAGCAAAGATTCTCTTCCATGTGGATTTATTCAATGTTGTCTGTCACAAAGACAAAGACAGAGGGAGACAGAAACCTGCAACCGCTAACCTTCACCATTTGCAAAGAAAAAAGAAGCGAGAATACAATGCTTTTTCTGCTTTTTGCATTTATTTGTAATGTTTCATTAAATACGAGCAAGCAGATAGAAACACAAGCACGTCACAGTCAATTTTTTTTTTCTTTTGCCCAGACATAACTTTCTTCACCATACTTTCTATCCTTATTTGCCTGATAATCACACTTTACGTGTACTCCCCCTACAAGCCCCCTCCCGTGTGTTACATGATAAACGTCCCCCAACCAAAGGCTGCAAAATGCTAATGAGTCAGGCCCTCATCCCTGATGGGGCCAAGGCTCTGATGGACATGGTAGTGATGGGCTCCAGCGCCACAAGAGATGAGATGGTGCATTCCTCTGCTCAGAATGGAGGGAAGGATGCTGAGAAGCAGAGCTAATGAAAACAGTGAGATGTGGGGGGGGGGGGGGGGCATAATGATAAGACTAACAGTGCTCTTCTAATCCAAAGCTAACACACATCTTTCTCTCTATGCTAAGATTTTGTGAAAGCACTCAATGCTTTGTGTACACTCAGCCAACACCTAGCCCTGCTGTAATATACAGTCTATATATAAATATATTTCAACACAAGAGAGGTTATAGTTATTTTTAACCAATGTTAGTTAAAGAACAAGTTACTTTCTGTTCCCCTTGTCTTTAACGCATCCTAAAAAATGTAATTTGGAATAAACCAGAATTTACAAACGGAGGCTTTGCAGTTTGTTTTGGTATGTTCGACGAGATACACAGACAGCACCATAATGTTGCCCGACAAAGCAAAAGTAAATCCAGTGTTGAATCAATATTCCTTTTAAATAAACTAAACTAAAACTGGACCAAACAAGTGGATTAACATGGATTCATAAACAAAGAGTTATGTACAGTCCAAAAAGAAATCAGTTACACTCATCCTCACTATCACTTATTATAACTAACTGTAAAGAAAATGCGATAGAACGTATTATACTTGTAAAAAAATGTAACAAATGGCAGTGATTTATTAAGAACGTCAATCTGTGCTTCATCCATACGTCTCCCTCTTTAAAGGTTATGGAAATGTCCCATTAGCCTGTCTGCTGTCGCCATAAGCAGGTGTGTGTGAGTGTGTGTGTGTGTGTGTGTGTGTGCATGCTACTGCCATTGCATAACTGCTGCAACGCTGTGCAGAGGGATCAGTGTTGTTAATAAACAGGACAATGTGAGTGGTAATTGAGTTATGGCTTTTGACTGACAGCTTTATGTGCTAGGCAGAAAGGAAACACCCTGAAACCCTCAACATGTTCCAGCTCCCCTGAACTCATCCCTCTCGAATGCTGAGGAAATGCTGTCACTAAATGTCACAATGACTGCATCACAGTATTTAGTTTAATAAGATCTAGGCAAATTACTGGTGTTAAATGCATAATCAGTATAGTATGACGCAGATGGTTGTTGGCAGCACATTGGTTCTTACAAAATAGCCTTGAGTGAATATATAACTGTATGAATGGGCTGCACATGAAAGAGCGAAAGCTGAATAAGATAGCATAGCATTTTCAGATGAAAACAACGTAGTGTTCCTACATCAGGTCAGAATGAGACACATCGAACAAAGCATTGTGATATTTGAGCTGTACCATGAACAGAGAGACGGAGCAGGTACACACTGAGCCTGGATCACACACTCATGACTCACCAAGCGGGACATTTATCAAAGATTTTTTCAGATTTGTTGTTCATTTAGCAGACTGAATCCCAATTATCTTTTCTCAAAAATCCTTGATAAACTCGACAAAGCAATCTGCTGAGCCGATCAGAGCCAACCCTTCAGAGTTGCTTGTCGCCGGGCCCATGCAACAAGAGCCATCCATTGCCTTGCCTGGCAGCCAGTAGCCATGGCAGCCTGGAGATGGAGGCAAGCAGAGTGGGGGTGGAGGGTGGCATCAAATAGAGGAGGAAGAAGATGCTCCCGCCCACTCGTTACTATAGCGATTTAACATAGCGTGAGGTGGGAGGAGAGATGGCATGTCATGTCTGAACCCCGACACTTATTATCATACCAACTAGCCGAGAGGTAGAGAAGGAGGACAGAGAAGAAGAATGAGTGACAGATCGATCAAAGAAGAGAAGAAGAAAGAAAGGGAAGGAAACAGAGGGAAAGTGGAGAATAAAGATGAATAATTTTGCAGCCTCTATGTTTGTTTCCCCCAAAAATAAGAGATAAAAGGAGAAGTAGTGCTAAAGGATTTTTACTCTTTTGCCTCAGCCAGTTTGTTGTTCATCTCTTTACTTTTCTCCTTGTCCCCCGCAGCAGGCTGGCTCTCGGGCAGGCTCTCCGAAGTGGTCTTCTTGGAGCCCCTCAGTGCGGCGCTCTGCTTATCTTTGGCTTTCTTCCCTGGCTTGGCCTGGCCCCCTCCAGGCCTTTTGGGTTTAGTGCGAAGAGCACTATACCTGTCAACCTAAGGATGAGCGGAAATGAGATTCCTGAGCTGTAAGGTATGGCTGGTCATTTCTGAACATGTGATGCAATGAGATGAGCATGGTGAACATTTTAAATACATTTAAAAAATATTTTTATACAACTAATTCAATAGTAGTATGGACAATTTATACAGACGAGTTATAAGAAGACCGGGTAAGGTGAAGTGGGAGGGCAAAAAGCAGTCCATGAAGAGAAAAGCCCTCCTGAATCACATCGCCCCTGGTCAAAGACCTCCAATATCTGAACATGATAACATGCTCCAAAACAAACAAAACAATAAACAGTCTTAAGGAATCCTACAGTCACCTACAGGGGCCAAAACAACAAAGTGCTACATTTCAAATAAAGAAAAAAGAATTACACTTATATCCACCATACCATCTTATTCAAAGCCTGTATTTAAGTTGAATCCACAGCTTAAAAAAAGCACTTTTTTAATTTTGTTAACAAACATTAACCTACACATACCTTTCTGTAAAATATTCCTAAACTTTAACTTGAATTGTTGATGAGAATAAAACTTGTGAGATGAAGGTTTATCTATGTTTAACTGTATTAAAGTATTTGTTTGCTCCATTGGTACTCGCTGACTTTAATTCAGACGTGTTTTCAGCGCTGTCTTCAGCTTCACAATGTCAACACCTGTTAGTAGATGAAGTTTCTTAAATAGGGGTGTTACATGGTCATATTTACCTACTCCTTAGACAATTATTATGCATATTTTTGTGTCAAAATTGTTCCATACAGAATACCTGTTGTTTTTGAGAGTTAGTGTGAATGTAGTCCACATAACAGCATGTAAAGATGTCTGCTCCTGAAGTCGTTTGAGTTGTGTTCTCACCTGTTTGATGGGGTCCATGTAGGGCTCGCTGTACAGACTGCGTATCCTCCTCCTGTCCAGGGCCTTGTTGTCCTTGTTGTCGAGCCGCAGCGGAGCCTGGCCCTTGTAGGTGGCGCTGTAGCTCGTCTCCAGGCTGGACTTCTCGTCAGGGGGGAGGTACTGGGACCGGGCCCGGATCATCTTCGTCGGCTTCACATCTCTGTAAGCCTTGTACTCAGATCTGTGTGCAGAAGGTTGGTCAGGTGAAATTGTGAGGAAAGTTCAGATTAGACTGGCTGCATAAAACATTTCTGTAAATGCTCCAGAGAACATGTTTGAGACTGTTCATTTAAATAGTTTTAGCCCAAAATGATTCCTTCAACACCAATTGTTATTATTCTGTTTATTTTAAAACCAAACATTTGGTATGAAACATTTCATAACAACAGTATTTCCCATCACTTTCATGCTGGCTAATCATTTATTTTATATGTTCTATATTTTGTTCTCGTTTTGTGACTGATATCTAAAAAATAACAATCTCTTATGTAGGAGGGAATAGTTCAGGTCTGTAGAACAATGCACTCTGACAACACAAATCAAGCTTATTCTGTTGTTTTCAAAAATAATCCAATGTTTTCTAGCTACACTACTTACATATATATAATATACTTATTTGCTGTCTCATTACAACTTTTCGGATGTTTATTATATTATATATATATATTTATATTTATATATTATTAACATGTTGTATTTTGTACTGGTTTGGTGACTGATATCCCTGGTATAAATATCCCTATGCAGATGAGCGATTATTTTGGGTGTCGTCATTGCCTCAGGTGTGTGTGTTGCTCTATTTATGTAGGAGGTCATCTAAAGAAAGTTCTAAAAATAGATTTTATTGCACAGAAAGACACTCATTTTGTAATCCCTGTCTGTAGGGAAGATGTGAGGTGGTGCATTACTTCTGTAGCAGGGTATGTCAGAGGTGGTGTGTGTGTGTGTGTGGGGGGGGGGGGGGAGTGCACCAATCGTTTGATGCTGTGATATTCTGTAAACCTCACACAGCACTTCTGAGGAAGGTCAGCAGAATGGCAACACACAGAGCTGCTGCCTGCAGCATGTCTTCTATAAATAGACTGTTCATATGGAGCTTCTGTATCACTGTGCACACAAGTACGGACATATGGAGACCGGGAGCTCAGAGGACACCAGCAACTTAGGACTAGGTGTATGTAAGCTATTTACATGTGCATCATTCTCTCTTCCTTACCAACACTTTTTATTTATTTAATTTTTCTCTGCATTGTACAGTATTCACACATCTTCCAATCAATTCAGGCTAAATGTTTCAACAGCTGCACAAACTACATTCATCTGCAGGGCTTTAAGTCACAATTACTTTCATTAATAAATAACATGCTGATTATTTTCTGGAGAAGTATTCCTTAAAATGGACAATAACTGATCATTTTTCTGTCTGTCGATAGACTCTTTGTTATAGCTTTTATCATTGTTGCAAAAGAAGAATACAACTGTAATTCTGCTTACAGAAATCCTGAATTTCTTTTCATAGAACACACTAGAAAGCTTTTGTGAAATATCATTCATTTCATTTGGAAAACAGGCCAAGCTGTAACTTGCTTTAAATGTTACTGCTTGTAGGGCAAGTTGAACTTTATAAAAAGGTCATCAGGTGATGGTTCTGGGAACACACATCTACACACTCTAATATCAAAGAAAGGAGCTTCTGTTCTGGCTCTCTGGATCTGACTGTAAGCTAACACTTGTATGATCCTTGGATTTTTGATTTTATTTTATGTTTTAAGAGACTAAAAGCAAATACATGTGCTCTCATGATAGTGTTGTTTTTGCCCCAATGTCATGTTTTACATGAAATAATTGGAAAATGTGTATTAACAATTACTTTTCTAAGAGTAATGTTATTTGGATTACATTTCAATTAATGTAAAAGCATATCGAGTGTTCACAATCTCTGCACACGTGTGAACTTGTGACGTGTAGTGCCCTAAATCCAAACATCTTGTTTCCCCTGCAGTGTGATGCGGGGGTGCTGTTACAAAGGGAAACAGAGCGCTCTGTGTTTCAGGTAGGTCAGGTGACACCTCTCAGGTCTCCCCTGTGGCTCAGGGTGCAGTCAAACACACATCAATTCCCCTAACGCTGCACAATTCAGTGCCAAGCTGCTGTAGCCAAGTTCAACGAGAACTCTCCCTGCAGCAACATCGGTGGCGCCCAGGCTGCTGTACGAGAGCCTCATTACCAGGATCATAGAGGCATCGCATCCATACCTGGCAGCTGAACAGCCTCAGAGAACATGTGTGTTCCTGTTTGATGCATGTTCAGGGACATTTGTATCGATTTAACCTCTTGTAATGTGTGACTTTAAGAAGAGGAGTAAGTCTCATTTATGCCTCACAGTGTGAAACATGTGGGAGTGAGAGGATAAACCACAGGATGCTTTATGATTCAGACTTATCATTTTTTTTGTTGGACAAGAGGTTTGTTGTGTGGTTTGGGTCCTTGGTCGTATTCATTCACTGTTGAGCCACTGGTAATATAACTTTTAAAATAAAAACTACCCAACTAATTCAGTGTATACCATGCTACTGAGAGGTTATACCTATTCTGCCTTTCAGACAGCTTGTAAAAGAGCATGCTAACATGATGCTAATTAGCACTTAACACAGAACTACATCTGGCGTTGATGCAAATTACACTACACTTTGGCAGGTTTTTGGTCATAAGCCAAAGTATGGGACAAATGAAAATGCCAACCTGAAGAATATTATTTTTTATTTTTTCCATCTTAAGTTTTGTAAAACAGATTCAACAGTATGTCAGTAAAGACTGCTGACATTTACAAACTATAACAGATGATCCATCAAGATTTAACCTTATCATCTCATTTTCATGTAACTATATAATTGGTTCCCATCAATCTAAACTTTCTGCGCTTTAAGGCGCTAACATTTAAGCTGTTCATTCATTAAATGAAACTGAGGCGTAAAATGTCATTTTACCATAATATATAAAGCAAGCGGCTGGTGACAGGGACATGTCTGCTGGGTGCAGAGCAGAGGTGGAAATCACACAGTGATTACATAACTGGACTGAAGTCCATTTAATGCTCTGCTGGGCCAAGAGGCACATTGTGAAGACAGGTTGCACAACAATGTCCAGGGCCAAGTGTCTAAAGCACTCACATGACACTGGTGTGTGTGTGTGTGTGTGTGTGTGTGTGTGTGTGTGTGTGTGTGTGTGTGTGTGTGTGTGTGTGTGTGTGTGTGTGTGTGTGTGTGTGTGTGTGTGTGAGAGAGAGAGAGAGAGAGAGAGAGAGAGAGAGAGAGAGGAGAGAGAGAGAGAGGGAGAGAGAGAGAGAAAGAGGCAGATTGTGAGGCATTCAGGTTCACAGTGTGACCGGCCTGTACTATAACATTGCTGTTATTCATGGTCATACAGTACGACTGTAACAATAACGCCTGTGTCTCTGAGGTCAGTGTGTACTTGGTACTCACAGTATTTAAAAGTGAGTGTTCCAAAAGGATGTCATCTTACAGCTACTGCAACACGTATACAGTCACAGCAGAGCGGTCTCACTTTTTCAAAAGTTGTTTGTCTCATGTCTCATATAAGATTTTGTAGATAGGTTCTCTTAGTTATTATAAAACCTCATCAGGGTGTCTGAGATTTATTCTGCAGTACAATATTTGCTCCTAGCAGGTTCAACATTCCTTGGTTAACATAACACATGAATCACTAAATGTAAATTAATTGAAAGACGAGCAACACCCTGCAGAGCAGCTGGAAACATTTGAAGAATAAGGCATGTTTTACTGTAGATTTATTAGATTGGTTTAATGATATAATCTTACATTTACACTGGTGCAAATCCTTAGTTTTGAAAAGATGACACCAACAAATTCTAGCCATAGTTTCTTACAAAAAAGAAGTTAAATTATTAAATTGATTATCAACCAGTTACCAATTAACTTATCAAATGAATCCAAGAATCGTTAACACTCGATGCAATCCATTAATGAATTTCTTTCGTTGAGAAGCAATCCTCAAGTTCTCGGGGAATGGTACACAGCAGCAAGTCAGAGTGTTGCACATCAGAGACGTTTGATTTATGGATTCAAACCTGTTTTCTACAATGTATTCAATTAAGGAAAGTCCTTCTTTATGGCTTAGAAAAAGTTATATTTGAGAAGTATCATCACCACCAAAGTACAGTCCTCGCTTAAGGAGTCTTTATTTTGAAAATATCTCTCTAAAGAGACATAGAAATGCTACATGAGACCCAGAACCCTCTAAAAATGACCAATATTTCGGTCTGTGTAACTAAAGCAGATGACCCTGCTGACTCCCTGTGGTGTAGGGGATGTGCAGAGAAACGCCTCATCACTACAGCCATACACTGGCAGCTGATAGGGTGGATGTGTGCCTGGGTACAGCCCCGCTGAGCTGCTCACATGGCACAATCTGGACCGCTCACCAAGGGAGAGTAACAGGAGAATACAAACCACTGGCACCAAATCTCTCACTGTGGGGTCCAACTGTGACCTGCACAAGCTGATCTTGACACATAAAACTACAAAACACAATTTCATTTACTCCATTAAGATGCTAACATTTGCTAATTAGCACCCAACACAATGCAGCTGAGGCAGGAGAGAATGTCTTGTGCTGTGTTTCAATTTGCTTCTTAACTTACATCTGCTGTTTTGAGTGTGTGCTATAGGTTTATAGTACCCAGATAGTGCACCAATAATGTTCAAAAAGTTGAATGTGGCACGCTGTACATTTTTCCCACATGTTGTCTCTACGTAACTGAAAGGACGGGACTATAGAAATAAAACTTGTATGCGTTTTTTTCTATATTTAATACACATACTACTTTTGTTTTCGTAAAAAGAAGCCATTATTTTATTGGGTTAATTGAGCTGAAAGTAATGCTTTGCTACTGCTAGCTTACAGGGGCGTTGACACAGCAGCTGTGTGTGATTTGAGAGAACGCTACCCGGCTGTGCAAGAGTTCATAGAGCCTGACAGGGAAGTGAACTAAGGAGGGCATCCAACCTGACACAGCAATTATCTTTTCAATGAGTTTAACATAAACCGAAGTTGTCGACAAATTAGATTTGTGACCAGATGATTTTACTATAGGAAGAGATAAGAGATGACAACAGTTGTTAACTTAATGCGGACATGAATACAGTATATGTCCCACATTTCATGGCAAGCGAGTATGGTTCATCCTCTGGAATATATGAACATCTGTACAAAGTTCACTACCCAGGCAGTAGTATTTAGATATTATACTCTTTACAGTACATAAAGTGCACCACACACATGTATACATCCATTCAAACCACAAACAAAAAACATCCTAACTCTGTTCGTAATGTTTGTTATTTCCTTTAGAAAAGGAAATTGACATTCTGAAATTTTGGCAAAAAATATGTTTTTATTATAATCAGTAAGAACGGTTTTTATCTATAAAGTATATATTAGCCTTGGGCTTCGAAGTGGTGTTATACATAAATGTGTGCGCTAACTGCTGAGACAAACTGCAGCTCTGGTGACCAGAGTGACTCTGGCTCTAATCCCTCACAGAGCTGGCTGAGGAAGCGCTGGCCGGCTCCTCTCACATTATTCCAGGGAATCAATGTGCCCCCGCGCAGTGCTGGAGCATCTCCCCCTAGCAGATTTTCTCAGTGTGTCAGCCTGGCTTCTGGTCAATACTATCTCTTTCCTCCGGGACCAGTTGGACTCATCTCTAACTCACAGCCTCTCCATAGCTGGCAGAGAGTTGGAACAGCACACTATGGCATTACAGTGGACACTCATTGGGTCACAAATGGTGGCTCCCGCTCCTGGTTTCCAAGCATTCTATTATCAGTTTTTACAGTCATGTTAGTTTCTATTTAAACATATTTAACAACAACAATTTAGTTTGGAGCATTTATAGTGATGATAAAGTCAGTTTGTCATAAAGTGCAGGTTTTGAGTGATCAATAAAGGTCAGCTCAGGAGTGACTTTATTTGGAAAGGTGTTGGGGAGACTTTTAAGTCAAAAAAACAACTAGTGTAGAGTAGTGCAGGAAAGAGTCCTAAAACCTGCAAAGACTCAGCATTTTATTTTATTTAACACTTTCTTTATTGTTTTTTAGTATATATAGACAATACATAAGACAGTACATAAACATCCACAAGACATTAAAAAAAAGTACATCAAAAGTCACATACATAAAATAAATCAAATTAACTACACAAACATGTGGGTAGACTGTGTATGAAATATACAAACATGTAGGCAGATATGAGAGGCCTCCATCCTTCTCCCAGCGGAGGAGCATTACTCATCTCCAAATTGCTGACCCAAAGTGCTCTCTAGATCCGCATGTTCCAGATAGTTAAGGAAAGGGCCCCATACTTTTTTAAATGGTTCTTGTTTTCCTTTAATTGAATAGGTTATTTTCTCTAATGAGACACATGCAGACAGTTCTTTTAGCCATTTACCAATACTTGGACTATTCATATTTTTACACAGAAAATTTAAAAATAATTTCCTTAACCTTGAAAATAAGTTCGGAGGAGGAGCAGGGGGATGTTTTGGAATAGATACAGCAACTTGGGGAGTATGTTAATTTTTAATATATTAATTCTCCCTATCAAAGAAATCGGCATAGGCTTCCATCTATCAATCGTGCAGGTAATTGATTCCATAATATGATCGTAATTAGAATTCACTACATCAGTTATATTGGGCACTATTTATATACCCAGATATGTAAAATTATCTGCAACTTTAAACTGGGAGACTGGTGCAGTCGGACTACTTCTCTCTTTGGAATTTAATAACATTATGGAAGATTTGGAATGATTAATTTTGTAACCGGAAAATTCACCAAATGTTTCTATCACTTCTCATAATGTTGGAATTGATCTCTCCAAGTCCCTGAGAAACACGATAACGTCATCAGCATATAAAACTAAACGATGGTCTGTTTGACCTATAGTTATACCAGAGATCTTTGGATGAGACCGAATAGCTATGGCCAGCGGTTCTATCGCCATTATAAACAAAGTGGTGATAGAGGACACCCCTGACGGCATCCCTTGTGAATCTTTCACTAATTGGGTTCGAGGTTGTATTATTTGCAAGTATTTCTGCAACAGGGTCAGTGTATAACAATTTAACCCATTTATTAAAAAAATGACCACATCCAAAGCGTTCGAGGACATCAGAAAGTTATGGCCATTCGACCCTATCAAACGCCTTCTCTGCATCTAGTGATAAGAGAGCAGTATGTAGCTATGTAGAATGTTCAGTACCCTTCTGACGTTATGAAACCCATGGCGCCCCTTAATAAACCCATTCTGATCTTCCTTAATTATCCCTGGGAGCAGGCCTTCCAGCCTTTATTTGATCTTTCCATTTGTAATTGTTTAATGCGGCATGCCAATATCTTTCCAGGCTTCTCTCCTTGATCGTAAAATGTTTGTTTAAGTCTTAGTAGACTTGCCATTGCTTTGGAAGCTGATAATTCATTATACTGTGACCTCAGTACTAGCAGTTCTTGTTGTACTTTAGGGCAGGGTTTCTGAAAGGCCTCACTCTCCAGGGTTTTTATTTTTGATTCCAACACTGTCATTTTCTGACGAGCTTTTTTTGGATTTACAGCTTGTGTAGTTAATAATTTGGCCTCTAATAAATGCTTTAAAAGCTTCCCATCTTATTGATGCTGATGTTTCCGATGTATTTGTCTCAAAATATAAATCAATTTGTCTGCCGAGATACGTGACAAAATCTGAGTCTTGCAACCATTTTTGTTGGAATCGCCATTTAGAAATCTCTCGTCAGCCTTGAGTCAACATAAAGCAGTGAATTTGGTGCATGGTCCGAAATAAGGATTCCATCATAGGTGCCATCTTTAATTTTAGAAGCCAAATTCACTGATATCAAAAAGTAATCAATACGGGAATATGATTGGTAAGAAGCTGAATAGCAAGAATACTCTACAGCATCAGGCTCTAGTTCTCTCCAGATGTCCTTCAAATTTAAATCTTTCATAATATTAAGTAAGACTGCCCTGCTTTTGGTGTGTGATTTAGGCCTATCTATGCCTCCTGACCGATCCTTTGTTGGATCCAATACACAATTAAAATCCCCTGCTATGATGCAGTTACCAGTAAATGTTGAAAGCGTATAAAACAGGTCCCTGAAAAACTTTGGGTCATCATTATTGAGGGCATATATATTAACTAGATTCAGGTTTGCTGTCAGTAGAGTACCCTGTACAATTAAGTATCTACCGGCCTTGTCCTTGATTAGATTTGTTACCTGAAATGGTACTGATTTGTGAATTAGCGTCATAACACCCCTAGCCTGAGTAGAACTTTGCTGAATACACACATCCCGTCCACCTCCTCCTAATTCTAATATCATCCTTTGGCAGTAAATGTGTCTCTTGCAAAAAAAAACATTTTAGATTGCAGGCTTTTAATTCTATTCATAACCTGTTTGATTTTTTAAAGTTTTTGCAAGCCTCTGCAATTCCAGGAAGTAAATTTAACCTCCGCACCCTGCGACATGACCTTAGACACAGATTAGGTTACCCACATGTACATAAGAATAAGAAACACATTTAAAAAACATTAAGAAACATATCACGGATGCTCCAAACCACATCCAACCCTGTGAACCTTGAACCCCTTTTCCGAATACATCCACCCTACTGGGCAGCCCCCCTTCCTCGTGTTGACACTACCTCTTAGAGCTGACAATCACTGTACTCATACAGCACGTGCTTCAGCTCGACTATACTTCTAATCCTAACCTTTGTTTTACATTACTAACCGCCATGTAATCATAAGAAATCCCACCTAAAGTAGATCCACCATACATATCTAATGAGCAGTGAGCTCAGGAGGAGCCAACACATGTTATGCCGCAACATTAAAAATGATAAAAGTACCAAAAATAAAAAGATGCGTTCATTCTTCAATTTTAAACTGAAGGCTCCGCATACCTTCGTCATAAAACGGCACTTACCCGTTTTGTTAACCAACCATTGCAGGGCTTAACACAAATGTAGCTGAATAGCTAATTATCAGAGACAAACTTAACTTAAATCACCAATCCCCATAAGAGCTGACCTCCATAGTACTTATTAACTCAACCTCATTCAAGTTCAGGCTTGTAACTTAAATACGCCATGCAACGTTGGCAAGAATTGAGAAGTATGGTGTAAACATAAAAATAAAATAAAAACCACCCAGAAATAAAAGCTAGGTCAGGGCCAGCGTAGTTAGCGTCTCATGTGTGGTATCAGACCCCAATGTTGTAAATTGTTAGAAAACACTCGTGACCACCAGAACATATGAACAAAACATTTGGTCCCTGTCAGTCAACAGTTCCAAGCTTCAAGTAGTTCATACTCCAGACATATCCAAGATGCCCAACCGCAAATACTTAAAGAAAATAAGTTGCGATACCTGCACATACAGTTAGTCCATATTAGCCCTTTAGCCGGTCGCAGCCACAGGTTATGTTACTCAGCCAGTCCCTCCTCTCTTGTAATCCGCTCGATGAAATTCTCCACAGCAGACGGATTCTCAAAAATGTGCGACTTGTCCTTGTAGGTTAGCATTAGATAGCATGCCTTGCCGGATCCCCAGGCTCCGTAGCTTCTGACGTACATTATCGAACGTCTTCTGCCGCTTGTGCACTCCTGCCGCCAAGTGTGGATAAAATCTTACCTGCTGGTCTTTGTATAGGATCTGTTTTTTAGCCCTGGCTGCCTTCATTACAACCATCCTGTCCCTGTAGTTAAGGAATTTCATGATAAGAGTTCTTGGTGGGGCCTTTGCATCCCTCCTCTGGCCGATTCTGTGCGCTCTCCAGTATAAACTTTGAACGCGGCAGTGCCAAATCCAACACGTTTGGGATCCAGTTTTTGAGGAAAGCACAAGCATCCCCTCCTTCAGCGTCTTCTGGCAAATTCACAAGTCTCAAATTGAGTAACCTGGATCTGGCCTCCAAGTTTTCAGCTGTATGCTCTAGCTTCGTGTTTGTAGCCTCGAGCGTTTTCACTTTAGCTAGCAGGGAGCTCACGTCATCCTCGATAGCTGGGATTCTCTCAATTCGTTCTGAGCATTCACGGATTTCCTTTCTCACTCCCTCTATTGCTGTTAGAAGGCCATCAAGTCTTGTGGGAAGGTCCAACTTCAGAGGGCCTATGGCAACCAGGATCTTCTCCGAGCCAGCTTCCCCCAGCCCGGTCTCACCCGTCTCAACAGAGGTCATGGTTGGCGCTATGCTAACGCTAGCATAACTTTCTTTAGCTTCCACGTGTAGCTTGGATGCTCCAAAACTTTCCAGTTTAGACTGAAGTGACTTTGCTCGTTTTTTAGCTGCTTTTCCTGCTGCAGTCGACATTTCACAGTCTTTACCTTGGAATAAATATGATGGGTTGACATAAAACGTGGGTAAAACAGTTGTTTAAGACAGAAATTGGCGGAGCGCTAATTATTGCGTCTTCCTAGCGAGCCACCATTACCGGAAGTCCAAGACTTAGCATTTTACCACTTCCTATTCCATCATCTCGCAGTCAATGTTTTTTTGAAAATGTTTGTGGTAAGAAGCCTGAGAAAAAAGACGTGTCTAGAAAACAGTGTCTGAATGAGAATACTAAACGTCATCGTGCTGAACAAAACGTGTTGAGTATCAAAGATGCGTGTTGGCCACAAAGCATCTTTCGGGCAATATTCCCAAATCTAATGGGTACTTCCCATTGCTGTTTGTCGAGGGAGTCCTTGCGATGCTTACTCCCGGGTTGGTCTACAAATGTGTCTTGTAAAACTGTCAACCTAATGAAGGTGCTGGCTAGAGGAACAACAAAGTGAGTATGGATCATCCTCTGGAAAATATGAACATCTTTACAAAGTTCACTGCACCGCTCTTTTGGTAGTAATATAGTACTACAGCTTGTTATCAACAACCAGAGACCATGAAGACCGCCTAGCTCTTCAATGTCACAAACCAGACTCATCAGTGTGGCTGTTTGTCATGTTCACAGAGAGAGAAGAAGAAGGAATTGTGTCAAAAAAGTCAGGCTCATTTTAGAATCATTAGACTAAGGGGGAATTATATTAAGCTTATAATACTTTTTCTGACTACTAGTGCACTTCATGTGAGCTGTTCAGCCCGCCCGGCTTTTTTCTATAAGTTTACAGATAATAACTGTCACATTTCCAAGTTTCACCTCTCACATACCAAGTGTGAACGGGTGACCTGTTCCGAGATTGTTTATTTTCTCTTGGTAGTGTGCAATTAAACCTTTCTCAAAGTGTTCTCATTTATTGTATTTCTTTGTGCACAATATTTTTCTGAAGATCTTTAAGTTATATTTTTAAACCGTGGTTGGACAAAATTGGCCATAAGGGATTTGTCCTCAGCGTCCCACCATAAAGGATGTCTGTGCTGGTCAGAGTAAGAACTGCATTTTTAACCGGGTTAAAGTATCTTACATAATTCATTCATATCCAGAATCAAATCTGAAGACATTTCCTGTAAATTAACTGTAATCAGACATGATAAATTGGTTACATAAGAGGAATAGCTTGACCTGGCAGAGCTCTCAATTGATGCAGCACATGACTGCTGACACTTTACTCCTGCGACATCCCACACAACTAAAGTTAACTGGTTTATTTTCAGGGAGCAGAAAATCCAAGCACAGTTTCTCTGCAAGTGAGTCCGTTTGGGACGTGTGAGATAGCAACCCGCTGTGTTTGTACTCTCAGAACGGGTTTCTGCATTCACTGCTTGTCACTTGAAACATGAGGCTTTGCTGGCTCTCTAAGAGGATCATTTTTTAAATCCATTAAAATCCATTGGCCTCT
Source organism: Eleginops maclovinus (assembly GCF_036324505.1). NCBI lineage: Eukaryota > Metazoa > Chordata > Actinopteri > Perciformes > Eleginopidae > Eleginops > Eleginops maclovinus. The sequence goes on along the minus strand of NC_086359.1, from coordinate 23,016,730 downwards.
TTACAGTGGACTGTCTGCTACCAAGAGTTCTATGTAGGTTCTTTAAATTAGCAAAATAGATAAACTTATTAGAGTTGAAGTAGCATGCTTTTCTGGAAGATGGAGGATTCATTGTGCCAAGGTTATAGAACATGAATAAAATCCTAATAATTAGCTCCTGAGAATCTACTGTTTGCGGTAGTGTTGAGCTGTGATACGTTACACAAATTAGGTTTCAAAAATCATGCCTCATTCCCTCTTCCTGGACTGCACCTGAATAACTTGCCTCACTGTTATCCATCATCCTCTGTAATTCTCGTGCTACTTCTTTACGTAATCTAGTCTTTGTCTTTTATTAGAGGCGTCGCATAATGGAACAAGAAATACTGCTGACAAGATGAAGAATAGCCTTTGTCTTTACAGCAGTGCTGTAGCAAAAAGAAAGCAGCAGCAAAGAGCTCAGCTGCTGTCTGAAGCTCGGGAACTGGCCTTTAAACATAAAGCAGTGAGTTGGTGGCAAGATGAAGGCCAATCGGGCTTTGTGATTAGAATGCTGCACCAATTCAGGCTAGAAAAGAAACAGTTAACAACAGTTGGCAGAAAAGAGCTATAGTTGCCTTTAGGGTTTCCTTCACTGAGAGAAAGAGTCTTTGTGCTCTCTGTGGATAAAGCAAAAGGGCTGAGCAGAACAGGGTTCTGTAACCGGCCCGGTGCAGACCAGCACAATGAGATGCAGTAAATGTGGTTCCCTAATGAAAGTCACGTCCTACTACACAGACTATATACAGTATACACTGGCTAAATGAAATTATACCTACACATAACTACTGTTCAAACAGCCCAAATCAGTGAAGATATTTGAGGCTAATACTAATATTAAAGATACAACCATCTTAGAATGACAACCAGCCAATGCTTGGTCTTGTTTTGTTTTACACACATTTTATAACACAACCAGGGCGGATATCTTGAGGAGATGTATTGTGTATTGTATGTTTTACACATTTAAAGTAAGACATTTATTAAAGAGCTACCTATAATTGCAAAGCTCTGTCACTGAAATGTTGATGTACGACACAAGTTTTGGCCATATTCGTATAGGACTTACTTTTGGTAAAATTATAATTCTTGTACAAATGTATTTTTGTTTCCCAATTATATAAAGGCTTTCTTTTTTAAATAAGTTAAAAACTTCAACTTGTTTTGTTTATGTTTATGAACCGTTATACACCGAAGCAAAAAGAACTGAACTTGTCTTTATTGTGTTTAATTGTTGGTAAAAAACAACAACAATAAACAGTTTTGTCAGATGTTTTGTGGGACCGTGAAACACAGTCCAGTTAAAATATTATTATATATATATTTATTTTTTTTAAACTGCAGTGATGGTCTTGTGCGATTATGCGAAATAATGATTAAATAAAAAATGGCAAATATACTTTGCCACAAATGTATTTGTCATGCATGTGTTAAAGGTGTGTGTGTGTGTGTGTGTGTGTGTGTGTGTGTGTGTGTGTGTGTGTGTGTGTGTGTGTGTGTGTGTGTGTGTGTGTGTGTGTGTGTCTGTGTGCATACTATATATACAGTATACGATATTTACCCACAGCTGACCTGTTTTGAGTGTCCGCTGGCACTAAGAAGATGAGCTGACTGGCTTCTGCTTGTCATGGTGCAGCTATTTAATGCGATGTGTGTGTGTGTGTGTGGGGGGGGGGGGGGGGGCGCCTTTGGCTATACCCTGCTGTCTGCTCAACAATACAGGCACGGTAGCATCAGCACCAAACAGCTGTAAGACTCCCCAGGCTCGCTAGGGTTTCTGTCTCAACCTCAATCCGCTCTCTGTGACACGACAGTAGGAGTGTGTGTTTACGTAGAAAGAAATGTAAACAGGGAGATTATGACTCTGTTGTGGAAAGACCAATGAAGAGTCAGTACTCTGAAACCCCATAGGCAATGCACTGAATCTAAATCACAGCTAAAATATATAAAACCAAGTGAGAAATGGATCGCATATATGCCATCATCTCAGACAAACCAGCAGGCTTCTCTGAACACAAATGCAACCATCACAGCTTGAGGAAGCACGCGTTCAGTGACATGCATGACTTGATCTTCATCCATCCACCAGTCCTCATCATCCTCTGAACATTTCATAACAGCGTTGAGATTAACCTCGAGGACCTGAACATTAATCCACCCAGACCTTTCCATTTAATTGAATTACCTTCTAATGATCTGTCACTTCCTATGTGCAAGTTTAAAAATAGTTAGCCTTCATTAGTTTGTGAACGACTGTTTTGGTGAAATTATAAATGAATAGACCCTAAATTAAACATTAAACATTAAAAATCCTTATTACTAAAACATAACATAGTGTTAATGAATCAAACAATTGTGGAGGGTGTTGCAGTTTTTATCTTAATTATGGAATGGGTCTGTAGTAATGCCTGTAGAGAGGCATTTTAGTTGTTAAACCACCAATTATAATGACCTGTTCTGATGATTAGGAGAACAAATTAAAAGTATTTATACAGTGATGGAGTGTTATGGCATTCAACGTACTAAGTATTATTTTTTAGTAGAAATACTTACTATAGTGAATTACTTTTAGGTGTGTATATTTTGACGCCAATACTTTTGTACTTACACTAACATTTTGAATGCAGGACGTAAAAGAGTTTTTTTGTTATTTAGTTTTGCCAGAGGTGGAAGGTCCTTCTTCCACCTCTGGATGTTTACATTATAATTTGACCCTTGTGACCCTCCATGGACAGAGTGACTCACGTGTAGGAGCTGTCCCCGGTGATCTCCTCCCGGATCTGCCTGTTCACAGCATCTGCCGGCCTCCCCCGGCCCTCCCCCTCCCCCTTCAGGACCACTGTCTTCTGCCCCTCCGATTTCTTCTGCCCCTCCGGTTTCTTTTGCCCCTCCGGTTTCTTTTGCCCCTCCGGTTTCTTCTGCCCCTCTGGTTTGCTGGTCTTCTTCTTCGTCTCTAGCAGGTCCTTTTCCTGCACCTGGTCGGCTAAAGCGCTCTTCTCCACCCCGCTGTCCCCCTCCACCTGATGTTTGGAGTGCCGGGGCCTGTCCGGAGCGCGCTCCCCGGCGGCGGGCTTAGGTATCCAAGGATGGTCAGACTTTTTCGGGATGGGCCAGGGTTTGTAGTCCTTCTGGTACTGGGTCACACTGTTGAACGGTGTTTCCGGCTCGTGGTACTCGTTCTTGGGTTTACAACTCGGTTCGGGTCGCACGTTCCAGTGCTTAAAGTCCTCGCGCATCACCGAGCTGCAAACACGCTCCTCAGACACGCACCTACGTGGGGGGCGCGCGGCTGGCTTGGTGCGGGGTGTTGTGCGACACGGCTGCGTTTCTATGGTGACACGGGCCTGGTGCGCGTGCAGCGGCGGCTGCAGCTGGATGTGCTGCAGCTCCGACGCGTCCGTGTACTTGGTGAACACCAAAGGCACCGCAATGTCAGCCTTATCCAGCTGGTTCCAGAAGCGGGCCATGCAGCACGCCCTGCTGATACAGGGCCACGCCATGGTGGGCTGTACGGAGCTCCACTACAATGCACTGTGCAAAGGGGCCAAAAGGAAGAAAATAGGTCTCCTGAGCTGACAGAAACAAGATGTCCGTACGTCAGGCTGCAGGGAGGCCACCAACACCTTTGACGTTAGATTAGGTTAATCAGTAAATCCATTTTCCATTTAAAATAGACAGATTTGTTTTACTACAAAAACAACCGTAGCCTACTGACGTGCTCCGCTGCTGTCGGTGTCCCTCTCTGTCTGCAACATCACTCCCTGGAAGGGACTGCAACGAAAAACAGCCCCGCCCTCCTGCTCAGCATCCACAGACACAACCGGAGGATCCGCCGAGGAGGAACAGTTGTCAAATTAGCGTGAATATGAAAGAACATCCGGTTTAACCCTTTAAGTAAATGCTGTAATAAAGCTCTTTTTAAATTGTATTATTATAAGAAACACAAAACAAGATAGCAAAGTAATATATATTGGCTATATGTTAGTATGTTGTATGCACATTCTCTTCACGTTGCATGTGAAGGCATGACTTGTGCTTTTATTTTGAAATTAGACTATTCGTTTCCGGTGTACAGCCGCTGAACATGGTGAGCTTGACGTAAATTGGGTGTTTTTTTTCCGCTCACTGCGTACTGTATGGGTAAAGGAGGAGCGGCGTTTCGCCATCACTTTTCTACTGTTTCTCTCAACGTGTAGATATTTGTTAACATTTTAAAAACTAGAAATGGAAAATTAGTGGTCAGAAATGAGGATGTAATCTAAATATAAATAAATGAGATAGCTCAGGAAGAAATTCAAAATAACACCAACAATAAAGAAAGATAAGATCTGTAATAGGTAATAAGGAAAACGTTGCCGCTTTGTCTTACTATAATTCAACTTAAAATGATTATCAAGTATAGTTTTTTATATGGAATTATAAACTATAGTAGTCAAATCTTGTATATTAAGATAATAAAAGCCATTAAAAGGGCCACACTGTTAAATGTTATCTACTGACTCATGCCTTTGTGACAAAGACATTGCTGGCAGACTAGGGCAGCAAGTAGAACACATGAATAATGCCGACTCATTACACACCCTGAGGGCCTGTTTCACATGGGACTGCAATTTCTACGACATCTGACAGACAAGCACATCATCTATAGAGGGCTTTGTAATGAAGTCTGACAGCTGATTTTTTTAGAAACAATAATAACAATTAGTGTTCTTTAAGTTTAATGCATTTGTTCCTTTGGCCAGGTGAAACATTAACTTACTGACTGATCGTTTTTATCATTCTGCAACACAGGTTTGCACCAAATATAGGAGGTACATCATCTTAATGCTACACAATAACAAACACATGGAGGACGAGCTGAGGAGTCATACAGCCGGAAGAGAGAAGCTACTCTGCTGTCTGGTGGTACGTATGGATGAATTACTGAACAGGTCAACTGGGACAGTTAGGTTGTACCAAACCAGGAAGAGACACGACATGGCTCCAGAGAGACACAGATCTACTGCAAGAAGACACCAAATAGCTTGAAAAGGGGAAAAACAACCTCAAAGAGATACAAAATGACAACAAAGAGACACAAAACAAAAAAGGACAAAAAATGATCAGAAAGCGAAAAAAGTGAGTCACTATAGACACAGAGACATTATGTGACCATAAACACACACAACATGACTACATAGACACACAAAGAGACCCCAAAAATAACCTAATTTACCACAAAAAAGAAAAAAAATAAGACACAAAAATAAGAAAACAACACAGAGATACACAAAATGGAACACAAATGACCACGAAGAGACACACTTAATACAAGATGAAACATGACAGTGAAGAGACAGAACTCACACAAACAGCCAAAAAGATAACACTAAGATACACAAAATAATAAATGTTAAAAGGGTCAAATAAATTGAGCACAGAGAGACACTTTATGGCTGCAAAGACACACAAAATGACCATGACATGAATGAGCTAGAAAAAAGAAACCAAAAACCTTACAGATGCTGGGGCCTTTTGCATGTCTGTGCCCAGGGACCCGTTGTCTCATTATCAGCCTGCGGTGATATGACAGTGAGTATTTCTGTGTTTCTGGTCAGAGAGCAGCCGGGTGGGCAGGCTGCTGCTGGGCTGTATGTTGTCTCATAATATCCTTCAGGCTTCACGCTTCAATAAAGCTCAATAGATGAGAACCAATGTTGTTCTTGACTGTTTGAATCACACACTGCAGAGATCAAGTGTTTGGGGGTTATCAAGGTAGATCATATGTGAATGCATATTAAAATGCAATCAAAGGGCAAATCGTAATGGATTAGTATAAATCACCTTCATGTTTACTGTCGCAATAAACGCCTCCACATCTCCTGTAGGCTTTTTCCTCTTCATCCACATAGAATAGGAATAGTCACTTGCCAGAAAGCAACAGTTGCATCCGGGTATGGATTTGGGTCAAAGGCCCCAGCATAACCTCTCACCCACATACCATACACACATTGCTTTTAGGCCTAGTTTTGGAGCTTTACAAAATCTACAATTTTCAACTAATTCATAATGACGTTAAGTGATCGGTAATGTCTTATCTTTCTCACTATCTGTTAGCATGGGTGCTGGGACAGTATTGCTCAACCGGATGGGACTGCCTTCACAAACATATATACAGTAGATCGATACATTCCACAGTCATGTCAGCAGCTGACTGCATACATGCAGTAGAGGGAGTTAAATCATCAGTAAGAGCAGGATAAAGAGTCCTTTAACTCTTCTCTCTTCCACTGAGCTGTGGTTGTCCTCTTCCTCTGAGTTATGCTCATTGGTCGTGTTTCCAGCAGGGTCAAAAGTCAGATTGAGATATGGATTGACAAATCAAACCCTATTTTAAGTGTGTGAGATAAGGCTGTCAATAGGAGTTGATGGTGGAGAGGTGAGGAGGACAGACTTTGGACCCCCTTCACTTCTTCGTCTTGTTCGCCGCCGGCTGTAGCTTCGGTTTTTATTTCTCTTCTCTCATGAATAACATGAAGATTGATTTTGCCCCCCTGGAAATCCCCCTGCAGAGGAGACTGCAGACGGCTGCAGTGGCGCAGTGGGTCTTCTCCTTCATTGCCCTGGGTGAGTGTGCATGTTTAAATGTCTGTCCACTGGGAACACCTGTAAAAGAGACTGATAGTATGGAACTGTGAATCAAACATCTACATGTTGTTTCTTTACAGTAAGTGTTAAAACATGTTGCCCTAGCTGCCTGTGAAGTGTTAGTTAATGTGAGTGTTAGACAACTGTTGTCACCTTTGAATGAACTGCTGGATGGCCAGAAGAGGGAGCTAGTTTGAGTTAGTAATAAAGCAGTTGCTATAGAATGGTGCATCAAAAAGATTACTTTAAAAGAAATCTTGGCGATTTTTAAATTGGACATCAGAATATTGCCGAAAAAGAAGCAGAACTGAACCCTACTGAAGCCAGCTATTCAGACATTTGCTTTTTTCAGCTAAACATCTTTAGAGTATGTTGCGTTGGTCATGCCTGATCATGCTGCACTCAAAGTACTGTAAGATACTGCAGCTGCTCATGCCTGTCCTGTCTCCTCAGCACCCCTCTGCATCTTCCTCTTCATCTTCCTGCTGTTCACTCGCTTCTGGCTGATCAGTGTGCTGTACGCCGTCTGGTGGTTCTATGACTATGACACCCCAGCACGTGGGGGCCAGAGGGTGCCCTTCTTGTGTGGCCTTAAAATTTGGGACTACATGAGAGATTACTTCCCCGTCAAGGTGAGAGACAACCTGAAGAAATTCCTTTCATAAGGCCTACCTTTCAATCACTACGTGTACTGTATATGCACATACCTGCCTTTAAGCAGCCCTTTAGTTGGTGTTAATTGTGGGGGCCTCACCTCTGCAGGTCAGAGAATAAGGACATCAGAACATCTCACTCTGCCAGTTTATCTAATCTTTGATCTCCACCTACATGTGAGCAGCGGCCCCTTATCTCTGTCCTTGGCAGCACATGCTGTAGGAGGCCCCAGCGCTCTGTGCAGTCATGTGGCCTACTGTATATGCACACATAGCCTCCCCAGAACAGGTAAACATTATAGCTGTCAGATTAAACACAGTGATGTCTACGTGTATTTGACTAGTGTTACTCAGAGACTCTGTCAATTCTAGACTAATGGACTCTGAGATACTGTACTGCAGGACAGGTCTGTGGTGCACACTGCACCAGACGCGCAGTCAGATGATGTTCAGTGAGATTATTATCATATACAAAAGAAATATATACTCATATATAATCATATACTTTATTCACTCTATTGATGTTAGAAGTAGATGGACACCACTCCAATATCTGGTTTAGTTTAGATTAGGTTAGTTTAGCATAAAGTCTGGGAGCAGGTGTAGCTCTGTAAAAGCTTTCAAAGTTTAATGGGGTTATGAGCGGGACTGGGTTTTTGCCATGCAGTAATCAAGCATTGCCTTTTAACTTAAGGGTGAAAAAAATAATAATAGGTCAACGGGAATGAAACAGTGCAGCACATAACCCCTTGGAAAACCACAACGTTTTGTGTTGTGGTTTTCACTTCAGTTTTATAACAGATTAAACAAAAATAAGTGCTAATTTGGAAGCTTGATTGGGCTGGTCGGTGCTTTTGCTCACCTTTGGACAGAGCCAGGTTAGCTGTTCCTCCCTGTCTCCAGTCTGTATGCTAAACTAAGGTAGCCATGTAATTGTTCCTGCTTCATATTTGACACACAGATATGACAGTGGATGTCATGAATTATTCAGAAAAAGCAATGCATTTTCCAATATGTCAAACCTTTCCTTAAATTTTGTTGCAAAACATAGTCCTTCTAGAAATTACTCTGGCTGCTTGCCAGATGCTGCTGCAAACTAGAGTCAGAGTCCAGAGGTATTAGGTAATAGAATAGTTGCGGTACAGAAGGCTGCTCATGGATGATCAGTTTCATACGTTCATGTCTATAAACTGTGAACTCTCTTCCGTACTAAAAAACATCCACGCCAGCCTTAAAAATGAAAAAACATAAAGATTTTATGAAGAAGAAATGTCTTGCTTCTGGTTACACAGACAAAAAATGTTCAGAGTAGATGACTGATTACCAATCATGCACAGGTTTGTTAAAAGCTTACTGACTTTTAGGGCTGTTTAGAATGTTTTATACAGGGAGAGTTAAGTTGGCATGCTTTCAGATCAATGGTTTTAATGGCACATTACAAACACTCTGACTGACACACCTGACTGACTGTGCCCTCTAGTGGCCATTGATGAGAAGTGCATACATATGCTTTGAAGCTCATTTCATCACTAGCTTTTGATCAAGAGCCCAGTTTTCTATCTAAAAATCGTCAATAGTATTTGATGTTGGGTGTGTACATTTTGAATGTTGAATAATTAGTGCAGAGCATGTCCTCTGTGGAATTAGACACATCTGAGGTAAAAACATCCACCGCAGCGTGCCTCTAACAGGACTTATACTTTGGACCGTGCTGATAAGACCGACTGCAACAACAACAACTACATTAGTTTAACAGTATTCATTTTTTTAAACAAGAAAGTGAGTAAATTCATAATTTGCTTTTGAAAATAAACTTATTCATGAATTTTAAAAGGAACATTTTCAGATTTCAGGCTTGTTTGTAACTAATAATAAAGCGGGTCATGTCCTTGTTTTGCGAATTAATCTGTAAAGCCATAAATGATGACACAGAAGTCCATATTGCACCTTTGCTAATGAGATCCTGTTTAATACCTATATAACTTTACAGCAGAGAATAACATTCAGTAAAAGACTAGCAATGTCTGAGCTAGTAAAACACCATTTTAATCTATAGATGATAAAGATTGTAATCAATTATAAATAGCATTCCTAATACTGCTATTACAATATATTTTTTGTAGGCTGCTTAATCTTACATACATTTAAAAAATATAATAATAAAGCCAATTGGTAGATCAGGAACAATCATAAAACAATTAAACAAAAAAGGGTAATAATAAAAGCCGGGACGAGGTATGATAAGGCAGTGAGCACCATAAACACTGCTCTATATGATAATAAAAGTCAGGAGAAGACCGGTACAGAAGTGATAATACTACAATAACAGGAACATAAATTGAGTGAAATTAATATCATCATTCAGTTTGATGAGATAAGAGAAAAGGTTGAAAATAGTAATTATATAAAAATACAGTATGATGGTTTAGTCAAATTAAGGCAAATTAAAAAAAACACATTTTCTTATTTAATGTGTAAATAAATGTGGCATTAATCTGAACAAACCAGTCGAAACAATTGTTTATATAGAGCCAAAGATTTTTACAGACTGTTTTCTGGACATCTCTTTGTATCAGTTACATATGTACCTTGTATATATCACTAAGAAACTTCCCCCAGTTTAATACAATCTTTCAGATAACACGTTTTCGAAAATGCTTGGTTATGCAAATGTTGTTTTTGCTTTTGGTAAATTAACAAGAAATCTGCAATGCAATCAGAAAAAAATCTGAATGAAGACATAGAAAATAGCTCAAAATCTCTAAATTGATCGATGCAGCATGAAAATATGATATTTTGAGTCTTATAAAACAACTATTAAGGAGCTAATACATGGTAGTACAGACCATTTAACAGTTCCAGACGAGAAAGAATGGGGATTACATCATTTCACATGATTTACCATGCCGTAAATAAAACAAGGTTAGTTATAAAAGACCTTGGGTGGATGTATATCGGTCAAAATGTTTCTCTTTGTAAACATAAACACAATTATAGTTATTTCCAAGAATGAAACGTCATGACATTCCAGGGTTTGCCCACAGTCTGACTAACGAAGATCTAAGTGGATCATGTATCATCTGACTATACGCACCATTAGGGCTGAAACAAGGAGTCAATGTCAGGGTGAAGAGAAGCAGTGTCCTTTCATTCGTTTCGATGGTGTGTCTTCACCCACCGTCTCTAATAGCAGCATCATCAGCTCAGGCAGGGAGCTCACCAGCTGATGTGCGCTCACTTCTCTTCATAACTAAAGGACACACATGTCCTCCAAGCAGGGCAGTATCAGTGTTCTCATCTCACACTCTACCAAAAGCTAATGAGGCTGTTCTGTTTTAAGTCTAGAATAAAATAAAATATGAATATGAATACAAACATAAGAAGTTAAATAAAGATCTGCAATAAAACATGAACGAAAGAAAAAAGAATAATATTTATATAAAGATAAGAAGTCAAAGTAAAAATGTGCAATGCAAAAATAATATACAATCAAATTAAATAATAAAATATAATACATTAAGTAAAAATGTGCATTAAAATACAAATAAAATAGAATACAAATATTTAGATTTTTTAAAGTAAAATCATACAGATAAAAGGTTAAATAAAATAAAATAAATTAGAATAACAATATTTAATCAGACATTAAACAGACAGAAGTAAAAGTAATGTACAATAAAAAGTTAAAAATGAGAGAAAATATTTATAGAAACACAAAAAGTGCATATTGTACCACATGTTGCATCAATACATATTTAAAAATGTGTATATTACAAAAAACTAGCGGTTTATTAAAATCTTTGGCAGGGAGTATAGCAGCACAGATGATGTCCTTGTTGCTGCGCTGTGATTGGTCACCGGGGGAAGGTACCACAATCCAAACAGAGCGCATACACAACAACACACCAGCCTTGTAGATGTCCAGGGATCTGCTGCTACAACAAGTGTGACACAACCGTACCAGTAGGAGTTCATTTAGATTTTCTTTAAATAATTAAATTGAAGCATAGAAAAGAAAAGAATGCAGGCGAAAAGATTAAAAATGGAATCAAAGTGTATGAAATTACTTTTGTGATGCTGCCAGAGAAGATAGCATGTCTTCCTGATTATTAGTGCACTGACAAACTGAAACCTTGACTTTAACTAAATGTATTATGTCAACAGAATCCACATAAGTGTATCAAGTTAGTTGATAGCAATAATATTAAGTTGAACCTTGAATATCTTTTTTATTTAAAGTTAGTATTATTGTTTTCAACTAACCTAATACCGTTATGTGAAATCTGTTGATTTAATACATTTAATTAAAGTCAACGTTTCAGTTTTTCAGTGACCAGTGGAGCATCACATAGAGATACAAAGTGTGCATAATGCTACAAAACAACCCGCAGCTCATGCCTCTTGACACTTGATAGTGACCCTCACTATCCCCATCCGCTCTCTGGACCTGTAGAGGCACAGCAACACCGCTCTACAGCTATATCTTATACACAGATATCTTATCTTTTACAGTTGAAGATCAATAACAACTATTTCTGACAATGCAGGGAAATATTACTCAATTTCAAGGATTGATAACATGCCCAAAGCATTCAAAACATCCTCTGTGTTAGGTGCAAACATTGGTCTGTCGGCTGCTGAGTTCCATTGTGTGTAAAGTAGGCACCAGGTAATTCATGCAACAAAAAAGATCATATCTCTGATTAACTGACACCAAAAACAATAGAGATCTCACTAAGTATTGCAATACTAAATCAGTACTGTAGTTTAATATTTGTTAATGATTGTGCAACTTTTGTGGACTATTGCAAATAATGTTGCTGTTTATCCAGTATTCACAAACAGAGCAGGAACAACAGAACCTCAGAGATGAGTCAAAGTTACACAGTCCTCTGCTTAATAAATCATTTAGTGATGTTTGTTTCTGCGGTACACCCTGTGAATTGACCCAATGGTGTATTGATCCATTGCTGCAGATTCTATCAACTAAAAACTTAGATCTGGTACTTGAGTAAAAGTAGAAGTACTCAGATCTTGTACTTGAGTAAAGTAGAAGTACTCAGATCTTGTACTTGAGTAAAAGTAGAAGTACTCAGATCTTGTACTTGAGTGAAAGTAGAAGTACTCAAACCTTGTACTTGAGTAAAAGTAGAAGTACTCAGGTCTTGTACTTGAGTAAAAGTAGAAGTACCAGAGTGTAGGAATACTCTGTCACAGTAAAAGTATTCTAAATGTTCCTCCAGTGAAAGTAGAAAGTACTCTCATCTAAATGTACTTAAAGTAGCGACAGTGAAAGTAGTCATTGTTTGATTGGTCCATTTCAGAATAATATCTCTGATATGTTTTATAATGATTGATCATTAAAGTGTTCTCAGAGCTGGTAAAGGTGCAGCTAGTTTGAATGGCTTTGTATACTGCAGGGTAGCTGCTGGATTTACTGCAGGTGAACTAAAGTCTGATTTAAGGGCTGATTATATTTACCATCATTCATCCAGATCTGTAAAGTAACTAAAGGGGTTAAATACATGTAGTGGAGTAAAAGTACACCATTTACCTCTGAATTGTAGTGGAGTAAAAGTACAATGTACGAAAACATTGAAATACTCAAGTAAAGTACAAGTACCTCAAAACTGTACTTGAGTAGAGTACTTCAGAAGTACTTCATTTATCCCAAACTGGGACATTTTTGTGTAAATGTACTTAGTTATTTTACATCACTGGATTCTACCTCTTAAATCTAGAAGAAAGTTAGGTTTAAATAAAAAATACACAAGAAAGTGTGTGTTCTTCAAAATGATACATAAAATACATTACTTGAATTAAAGTTAATTCCACACCTGAAGGTACAGTATGTGTATGAGGGGAAGTGTGTCTGACAGCAGGCTGTTCCTAAATACCTCTGGACACTGGGGAAATGGAGACACATGTTTGGGTTGAGTTGCGCCAACTCAACGCAGTGTTGCTATGATCTGATTCTTCCTTAAAGAGCTGACTGCGTTGTCAACTCTGGAAGAATCAGATCAAAAGAAATAATATACATGGCTAACCTGCAGACATGTTGTCTCATTTCTTTGCCCAGTTGGTGAAGACAGCTGATCTGGATCCGAGGGAAAACTACGTCCTGGGCTTCCATCCTCATGGCGTGCTGGTGGCAGGGGCCTTTACCAACTTCTGCACCTATGCCACCGGCTTCAGAGAGCTGTTTCCTGGCCTCACCAGCTACATGCTCATGTTGCCCCTTTGGTTCAGATCCCCATTCTTCAGGAACTACATCATGTGTGCTGGTGAGGGGGGTGTTAAAGGGTCCTATAATGCTTTTTGGGGTGTTCCTTCTCCTGTAATGTGTTATATTGCCTTTTGTGGTATGGTCTTCAAAGCCCCCCCCCCCCCCCCCCCCCCCCTTTGTTAACTTCCGTGTCATAATGACATCACTATGTAACATTTGCGCTTCTATTGGCTAGCACTCAAAAACACCACAATCACAACAGACCTGGCCAGCTAACCAATCAGAGCAGACTGGGCTCTGGTTTCAGACAGAGGGTGAAAAGAGATGCTGCAGCACAGGCAGTATGAGAAAAATAAAGAGCTTTCTGAACATTAAAGCATGGAGTCATGTCCCAGGAGAGACATTACATACTGATATGTATATGTATATAAAAATGAGCACAATATGTCCTCTTTAAATTCAGTTGATACCAGTATTCAAACAGTATAAGAACTTAACACCAAGTATTTTTATTACTTTCATGGTTTGATCTGATTTATTTTGATCAGTGTTCCTTGTCTGTTACATCATTGTACTGTAGGTCTGATTCCTTCTGACAAAGAGAGTGCCAGCTACCCACTCCGCAAAAGAGGAGTCGGCAATGCTGTGGTAATAGCAGTTGGTGGGGCCCCAGAGGCCCTTGATGCCCACCCTGGGACCTACAATGTACTCTTGGCTCAAAAGAAAGGCTTCATCAAAATGGCGATGGAGAACGGGTAAGAGCAGAGAGCCCTGGGCAGAGAAAGTGTTCTGTTAATAGAGCTGATTCTATGAAGTCTTATGGTGAGAGGATTTGGTCCGACCAGTCCTTTGAGGTTTGTTGCAGCGTGGCCTCTTCAAACAGAGGCTTTTCTCATGGAATTTCCTGGGAAAGCACATAGACTGTTATGAAATCAATTCAGTTATTGAACGAGGAACCCAAATAAAAGATAATAAAATGTGTTGAATTATTTGAGCACCATATCATTAATATTGTTTTAGAGCTCATCTGGTGCCAGTATTCTCCTTTGGAGAAAATGAAGTGTTTGATCAAGTGGATAACAAAAGAGGAACCTGGCTTCGATGGACACAGGAGCGCCTGCAAAGCATCATGGGTATCTCCCTTCCTCTCTTCCATGCGCGTGGCATATTCCAGTACTCCTTTGGTCTCATGCCCTACAGGAGACCCATCCATACAGTAGGTGAGTAGGCTTTGCGATTGGTGCAGAACATGCAGCAGGTTCCAGTTAGCTTTGCATTAATTACATTAATCAATGGATTCTGTGTAATTGTTTCATATGTTTTTCCAATATTTACCTTATTTTGCCACATTTTGAGGAGGAATGCTGAAGGTGGGAGCCAGAAAACAGGGAATTGCACGCTGTCAATCTACAACCACTTTCTTATCCACGGACAGCAACATAATTTACAACATAATGGAAATGATCTGACAGAGAAAGAGAAACCTTTTTCCTTACCTTTCTCTCGATAAGGTCTGTGTTTTGTCTCCTCCCTGCAGTCGGAAGGGCAATTCAGGTTCAGAGGAACGAGAAGCCAACTGCAGAAGAACTCGATGCCGTCCACCAGCTTTACATGGACGAGCTCAGCAAGCTGTTTGACGAGCACAAGGAAAACTATGGCGTGGACAAGGACACACACCTGAATTTTGTCTAAACTTAACTGACATTGGAGTGAATTTAAATGTATATTTATTTGTAAAGATTTGGTAGACATGACTTTACACTCAATTGGCCTGTAAAGTAAAGATAAATCAGCTTTGGGTCTAAGAAGACACACTGCTGTATTCGTTAATATAAGGGAGGACACTAACCTTATAACTGAAACATTGACTTTAATTAAATGTGTTATGTCAACAGATTTCACAGAACTGGTTGGTTAGTTGAAAGAAATTATATAGATTAAATAATAGGCTCAACTTAATATTATTGCTTTCAACTAACCTAATACAGTTGTGTGAAATTTGTCGACATAATACATTTAATTAATGTCAACGTTTCAGTTTCTTCAGTGTCTAGAAACGTGAAATAGAAATGATTATATCTCCATAACTGAGACCTGGCTGTTCATTCAGAGGATTTAAGGCCAGTGTGGGAAAGGGTTTGGGTGACACAAGTTTCCCTCACCACCTCCCAGTGGGGGTTCTGTCTGGGTTTTGGATTTTGTGCAAGACTTTCTTAAACAAAGTCATAGTGTGGATTTGGGTTGCAACAATATTTAAAGAAACAGTCATTAATAATTTGGGGATTTTGTATCTATCCATGTTCTAAAAACAAGGAAAACAAAAACCTTTTATACACCTCTTAACTGAATTTCATTATATTTAGTTTGTTATATTTTGCCCTTGAAACATTTATGTGTACTTATGTTTGTCTACTCAACTTTTAAGTGGCAAATATTGTACTTTTGACTGTACTACATTTGTATTTGAGTTATAGTTACTACGTAGGTTTCAGATTGAGATTTAAAATCAGAAAGTATTTGATAATAAACCTGAGATCCCAAATATCTTTGGACTGAATACAGCTGTGGTCCGTTGAAACATTGAACGTGTCTTTGAGTTGTAACAGTTCCATCACAGATAAACATCACTGATTGTTTTATTCAATGACATTTTGTGGCCCAATTAAAATAAAACAGTTTAATCATGCTTTAAGATGTCTCTGTGTGTGTATATGTGTATATTTATGAGTTTCAATAATCTCTTCAACCCTTGGACTTCAGGCTTGCTCTTTGTGTTGCTGAAGATGTGAGCGAGTGCAGTGCTGCGCTAACGCTC
Source organism: Eleginops maclovinus (assembly GCF_036324505.1). Taxonomy (NCBI): domain Eukaryota; kingdom Metazoa; phylum Chordata; class Actinopteri; order Perciformes; family Eleginopidae; genus Eleginops; species Eleginops maclovinus. Next base: position 23,000,391 of record NC_086359.1, on the reverse strand, counting down.
TATGTGTGTCGGCCAGTCTGAACCTCTCCGAAGCCTTCATCCAACCTGAGACATACACATTAAATGGGGGTTTGATTTTCCTAAGGCCCTAAAATGTTCTTGGTAGCTTTTGTATAAACTGTACCGTTGCTACTGTAGATGCGTTCATTGTCTTACTTAAACAAGAGGCAATAACAACACAACATCATGAAAATGAACTGCATTAGTTTAGAAAAAAAAACACAACGGTTAGAGAACTTGCCCGGCAGGGATTCTGAAAAGGCAAGAAAAAGTCCAAATAACCCACAGTAAAACCATCATTAGTTGTTTTATATTTGGGAGTTTATATAGCTTTAAAGAAATGTTAGAGCCTCAGAGTAGCTGGTAAAAAATATAAAGGTAAGCTAGGCTAAACATCTCCTGCCTCAACCTTATGCAAGCACATTTTCCAAAATGTTGAGCTATTCCTTTATCTATTTTATAACATGATTCATTAAACATTTTAAAATTCTTGAAATTATGGTTATCACTGACTAAGATGGGCATTCCTATAATCATGATGCAAATCGAGCTGTGCATGTACTAGACTGGTGTTCACAGCGATATTATCACATCCATCATGGTCACTGATCAAGAATACGTGTCTCATTTATTGTTTTATAGTTCTAAATTCCACATTAAAGTTGAGTGCCCCGTTTTGGATCATGTTCCCAAACGATAAGACTGTCTGGGACATTTGGCAGACACTTACTTTTTATGTTAGATGGCAGGGTTCTGATATTTCCAAATGAAATGACAGATTGGACCATGCCCTGATACTTTCAACACAGTCTGGATGAGGTTAGGGTGAGTGTGTGTGTGTGTGTGTGTGTGTGTGTGTGTGTGTGTGTGTGTGTGTGTGTGTGTGTGTGTGTGTGTGTGTGTGTGTGTGTGTGTGTGTGTGTGTGTGTGTGTGTGTGTGTGTGTGTGTGTGTGTGTGTGTGTGTGTGTGTGTGTGTGTGTGTGTGTGTGTGTGTGTGTGTGTGTGTGTGTGTGTGTGTGTGTGTGTGTGTGTGTTGAGTTGATAAAAATGCTGACAAAAAGAAAAATACTTACTGTGATGCAATCGAGACTAATAATTGGAAACTTCAGGGCATTTTGAGGAAGAAAAAACATTCACCAGTAAAAGGATGAGGCAGTTAGTACTTGGTGGTATTTTAGGACAAGACTGACCAACCTGTAAACACACTTTCTGCTAAAGAAATGGGTATTTGGTTACAGTGCTCTGATTGGATTAGGCCCTACATCCAGGACCTGGTTAAACCATAAAACCCATCAGTTTTCACTATACCTTAATCAATCAAATAAAAAGAAACCTTCTCACTTCTGTATGTAGCATTATTAGTAGCACTTACAATGGTTTGACTAATTGAAAGCTAATCTACCTGCAGGATTCATGCTGTTTTGACTTCATGGTTGATTTATGGTAGACGTCGTTATCCAAACAAACCCATTTGTTTCATATATCCTGCAGAGCTGTCATCATAACATGATCAAATGGATGGAAAATCAATCGATATACTTAAAAAGAATTCACAAACAATGTAATACTCACACACAAATCATAATGGCGGACATAATGAGAAGGAATTATAGACAACACAGGGATTAATAGAGCCTGCTTTATGTAATAATGACAGGCAGAGTATTCTTGTGTCCTATTGGGGTCTTCTGCTCAGAGAAAACTGCTCTACAGTTGATCTTTGTTTGGTCTCAGACTCCTCTTAGAGGGGAGTGTGTTAAGTTACCTTCACAACATTATCGACCTTTTTCAAAGACAGTGTTCAAGGTACAAAATAATATAGTCACATCTTATCTTGGCTTTTTCTTCAAGGAAAACAAAAACACTGACTGCCCTGAGTCCTCAGAAGGATACATATGTACCATATTTACAACTGTGGGTTGATATGAGGAAGGAAGCTTGCGTGGTAATAAAGTCATATAGATAATTTGGTATCTGTTCTTCAGATACAGTATGCAATGCACAGCAGGAATTATACAACAACATGGAACACTGAAAACATGGTAAACAGGTGAAATTATTCAGGTATTGCATAATACAAAAATGTTCGTGCTTGGACTAAACTACATTAAAAGTATATATAGCGAATGGAACTCTTTGACTCATGACATCCGGACCATATTAGAGTCTTTATAAGAACAATCAATATAGCAATTATAACCAGACATTTCATAAAAGAAAGCATCAGGGATATCAGAGGACTGTAAAATGCATGATTATGTAACTGAAGTCCAAATGGTTAGATGGTTAATTTCTCAACTTGCTATCTCATGCCAAGGACTGTATGAATGATTTCAGGTCCTACTGGACATGTGCTATCAGTTCAACTTTTTGGGATGAACTTTATTTGATAGAAAATGCAAATATTTCTCCAGCAAACACTGGGTTTAATATTGAATTTGATAAGGTGATAGCAGGCGATGTCAGTGACCTGGGAATGTATCGTGGTTTTAAATTGATACCCCAGTTTGAGTCAGCATCACTTCTGTTTTTCCTATTTCAGTATGAGTTGATCCAACAAATACACGCTGGTTTCTTAAAACAATGACACGATATTTCACAAATTACTTTTGATTAAAAAAAATTATAATACAGATGTTTTCCGTTACCTGTTGTGCTATTTACAGGTTGTTGTGATAAGAATTGCCAGATACTTAAGATATTAGTTGTGGACATATCTAATAATGGGAATACATGGCACTTGTAATGCTTAAAGCAGCAAAAAAATATGATTGAAAAGCTCGAGAGCAATGTCTCTTTATAGAATCATCGACCCAATAACAAACAGTAATGTGCAGACTATGTTGTGAGCAGTTTCATGTAAGAACTATTTTCTAATACCAATTCATCGTGCAGAAAGTTAGCTAAATGCTGGTTAAATAGATTTATGGTATTTGTAGTTTTACCATATGTAAGTTAAAGTTATCAGTTCTTCTTCCATCACTGACAACAGAGTGCAGTGATAACGTATTTCTGAAGGCTGAGCCCAGAGTTAGCATCACAAGGGTTCCGTAGTTCAAAGCAAAGCCAGCCCACATTACAATATGACGTCAAGTCCGCAGCAAATCTGGATCAGCTCCGTTGTTCTCCCGTTTTTAAAGATGTAGGTAAGGAGGAAAAGAGAGAGGGTTGTATTTTCTGACACTTTGGCGACTCACAAAGTGTCTGAAAATATTTATGACACATATTTATGTATAAAAGACAGCAAAAAGTGCATTTTGCATAACAGGTGACCTTTAATATTGCAAAAGAAAACTTTGGTAAACACATGTTTATAAAGTTTACATGTCGAAGCATGAATGAAAGACATCAGGCAAAAAACAAACTACATCACGTTCGCATGGCTGTGCATTATTTCGCCTATCTAAAGGCGGCTAATGTTCCGCGCAGAGGTTCCATGTGATGACGTTTGGTCATCTCATTTCGACACTTGTTAGCAATCGCCATGGGGTGCTATTTACTGACATATTTTATGTCATAGAACAAAACATGAAACCTTTAAAGCTTGTTTTAACCAAGTTGAAACGTTAAAAAAGAAACGTTTGAGAGAAGGAAACCAGAGGTGCTGAAATGCTAACTCAGTTCTGGTTTTTAGGACTCATTCCTGTATCACTCTATAATTCTTGACCTACTCTTTAGCCGTTTGACAGCAGCTGTACATCAGTTTTCTATCCACCTTCAGCAGTCCCTGGTTGGGTGAGTTTCCGTGCAATGCCAGCTGGCAGCCTCAGTCAGAGGCCACAGACAGCAGGACTTACAGTACCTTGTAGGTTAAACGGATGGCAGGCTTTTCAGTATTTCACAATTGAACCCACAGCTGCCCATGCTGAAGTCACGTTCAGTGCAACAAGTGCAACAAGTGCAACATCTCTACAACATTATTTAAGGCTGTGCAAATTGTTGTGTAAGAGTTCAATAGGAAAACAATAGGTCACTTCTAGCAGTATTCCATTTCTTAAATAGAAATAACGATACAGTGGGGAGAACAAGTATTTGATACAGTGCTGATTTTGCAGGTTTTCCCACTTACAAAGCATGTAGAGGTCTGTAATTTTTATCATAGGTACTCTTCAACTGTGAGGGACGGAATCTAAAACTAAAATCCAGAAAATCACATTGTATGATTTTTAAATAATTTGCATTTTATTGCGTGACATAATTATTTGATCACCTACCAACCAGTAATAATTCCGGCTCTCACAGACCTGTTAGTGTTTCTTTAAGAAGCCCTCCTGTTCTCCACTCATTACCTGTATTAACTGCACCTGTTTGAACTTGTTACCTGTATAAAAGAGACCTGTCCACACACTCAATCAAACAGACTCCAACCTCTCCAAAATGGCCAAGACCAGAGACAGAGAGCTGTGTAAGGACATCAGGGATAAAATTGTAGACCTGCACACGGCTGGGATGGGCTACAGGACAATAGGCAAGCAGCTTGGTGAGAGGGCAACAACTGTTGGTGCAATTATTAGAAAATGGAAGAAGTTCAAGATGGCGGTCAATCTCCCTCGGTCTGGGGCTCCATGCAAGATCTCACCTTGTGGGGCATCAATGATCATGAGAAAGGTGAGGGATCAGCCCAGAACTACGCGGCAGAACCTGGTCAATGACCTGGAGAGAGCTGGGACCACAGTCTCAAAGAAAACCATTAGTAACACACTACGCCGGCATGGATTAAAATCCTGCAGCGCACGCAAGGTCCCCCTGCTCAAGCCAGCGCATGTCCTGGCCCGTCTGAAGTTTGCCAATGACCATCTGGATGATCCAGAGGAGGAATGGGAGAAGGTCATGTGGTCTGATGAAAAAATGGAGATTTTTGGTCTCAACTCCACTCGCCGTGTTTGGAAGAAGAAGAACGATGAGTACAACCCCAAGAACACCATCCCAACCGTAAAGCATGGAGGTGGACACATCATTCTTTGGGGATGCTTTTCTGCAAAGGGGACAGGACGACTGCACCGTATTGAGGGGAGGATGGATGGGGCCATGTATCGCGAGATCTTGGCCAACAACCTCCTTCCCTCAGTAAGAGCATTGAAGATGGGTCGTGGCTGGGTCTTCCAGCATGACAACGACCCAAAACACACAGCCAGGGCAACTAAGGAGTGGCTCCGTAAGAAGCATCTCAAGGTCCTGGAGTGGCTTAGCCAGTCTCCAGACCTGAACCCAATAGAAAATCTTTGGAGGTAGCTGAAAGTCCGTATTGCCCTGTGACAGCCCGAAACCTGAAGGATCTGGAGAAGATCTGGTTGGAGGGGTGGGCCAAAATCCCTGCTGCAGTGTGTGCCAACCTGGTCGAGAACTACAGGAAACGTCTGATCTCTGTATTTGCAAACAAAGGTTTCTGTACCAAATATTAAGTGGTTTTTTTTATGTATCAAATAATTATGTCATGCAGTAAAATGCAAATTAATTATTTAAAAATCATACAATGTGATTTTCTGGATTTTTGTTTTAGATTCCGTCTCTCACAGTTGAAGAGTACCTATGATAAAATGACAGACCTCTACATGCTTTGTAAGTGGGAGAACCTGCAAAATCAGCAGTGTATCAAATACTTCTTCTCCCCACTGTATATAGACGCAGCGCAACAAAAAGAGTGATAATGAGAACATTACCAATCTGAAGTCGTTGTTTTCATCCCATCCCCTGACGTCAACGTGTGGATTTATTCTCAGGCAAAATACATAACCCCTAATTGCTCCTGATGGCCAACATTGTGTGAATGTTTGCAGTGGTGTAAAGTAACTAAGTACATTTACTTAAGTACGTGTAATTTACTTGTTTCCATTTTTTGTTACTTTGTACTTCTACCTCACTACAGTTCAGAAGTAAATGGTGTACTTTTACTCCACTAAATGTATTTAATACCTGTAGGTACTTTGCAGATTTGGACTAATGATGTGAAATACACTGCCTGGCCAAAAAAAAGGTCACACTCTCTAATATCCGTTGGACCGCCTTTAGCTTAGATTACGGCACGCATTCTCTGTGGCATCATTTCCACAAGCTTCTGCAATGTCACAACATTTATTTCTGTCTTGCATTATTTTTTTGCCAAGATCTTGTATTGATGACGGGAGATTTGGACCACTGCGCCAAGTCTTCTCCAGCACATCCCAAAGATTCTCAATCGGGTTCAGGTCTGGACTCTGTAGTGGCCCATCCATGTGTGAAATGATGTCTCGTGCAGTATACATAGCCATTTGAACTAGCTTCACCTTAACCAGCTTTTACTTTTACTTAAGTACAAGATCTGAGTACTTCTCCCCTATCTGAATATTAGTTAATGTTGCTCTCCCTGAGGTGGCACCTTGTTCAGCCTCTGTATAAATGTGTATTAATGAGTGAATGCTAACTAACTGTAAATGTAAAATTAAAAGGGCTTTTACGGTTCCAAAGACTGGAAACATGCTATTTAAATGCAGTACATTTACCACTTACATCAGTAGCAATATAAATGACCATGTCATCATGAGTATACAGTTTATGTTGTAAAATGAAGTATCATAGAAAAGGAGAGTATTTGTATTTGTATTGATTCAAATCAGGAAACAACTTTTTATAGCATGTTTAGAAAAAATAAAAAATTGGGGGGAAACTCCCACTCCTTCCACCTCCACCTGTGAGGAGGTGAGGCAGGGTCAATGGTCAAATTGTCAAATCATGTTGCGCCCAGTTGACCCACGTGACTGCCCCAATAAATGCAGACAGAGGGGGGCAGCAGTAGCACTGCTCCCCCCCTGCACGACTGCGTGTTCACGCATCAAGTCCAGACGTCTTGGCGCATTACATTAATATTATTAATCCACTCTAGACTCCGGCTCCAGGCTCCCGGCTCCTCCCCCGCTGATTAAATGCCGGCACTGCAGGTCAGGCAGGCGCAGTTGTACGCAGCCGGGTCTGGGGAGCTTTAGGCTGGATTTATGATCTTGAAAGCCAGCAAGCAAACATCTGAGTGTATCTTGCTGCGTCCCCCCCTCCATCCTGAAGCCTCAGCTATGAAGACCATCCTTGCTGCTTACTCTGGCGTCCTCAAAGGTAAGACGCTCTGTGGCTGGAGAACTTTAATACAGGCTACGGAGAGCAGACACACAATCCTGGGCGGTACAGAGACACACCGCATGTCAAAAGGTACTACCAAAACACTGCATGGTGATTTTAAAAGGGATTAATCCTCAGTATCACAACATGTGAGGCATGTCTGTGGTTGTTAATGCTGCTTCCAAGAAAGTAAAAAAACAAAAAAAATAAACAGTTAATGTGCAGCCCAATTTAGCTCTTTCTCTGCAGTTATATTTAAATCTCAAATTCTAAGGCTGATTTAGGAATTGCTGGTGATAGTCCAACATATTATTCTTTTTTCTTGGATGAGGTTTTAATCTGAATGAGTTTTCTGGTTAAAACTGGATTTTGTCCCTGTTTACTTAGCTTGAAATTGATTTTTGTTGCGCTAATGATACTACTTTTAAATCCAATAAACCACAGAGTTGTATTTGCAACCCATTTTGCATTTCCCTGCAGTAAAATATTATAAAATGTAGGTTTAAAGAAGAATTATTTGTGAATGTCAATATGACTATGGGATTCTTGGGAGAAGTTTGAACTTGAAAGACTTTTCTGGTAAAGACTCTGAATTTGTCCCCTAGTTACTGAGGTTGGTTTGTGCTCTGTGGTTGTAAAACTGCTTCCAACAAAGTTCAACATGCACAGTTTGATGTGCAACTCATTTTTGAATTGTTCTGCAGTTAAATATGATATCATGTAAGCTGAAGTGAGAATTGTTTGTGATTGTCCAACATATGAATAAAGGATTTCTTGGGTAAAGTTTTAACCTGAGAGACTTTTCTGGTAAAGATTTGCTCCATCATCACTTTAAATTTAATATTTATAGCTACAAATAGCTTGTGTTTCAGTATTATTTCATACCAGATTTATATGTACTTCTCCTATGAGCAGACTCTGCTGCTGTAGATGAGTATCAGTACAGAATCATCAAGGCCGTGATATTGAGCGAGTGGAACAACATTTCCAAAGCATGAGGAAAATGCTGTTTGTGACAGAAGAGCACATGCTCCACCTGTTGCTTCATCTGCAGGACATGTCAGTGTGTGTACCTCTCTGTCTGGTTAGCACATTGATCTGGCACACAGCGGGACTCGCACATGCTGAAAGTAGGCCAATCCAGCCGTGACCAGTATCCTGGCCAATTCTCTGGTCTCCCCCCATCAGCCACTGGCACACACTCAAGCTGTTATAGCCTTTAAGCCATCATAGCATCATAGTTCACAGGTATTACCAGCAGCAGCCCAGTGTGGGGTTATTTTCAGTGTGCACAGATGGGATTAGATGACAGTGTTTTCCAGGAGGGCAGCTCTTCCTCTTATTGGCTGTCTGTGTGCGCGCTTGACTAGCCTCAACTGTTCTTAGTGTGTCTTTTACTTTTTGTTCCATCTTCGCACACATGTGCTGTAGCTTCATGGCCTCACTAGCATGGGTTGGTGACTGAAAACAGCTGGTGAGTAGTTGAAATGAATATGGATATAGAGCTGCTTGGTTGTGTTGGAGGAATTGTCTTTATTTAGTTTGATGTCCAGTTTTGGAATAATACTACAAGGGCTGTTGTGACAAAGTGTATCCTTCTCATCTGCTTCTGTAACTGTGTCTTTAATACTCACCCGATTGGATATTTGATCGTTTTGATACAACTCTTATTTTAACTCCTGAATTTCCCCACAGGGATTAATAAAGGTAAATCTTATCTTAGTTTAACTCTCCCTCATTTTGTTTCCAGGCACTGGCTCCAGCATCCTCTCTGCCCTGCAGGACCTGTCCGTGGCTTTTTTGCCGTGCAGATCCAAGATGGAAAAACATCTGCAAGTCATCTCGGTGCTGCAGTGGGTCCTCAGCTTCTTAGCCTTGGGTGAGCGAGTGTGTTTGGGTGTGGGCTCATTTTACTTAAGCCAGAGGAAAGTAAAGGAACATGGGAGGTTTAGCTGTAGGCTCATTAGTCTCATGTCAAGAAGGTCATGTATCTGAGCTGCACACGGAGGATTGTTGTGTCTGACTCCTGTTTACCCTTTCAGCCTTTCACAGAATGTGTAAGCCTTAAGTTAAGCCTTTCATTACATTTGTATTCAAACACTTGTTTGCATTTTCTGCTCTCCCCCCAGGTGCTGCCTGCACTTTGCTGCTGATCTACATGTTCTGCACTGACTGCTGGCTGATTGCTGCCCTGTACACCGCCTGGCTCATCGTTGACTGGAACACCCCAAAACAAGGCAAGATTTTTAAGATGTCAATCTAAAATTTTGTTGCACAGATTTTTGAATTTTATGGGAGGAAAAAAAAAGTTGCCCGTGGATGATGATGATAATGATGAAATTTATCTTGGATAATTGTTAAAATATTGCAAGGATAGATTATTGTTTAAAGAAATAGTGTAAAGGGCAAATGAACACACTGTACTTTGTGTTTAGTGCCAATTAGCAAATGCTAAAATGCTTACAAGCCAGATTAAGTTAACTGATAACACTTTGTACGTTAGCATTTAGCTAAATGTTATTGTAAATAATGTAAACTATTTTTGTAGACCAAACAAGTATCATTATGAACATTATGGGCTCTTGATGGTCACTTTATTCACTTTTTAACTAAATTATTAATGAAATAATTAATATAAAAATAAAAATAACAGATGAATCCGAACTTTAGCTGTAGTTTTGATGTAGTGAAGTGATTTCTAATCTGTAGTGTTCTCTGTAGGTGGCAGGAGGTCCTCTTGGGTGAGGAACTGGACAGTGTGGACATATTTCCGAGACTACTTCCCAATCAGGGTAGGTGACTGTCAGTTTCTTGGTGTACTACTGCTAATTTATCATTTTAAACACTCAAGATAACAGTATGTACAAAGAGATGTCGGAAGTCCAACCAGTTCTGAAATGAACCATCAAAACATTTGTGGTCTCACACCCCCAAAAAGTTTTTCTAACTTAAGCTCAGGGTAGTCCGTACTGTAGGATTTAACCTGTTCATCGATTGACAGCCATGCAGAGGTGTATCATTGTAGATAAGCTTATCAGGGGACGATCGGGTATCAGCTGTCGGCTACACGCTGTACCTCGTCCCTGGTTGATTGTGATGACTGTTTGACTTTGGTCGGGAGTTTTAAACTTTGTCCCACCTGATAGGCGAAGGAGCAGCGCTGAGCTTGTTTTGCCCAAAGGTGTTCCTCCCCACTGCATCTTCAGCCACTCGCACGTAAACATAGACCATGCGGGTTGTGCATAACTCAACAGTTGCAAAAGATCCAGAAGTCCTGGGTGGAGTGTGTTTATAGAGGCGCCACATGATTCAGTCAGTTGTCATGGGATTTTTACTTGAATCATCACTTTTGTACAGAGCTGATTAATTGATTAGAGGATTACCACACTTTGGTTATTAATTTAACATTTAACATCAAGTACCAATTATTCTCCGGTTCCAGCTTCTCCAATAAAATGTTGTAAACTTTATGATATTGTCTCCTGGGGGATAGACATTTTTTCAGCCCCAGGACTGATGGATACTAAGCTAAATATATCTCAAAAATGCGATTGCTATCACGTAAAACAGAGCTGATCCATGTGAATAAGATATTCTCATCAAACCTGATTTATTGCTCTCTGTAGATGAATTAGCTCTGGTTTGAGCCTCAGAATGCTAATGGGTCACTAGCTCTCACAAAGCCTGTTTGATTCCATCATTGTGTAACTTAATGTGTTAGGAACAACTGACTATGTTTCAGAGAATAAAAGCCCTTTCCATCTTGTGATGAGCTTATCTACTGCACAGTGTCAAAGACAAAGAGAGTTCACCCAAGTAGGAGGAATTTGAAGCCCTACTCTTTACCTGTGACCTTTGTTCATCACTTTGATTTGCACACTGTTTTCTGTATAGTCACTCTTCTCAATGAGTTGATGAGATCCCTCTTTTTTTTCCAGTTAAAATGTGCATTAAGTGATGAGAGTACAACAATTATCAGAATCAGAATACTTTATTTATCAGGCGAGAAATTGGGTGACAGTTGCTACATTTTAGAATATAATAAAAGATAATTAAACATATATAATTATTATATTACTACCATGAAAAGATATTAAAGTGAGGATGTGCAATAAAAAGCAAAAAAAACAAAAACATATACATAAGAAGTTAAAATAAAATGTCTAATAAAATAATTAAATAAAGACAATTATTTATATATATTTAAGAAGTAAAGGTTCAAATGTGGTCATTGCACTGCACCAAATGAACAACAAAAATACATTTGTTTGACCTATGATCACCCTCACCTTACTTCAAACGTGTTTGTCATCACTCAGAAAGTAATTAGGAAGATCCAAAGTAATTCATAATAATGATAATAATATGTCTTATGTAAGCTTCATGTAGCCTTAGACCTACCCAAAAGAGAATAACAAGTGAATTTAATATGAATGAATCCTGGCCTGTGGCTGAAACGGACAGCAGGGTATATCTGCAGGGCATCAATTGATTGCAAGGCAATTGATCTAATCTATCATAAGCATATGACTACTAAGCATACGAGCTGGAAGCCATGTGGTCAAAGTCCAAAGCAGCCTTAAAAGCAGTGATGACTGTCTGGCTGAACACAGGAAACCGAGTCTCTCCTGTAATATGTGAGTGCTACCCGGCTAATGTGGTCTCGCCTGTATCTCTTTCCTTCCTCTCGCTGTATGAAGTGTTACATGCTAATCCCATATCTTTAATGAGATCTCTTTGCTAATGTGTGATGCAACCTTTATGTTTGACTAGCTACCAAGGCATCTGTGTGTACACATTGTGATGAATCCAAGTCTACAGTGCACATCAGTTGGTTTCCTAGGAATTCTGCAATTTGTCAACTTTACCATGAAAACAAGAGGTTAAAATATAGCTGTATAGTTGTACTTTATTGCTGCCAATACAATATGTATGTAGACTGTGTATAATGGGTCAGGGTTTTACGACTGTTCCCGCACACAGAGGAGAGTCAGGCTTGGTTCAGGCTGATAACACTGTCCTTGATCTACTAAAACATAAGCCGTGCAACAAACTCATCCTACACACCTCTTCTAAAGTGGTGGTGACAATTTATTGATTAGGTAGGATGAAAGATTGCATTTACTGTACTGTGTACATTTTAAATAACTCCAATATTAAAAACACCAGACATACTGTGTGTGTGGAGAGTAACAGACAGGAGCACTGAGCTGATTTCATTATTTATTTATCCAACATACTAAGGTGTAGTACTGCTTATATGTAAACTAGCATGCTTGAATCATTTAATATGTTATATTTACATGCTATTTTTAATCAGGTCTATGTTCCTGTAGAATCTTATTATCTTCTTTTTTAAAGGGAAATTTTTAACAAAAAATAAATAAACAATTATAATACTAATAACATTTGCACTGTAAAAATACATCAAATAGAGGTTTATTGCATCGTTTTTGCAATCTTTTTAGATAGATATATAAAGACATGCTTCTTTACTGTTTTTGAAACAATGTAAATTTAATATTTTTGATCAGACAAAACCATTTTATTGAAGACATCAGCATCATTTGGCTCAGAAAATAGCATGACGTTCAAGCGATTGATGGTAGGAATTACATAAACAGATTCATCCATAATGATAATACTAATGCTTAGTTTTAGCAACATCTTGGTAAACAATGGTACGTTGTGTTGATTTATAGTAAAATAAATAAACTATAATGAAATGAATAATAAAAATGTATATGCATGGCACATGGTCAAAACGATGATACAAAGAGATCTACACAGACAAAAATATCCAGGAAAAACACCAATCAGGCAAAACCTCTAAAGATGATGTGAGAACATACTGTAATTCAAACTCTAAGTATTAATAAGTATTTAGTTTGGAAAGGCACACAGCTTCTGTCCCTTCAGCCATATTGGCCGGTAACATGACATCTCTGCGATCAGATGTTCCCGGTCCAGCAGTGATGGACCGAGCCTCACACTGCTCCTCTTTGTGCTTTTCTCCTCCAGCTCATTAAAACCCACAACCTGCTGCCCAGCCGGAACTACATCTTTGGCTACCATCCCCACGGGATTTTCTGCTTTGGTGCTTTCTGCAATTTTGGGACAGAGGCCACGGGCTTCTCTAAGAAATTCCCGGGCATCAAGCCCTCCCTGGCCACCCTGGCAGGAAACTTCCGCATGCCTGTGCTGCGAGACTACCTGATGTCTGGAGGTGAGAGGAAGTGAGGAGCCCTGGAGTGTGTTCTTCTTAAAGTCTGACACTGATAGCTGTATCTGGGAGAGAGCGGACCTTTGTCCTGTAGCGCAGCTGAAAGAGCTTCTGTTTACTTGGATTTGCTGATTTTACTGATTGATAGAGAGTTAACTGTTCTGTTCTGCAGGGCTGTTTGCACTGCAGCTTTACCCATAGATACTGTACGTACACTCTGAGGTTACTGAAGGTCATTGCACATTGGACATTGTTGTTTCCAATTGCTTCTTTGGTGAATCGACTTCATAGAATTTTTTTTTTGACATGTTGAGGTACAGTAATGTTATTTTCAGCTGCAATCAGTCAGATTTTAAACCCTTTTTTTTCAGCATGCTTAGCTGACTATTATCAAGTTAAAATAAATCACAATAACAGTATTGCAATGTTTATGGACATTCAAGACTTTATTTCTTTTTTTATTGGCTATATTTATATTGTTGAGGAAATTAATTACACTCAAAATACTCTACGACAAAGAGAGAACCTAAAAAATCAACAGGAATAATTTAAGAAGTGCTGGGATATCAGCATTAAATGTTTTAATTCTCACACTTATTAGCAATACTGATATATCCTTACACCCATAGTGCTAGACTTGTGGGTTTTGCCACATATGAATTCTTTAAGTCCAAAAAAGACAACATTTTTATACTTTTTTTTAAAAACGGATCTCGTAGGAATACGAAACAAGTCAATGTATTAGCCTCTTTACCACTTTTAATCATCTCTCCACATCTTGTTGTCCCTCTCAGGGATCTGTCCAGTGAACAAGAACTCCATAGACTACCTGCTGTCTCGTAACGGGACAGGAAACGCTGTGGTCATCGTCGTTGGAGGGGCAGCGGAGTCTCTGCAGTGTGCACCAGGCATTAACTCAGTCACCCTGAAGAACCGCAAAGGCTTTGTGAGGCTGGCGCTGCAGAAAGGGTGAGACAAACAAGCACACGTGCAGTAAACTAACCCCAGCCGGGACCAAACCTGAACAGAACATGAACAGTTCAGCATTCTATGGACTGAAGTGACTCAGTGGAAGGAACAATTTAAAAGATTAAAAGTCCCAGAAGGGTTAAATGACCATCTGCAAATCTGTTATGAATGTGCAGTGTTGTCTAACGTAAAGCTTGGAGCTGGTCCGGGCCTTTCAGAAGGGTCAGACTGCATAACCAGCATGGACCTCCACCATGCCTTAATAACTATAACAAATTGTTCTATAAAGGGAGGTGTTATTAATCCTATTAACCCCAAAAAAAAGCCTTGTTATATAGCTGTGGCTTATCACAGGGGTAACCTTGTCCAAAGAAGCTTAGAACTTAATAGAAAAGATATTCAATGGTGCACGACTTTTTTCATAACAGCTAGGTTAGCATTCCAGCTGAAATAAGCCTCGGATGTGAATTGAGGTCCCTTGGTTTCAATGCTTATAGAACAGAGATTAAACCTGTTGAATAAGGTGACTTAACCTGAATTGCACTGAAAACTGAATGAGAAATACATTTGAAAGGTTTTATTATCACAAATGTATCAAAAGGCACCTTATCGGAAGTAGATCGCACAAGACATTTTCTGGTTGCTACAAATCTATTATGTGCTCAACAAAAGGATGTTTTTTTGGGGGATTTTTTGACTTTGTCTTTGTAAAATTCTGATTTAGTTTAATATTTTCAGGCATTGAAAGAAATATTCAAATGAAACAGTGAGGGAATTATTTTTTGAAGTGCACTCAGCTCACAGGAATAAGTTCACTTTTGTTTCAAGTCATACCACAACAAGTTTAGGATGTACATGAAACACATCCACACATATTGACATTGAGCAGTAATTAAGTTAAGAGTTCCGAAAGTTTTCTAGGTGCAGGTTTTCTTTTGAAATGTTTGCAACTGATCAAATGTTGCATTTGAAGCATGGCTACAGATCAAGGCACATTTATTTTCAAGGCAACAGCAAGCGTTCACATGAACCTTATCGTACCTGTTTACCCAACAAAACTTTGGCTGTTCACCAATAATAACTCTGAATTTACAGTAGACTCACCTAGAAAAGTCTGTGATTTTGCAAACTACAGCACTCTCAGCCTACTGTACTTACTTTTTATCAGGACTGACTGAATGAATGATGATCACCTGATAAAACCACAACAAATACACTTCCTTTTGGATGATCTTTTCTTGTCTGGCAACTGAAGTGGGCCTGTCAGTGATGTAAAGACATGTGTATTAAAAATAAAACATCCAGCTGATGGTTATCACAGAGGAACCTTGCTTTAAAGTGAGACTTCAGGTGGACTTGCATATGAATGTTCAAGATTTAAATGCTTAATGGTCATATGCACAGCAGCTAAGGTGTAGAAGATCTTAATTCCCAGGCTCCTTCAACAATGCAACATAAAACAATTAAAGACATTTAAAAAAACAACAACAAAAGTGCAATAAAAAACAGAGTAGAATAAAAAAGTGCAGATTATGTTGCAAGAGCAATGTGCAGGAGAGGTAAACTATATACAGTACATGTCAAATAAAATGAAATACACTTAGCTAAATGTTGCAGAGAATGTTGAAGGTGACCAAGTAATGTTAAAATTAAAGGGTCAAAAAAACAATTGCATTACGCTTTTAAAAAATTGTTTTAGTTTGGGAAATATTTATTTAATAGCCTTTTTGTTTTTTGTTTTTTTTATGTTTACAAAGTTTCTACCACTTTACCCTGTTGTTATGTATATTTTATTTGTTGTTGTCTACAATATACAACCCCACAGCGCTTCTGTGAGTGTACATGTAGGGACAGCGGTTTAAGTCATCCTCTGTGTCTCCTCAGGTCCGACCTGGTTCCAGTGTATTCCTTTGGA
Source organism: Eleginops maclovinus (assembly GCF_036324505.1). NCBI lineage: Eukaryota > Metazoa > Chordata > Actinopteri > Perciformes > Eleginopidae > Eleginops > Eleginops maclovinus. The sequence goes on along the minus strand of NC_086359.1, from coordinate 22,984,197 downwards.
GAGAACGATGTCTACAAGCAGGTGATCTTTGAGGAGGGGACCTGCTGGAGATATCTTCAAAGAAAGCTGCAGAAGATCCTAGGCTTTGCCCCGTGCGTCTTCCATGGATGTGGCCTGTTCTTTGGCGACTCCTGGGGCATGGTACCTTATGGGAAGCCTATCAGCACCATAGGTAGGTGTGTTTACTAATTAGAGAGAATCAGATTATCTTTGAAAATGTCAACAAACTGCTATTTGTGTACATTGCAGTTGACAGATTAACAGACAGGACAAAGTCGATATTTGCTATGTGTGACTTTGATGCTGTGTTTCTGGTTAGAAATGTTTCTGAGAATTTCAACTGCACTTTGATAAGCTAATTTCAATCCTCTCCTTTTCTGTTGTAGTTGGGGAGCCAATCACAGTTCCAAAAATTGAGGATCCAACTGACGAGATGGTTGATCTGTACCATACAATGTACATCAAGTCTCTCCAGTGCCTGTTTGACAAGTACAAGACCCGCTTTGGCCTGAAAGAGAGCGACGTTCTGTATATCCAGTGAAAGGAATGGGGTCCATGTTGAAGTTCTGAACTGTGACAGCACCCTTCAATCCCCTCCTGCACATTTCCCCAACCCATCCCCATCCTATCTTGGTGCCTGTTGTTTTTTGTTTTTTTTATATCTCTGGACTGCAAATTACACGTTTGCTAAAGAAACTTTTGCTCTGTGCATGGTTTCACACACACATAGGAATGCTTGCTTCTCAGGAAATGGCAGGTTGAAAGGATAGTCACCTCTTTGCTGCTGTTATCAGGTTAAAGCATATTGGCTGGACATCAAATCCCACATCAAAAAGCATGCCAATATTCCTATTGCCATTCCCAATAAAGGCGTCATGTTTGGGCTGTCTTATCAGTGCAGAGGGGGCTGAGTTCCACGAGATGGAGCTGGAGAGTCACTCGCAGGACTTGAGAGAAGTGCCAACGCTTTTGCTGTCTTTCACTCATTCAGTCATACAATTCTCCCTCTGCTCTTTCAGATCCTATTATATGCTAAATGCACAACCAATGCAAATGGAAGATACCACTTCATTATTGGGATCATAAGCCCAAAGTTTAATTGAGCCAAAGACCTCTGTGGTCCCCACACAGAAATGTACGTCACATGTATGAGAGCCACCATTGAAGGAGTTCTGCAGGGTGGATTTATATTGTGAATGCACATTACATGTGTGATTGTATAATGCCATTAAGTATTAATTGTATTCTATAGGGGGAAGAAACTTTAGTGTTTGTCCCTCAATGGATATTTCTGATGCACTTTTTGTATTGCTGAATACCTTCTGAGGTTTTTGTGCCTTTTGATATGAGGTTTTCCTAGACAGTCAAAGTGATGCTTGGCTTGGTTTCTATTTTTTGTCCTACTTTTGTCCAGGTCTGGATGTATTTTGTCTATGCAACAAAATACTCATATCCAAAGGAAGGGTTTGTTGGTTAAAATCCTGGATGTTGGATGATTTCAGTGTACAGCGGCTGGGTGATCATTGAAAAGAAAGGGATTAAAAGAGTCTTAATACAAGTATTATGTTATGTTAGAGGGTGTCACTAATACTTTTGTAAAATAAGAGTATGTGAGAAAAAAAAATATCAAAAAAGAATTATTAAAGTAAGCTTGTGTCAACAAGATGTACAGGAAGATGGGCGATACGTGATTTGAAGAGAAGTCTCTTCTGGTTTCACTGTTGTGCCTTCTTATAAAGAGCAGTGTAATCCATGTTTGGGAAAAATTGCAAAAAATAAACAGAGGCCTGTCTGTATGATGAATGGCATCATTTGTCTGCTGATATTTAAATTAAACTTTTGTATGTTTTCAGAAGAAGATGTGTATGTTTGTCTGTCTTGTTTTTGGAAACATTTAGCCATTACTCGTATATTTACATATCATTTATCACATTATTTTATTATGACCATCTAAGCCAGTGTGGAACCTCAATATAAGCCCTTACTCTACACACACCACCTTAAGTAACTATAAGGCTAAGACATGTCTCTCAACTTTCAATTCAAAGGTAAATGGTGTACTTTTACTCCACTACATGTATTTAATCCCTTTAGTTACTTTACAGATCTGGATTAATGATGGTAAATATAATCAGCCCTTAAATCAGACTTTAGTTCACCTGCAGTAAATCCAGCAGCTACCCTGCAGTATACAAAGCCATTCAAACTAGCTGCACCTTTACCAGCTCTGAGAACACTTTAATGATCAATCATTATAAAACATATCAGAGATATTATTCTGAAATGGACCAATCACACAATGACTACTTTTACTGTCGCTACTTTAAGTACATTTAGATGAGAGTACTTTCTACTTTCACTGGAGGAACATTTTGAATACTTTTACTGTGACAGAGTATTCCTACACTCTGGTACTTCTACTTTACTCAAGTACAAGACCTGAGTACTTCTACTTTTACTCAAGTACAAGATCTGAGTACTTCTACTTTTACTCAAGTACAAGATCTGAGTACTTCTACTTTTACTCAAGTACAAGACCTGAGTACTTCTACTTTTACTCAAGTACAAGACCCGAGTACTTCTACTTTACTCAAGTACAAGATCTGAGTACTTCTACTTTTACTCAAGTACAAGATCTGAGTACTTCTACTTTTACTCAAGTACAAGACCTGAGTACTTCTACTTTTACTCAAGTACAAGACCCGAGTACTTCTACTTTTACTCAAGTACAAGATCTGAGTACTTCTACTTTTACTCAAGTACAAGACCTGAGTACTTCTACTTTTACTCAAGTACAAGATCTGAGTACTTCTACTTTTACTCAAGCACAAGATCTGAGTACTTCTCCCCTCTGTAGAAACAGTGTTTGAGTGCACAGCATTCTTATTGACTGGCTCAGTGAAAGTCCTGCATTGGAAGTTATATTTAAAAACAGAAACTGAAATGTGCCACAAATATTTTATTTTATTGTATTTCAAAATATTACTAATACTATTTTTGTCTAATGTATTTTTTTATAATTGATGCATTAACATGTAAACAGCAGTATCATTTTGTGGTTGGTCAAATTGGAGTCAATTTTACTTTATTAATTGATGGGAAGTGTAATTTACAACTATGCATCACGTTTTATTATTTATTTTATTTTTACAGTTAGAGTAATAAATACAATATTTCCCATTGTCTTTTACAATGTTTAAAATGAATTGGAGCATACTTTAAGTGCTGAAGCTAGCCACTACTAATAAGAAAATGTTAGGTCAATATAGTTGCAATATTGATGTTTTTTTAATATGCCTTTATTGTACACCAAAAAGCCGATCTAGCTTGCAGGGTCTGTTTTCATACACAGAACTGAGCATTCCTTATTTCAGAGATGATCACTTTTTGTGAATCCATGACCTTGTAGAATCAGACCTCTTCCATGTGTCTGATGCTGCCCCCTGATGGTTGATTAACATTTTGCAACCAGGATGATCAAGGCTTACAAATTCTTCACATGGCCTATGGAGTAGTAGATGTTGGGGATCCAGGAGTAGTGGAAAGTAAAATACACTCAAGTACATTTACATTATACTAGTTGATACCTCCACTCTACTAGATTTCAAAAATATTATTACTATTTTACTATAGTTTTACTACACTGAAACATTAATCTTATATAGTTAGGTGGTATCTTACCATTTTACATACAAAAAATATGACTTTTTTTTTTACAGATTTAACTTTCCTACAGTGTGTAGCTATTGCATTTATAGTTCCAAATTATGTCTACCTTACACTGCTGCTTATACGAAATGCACCAATTATAACAATCCAGTTACTGAATAATGTATAACCTCGTGGAATTGGTCCTTTTGCAGTGAGATAATGTATTGATACTTTAAGTACAATTTGCTGATGAGGCTCTTTTGCTAATGTTAAACTTTCAGTGCACTTTAGTGCACGTTGGTTAACTCTGGTATTAGCTATTACTATTTGTACTTAAGTCTCAGTACTTTCTCTATCTCTGTGCCTCCTACGTTTTCTTTCCCCAGCTGCTAGGTGAACAATAATTATGTTGTGGATTTGTGCGTAGAGCTTATTTAAACTAGTTAACACAACTCGGACATCAGATGTTTCACACTCACTAATGCAACTGAAGGGGCCCCTGTAATGCGCTGTTGGTACATGATAAGACCTAATGTTTTTGTACTTTGAGATCAGTTACATAAAGTTGACAAAAGCCCCTGTGAAAGCCAGTACGATATACATTTGAATACTTTGTGTCACTTTCTGTACCAGCTCTAATTGCAATTAGAGCAGAGAATGTATCTGGCTGTCACCTGCATGTAACGTTGTACTATGCAATTTCCTTATATTTTGCTGCTTTGACAGATGTCAACGAACACCCGCCCCATCCAGGAAGATGGACAGATAAAATAACCAATAGTAACTTGTTTTTCTAATAGCAGGCACCGCCTTTAAATGACAGACGTCAGCTTCAGCCAATCAGCAACCTAAGTATAGTTCCTCCCACCCGGAGACGGATTTCCGAACCAAGTGTAGCAAAATCGCCTGTACTTTGTTTACGTCCCGTTGGTTAGCTGACAGCTGTTGTAGCGCTTTACTCTCACAAACAACCCTGACTGCATGGCTTTGCTGGTTGCTTGAAGCTTCGTCAACATTTAACCGAGTGTTCTGGATGTCCTGGATGTGAAGTTTTGTTGAATGAGGGGGAACTGCTAGATGCCGACAGGAGGATGAACTCCATCACCGGTCGGGTTCTTGCCATCCCCGCCGCCTCTGTCACCAACTCTGGAGCTTCCTCCTCTCGAGCCTTGCATGTAGAGCTCACATCCCAGCAGGTAATTGCAAAGCCTCTGAGGCCATGTTCACACGAAATGCATTAAACGACACAGGAACACTTTGAGTTATGGGTTATATAGTAGTTTAAAACGTCAGTTACAACTGCTGCCTGGAGAAACACGGCAGGCCTTGGAGGCTAACTAGGTAGCTAGCAACTGCTAGCTTACAGTTAGCTAGCTGACTGGGAATTAATGTCAATTGACTTGCAAGCCAAGGCACACCAACACAAGTTCGAATTGTGTTAGGCATATTTAAGACCGGCTTTCTAAGTGTGTTGTCAGACTTGAAGGAAACCTATTATTCGACACGTTTAATTGTTCACTAAGCTAGTCTGCTAAAGGTAACTTGGCGTTATGTCAGCATGCAGGTGACAGCTCGAAAAAAGGGAAACGGTGGCATGTGTCATCTCTGCCAGGTTATATTTTGTTATACAGTTACTTTGATTATTAAAGTGTTATAAAAGTTAGACCATGAACTCATTTAATTGTTGCCTCTTTGGAAGCTTAGATAATTCATCTTAGAAATATCAATCTAGCTATCCAGTCATTCATTCATTTGGAAACGACATGTTGCCAACAGTTGGCAGTTCATCCATTAGGGCTACCGGCCTCGGCCCCTCACAGGTACAGACCAACTTTTCTGTCATTTCAGTTGTAGTTAGATATTGATTGTAGTGATTTTACCTATCATTGTTGTTGGATATTTGGCTTCATATTGTGCAGTTTTCAGAGCCAACACCTGAAATTCATCCAGTAAGTCAAACAACTACATCGTGCAGAAAGTCTGTCTTGGACTTTTCTTGCAAGATACTGAACTTACCTACACCAAACCACTTCAGTCATCTTTACTAATCCTACTATGCACATTACAGTAGAGAACTCTTACAGTGTATTGCTCTACATTTACAGCAAAAGTGCTAACATAAGGTGACTTTTGGAAAGTTCAATTTATTTTGCAATAGGTCCCCAATTAAGTTTTGTCCTGCACCAGTGTTTGACTGTCTTTTGGTAAGCATTAACAATATGATAGCATGCTTGGTCAAGTCAAAAGTGCCACATTTTATCCACACTTCCTTTTTAAAGGATCAATTCACCCATATTACAATTAACATGGTTTGTCTCTTATGGTGTCTTGCCATTCAAGTAGCTCATATTTTGAGGTTTGAAAATGGGACTGAATTTTCTGCAGCCACCACATCAAAATGTAAAGATGAATTGGCTATTTGTTTGCGCTCATTAAAGCATGTGCATATTTTGAGATTTATCTGCAGTAAAATTAATTAACTTCAATTATATCTACCCGGCAGCAGACAATGACCATGTGGATATTATAAAGGCATGAGGATCTCACCAAGGCACTTACCCCCACATTTCATTCATATGAGCAGCAGTATTTCCCAACAGCGCTAATCCAAAAAAATCTGCTATACTCTTAAAAATAAAAGCAAATCTGTTTTTGCAGATAACATTTGATTGCTTCAATTTTCTCTGGCTCCATAATAAATCATGCTGGCAAAAGAGAAACTGAAGGCTAAACTCAGGGGAGATGATGAATGTAGGAGTTTTATTAGGAGGCTGTTGCCTTCTTTTGTTACGTGGTATGAAAACTGTGTGTGTGTTCATAAAGAAAAACTTAAGGCCAAACATTTAAAGCTGCCTGAACCATTGTTCAATAAAATGCAAACACTGTGCTTGCTCTAGTTTAGGGATGTGTGGTCTTGACAAATTCAAAGTGTGAGAGCATTGTTGCCTTTAGCTTTTGTATAATAGATAGAATACTCTTTTTTTGGGAGTTAAACTGTTTAAACATTTTTTGTGCAGAGATTAATTATTTGTATTATGTTCTTTTTATTCTTTAATTGTGTCTTCTCTAAGTTGATTAGCGGGTGTTTGTGCAATGTGAAAATAAAGTTAGTTGTCTGTTATCTTTTTTATTCCAAAAAAAGATACATTCAATCCGTAATGGACAATAAGAATATAATGCAATTTTTTTAAGCAATAAGAAAAGTTTACACTCCCAAATACCTCACTACTATTTGAAATATAATACATGTTTGTGATTTCCTATTGCATTTATCTATAACTCAAAGACCATGTAGAACACAGTGCTCTTTTTACTATGTGTAAGGTAGCCATGAAATTGGGAACTAGAGTTGCAGAAGTCTTGCTTAGTCATTTCGCTTGTGTACCTTTCTTTCATGTTGTACTTTGACCAACTTGGTCACTCTTTGTTGAGACTCTGCCAAAATTGAAAATAAACTTGATGTAGCTGTTGGAGACTTGCACACAATTCTATATAAGGAGAGAGCAATGTATTACACTTAGTTTCCTATTTATCTGGTACAGCTGTATGAAACAATGTTATATTATTGAAACTAGACTAGTAAAAGCCTGCAGACTACACACCGTGAAGTGGAATCAACACTTCTTTAATTCAGTTTTAGCACATCTCATCAGTACAACCCTCAGAGGTAGGTTTCATTAAACTTCATTAGTTTTAGTGTCTATGTGTTTTGTGTCAGTATCAGTTCTATCCGTAACATTTCAGGAATGTCTTTCCTCAGACTATTTTAAGAAAGAGTTTTGATTTAGCTTGCCCTGTATCTGTGTTCATGGTTTACATGTGTTCAGCAGGAGGATTGTGTACAGCTAATCACTTTGCCACATTCGTTATTTTTGTCACATACCAACATCAGAATTCTTTTAACACTATCTGACATGTGGGGAACTAACAGGGATGATAGGTTGATAATATGGGCTCTGAGATCAGCATAGTTTTGTTCTGCAGAGCCCAGCTCACCAGAGTAGCTTCATACTGTGTCCTTACAACTTTTTCTCTCTGCCTGTGGTCCACATTAGCCGTCTCATTATTTGAGAGGGGGTCAAAAGTCTCTTGTAGAACAATCTGAGTTTCTGTTGGTGAGGCCCTTAATCTTAATGGGAATCCCATGACTGGGATTTAGTCTCAGGGTGGCTTCAGCACAGAATCTGTGCAGTGGTAACATGTTTCCCTGAAGCCTGAACTTGCCCAATGCCAGATCTTTGCCTCTTAGATTTTTACTGAAGTGACCACTGCAACACACTTTTAAAGCACGTCTTTGGATTCACATTTAAACAATATGGAATTGGACTATTGGTGGACTGGTTTAGGGATGTATCAATGATTCATGTCAAGTTTTAGCTTTTAAAGTCTTAACTGTGGTATGTTGTCTTCAGGATAAACAAGCTTTTGTTCTGTGTTGAGCGCCGTTTTATAATTGATGACTTTTTCAGCATCTGTTTTATTTGGATTAATAGATTCTTTGATCAAATAATTGGAGAGCTAAGAATGTTGATACCCTTCTCATGTGACTCTCATGACTAACCATGCCTACCGAGTTAACTGCCTACTTATTTCTCCCATGAAGATGTCATGCCTCTATTTTTCAAACTGCTGACATCTAGCAGACCAGACTGCAGGCATGATAGATAACTGCTATTTTTAGATGTTTATATATTTCTATAACATTGATCTCTAAAGGCTGTGAACCAGTCTTGTGTGTCTTCAAAACAGCAGAGATAGTATTTTCCGTCACATAATAAGAGTGAAACTAAAAACAGCCCTTATTCCTGCATTTTTCTCAAACTTCTTTCTTCTTTTCCCACCAACAGAGGCGATTGCGTCATCTCCGGAGCATAGCGGCCCGAAACATTGTGAACAGGAATGGTTCCCCACTGCTGGACACTTACTTCACCATGCATCTCTGTATAGGAGAGCGCATCTCTAGAGGTCAGTGTTCAACACCCTATCACTCCCCTTTGTGAGAGCTGAGAGTGGCACACAGTACGCACACTGTGCACAAACCCCAATTCCAAAGAAGTTGTTACGTTGTGTAAAACGTAAATAAAAACAGAATACCTGTGTACAATAGCCTCATTGCACGGTAACCGTAAATTCTACTTCCGCTGTTACTGTATGCGCTTCTAAACTTCCGGTGTGATATCGGTGAACGTCAAACATGGCGAGTTTCTACACTAGATGCCTGCAGGATCTCCCAAACATTTCCATCTCAGATGTCCACCGACTTGTTCGGGTGGGCAGTTCTACACCGAAGAGCAAACGTGATAAGGGATACAAAATGTACCTATCCAGTTATATCGACAATTATGAAGGTAAGTTGTAACTATGGCACAATATTATTGTAGCTACATAGCTAACATTAGCGCTTACATAGTGATATTACTGTGGTAATAGCTTTACTTACTTTTATAATTTAACGTGGTCTTTGCTCGACTTTTCAATGTTCAATGTCCAAAATCCTCCGACGCAAGGCTTCGTTGTCCTCAACCAAGTCACTTGCTCGTATCACCGTTTGTGGCAACACCGAGTAGTCGTGGTCAGTAGCTACAGCCGCGATTTCCATCTCGTTGTCAGAGACATCGGGACTCTCCACATCTGGCCGCGGGCGCCTCTCCCAAACACTCGGTCTAGGTGCCGATAGCTCAAACCCGTTCCAAGAAAACAGAACAGGGACTGATCCCTTTTGGAGTTTTCTTAGTCCCCCGGCTGTCACGACAAAATCTGTGCTTTTAAAGTGCCTACTGCAGACCTTTGAATGTTTCGTCGGACTGAAATTATCCCTTCGGATTCTCCTCAGCCACTCGGCCCGTACCGCCGGGTCAACGGGAAATGAATGAAAGGAAAGTAGCTTATTGTACCTCGAAGAATTCGTACACTGAGGTACACAACAGTGCAGTGCCGATGTCCCCACCCTTTGAAAGGTCAGTCGTCTTTCTTTTATTGTGAACACACTCATTGTACACTTCTAAATAGTAAAAGCCGGTTACCGGTATCCAGCTGTCAAACGCTATCATAACACGGAAGTGTTCGACCGGAAGTTTAGACGCGCATACAAGTAACAGCGGAAGTAGAATTTACGGTTACCGTGCAAGGAGGCTATTGAATACACAACAAATTTGTTATAAAAACTTGGGTGTAAAAGAAGCACCCTGGCTCAATCGTTGACAAGCAAGGAAGAGGTGAGGTTCACCACTGTGGGAACAAGTGAGTGATCAAATAGTCCAACAGTTTAAGAACAATGTTTAATCAACATACAATTGCAAGGAATCTATGGATTTCATTATCTACAGTCCATAATGTCATCAAAAGATTCAGAGTATGGGCCGTCGTATAGCTCAGTGGGTAGAGCTGGCGTCCATATACTGGGGTTTGATCCCCATGCAGTGGACCCAGACCCTTTGCCGTGCGTCATCCCCTCTGTCTCCCCATTTCTCATCTGCCTCTAGAGTAAGGGCACTCACTGGTTGCCAAAAAATTATTTGAAAATAAAACAAAAAAAGATTCAGAGGATCCGAGCAAATCCCTGCGACAAGGCCGGAAACCAACATTGGATGCCTGTGACCTTTGATCCCTCTGCAGCACTGCATTAACCCACATCATTCCGTGGTCTGATAAGTACACATATCAAATTGTTTTTGGAAGTCATGGATGTCTTGTCCTCCAGGCTAAAGAGGAAAAGGACCATCCAGGTTGTTATCAGCACAGAGTTCAAAAGTCTGGCTTCGCAGTAAAAGAGTGTGGGAGTTGAACAGGCCTGCCTGCAGTCCAGACCGGTCTCCCTTCAAACATGTGGGGCACATTATGAAGCACAAAATACAACAGACCCCAGACTGTTGAGCAACTGAAGTTGTACGTCAAGCAAGAATAGGAGAGAATTCCACCTACAAAGCTTCAACAATTAGTGTCCTCAGTACCCGAACGCTTATTGAGTGTGGTGAAAGGAAGGTCACACAGTGGTAAACTGCCCCTGTCCCAGCTTTATTGGAACGTGCTGCAGGCATCGAATCCAAAATGAGTCAATATTTGCAAAAAAACATATAGTTGAATACTTTGAACATTACATATCTTGTCTTTTAGTGTATTCAATTGAAAATAGGTCGGAATGGATTTGCAAATCATTGTATTTTTTATTTATTTACGTTTTACACAATGCCATGTGCCATGTTCTCCAAATAAGGAGAACTATTTCCAACCATATGAACAAAAGTAGCTACATGTTAAAAAAAAAGAGGGGGTCATGATAAACATCAAAATCTGAGTTGCTTTAAGTTGTTGTCCTTAAATAGAAAGTTTATTATTGCAATTCATTTGTAAACAATATTTAGCATCTATGACTACAGCTGCACAATTAGTATTGCAATATGAACAAACAACTAATAAAAAACTACATCTGTTCAAATTCAATTTTCAGTAAAGTATTGTGAAGCTGCAGAGATATATCCCATCCTATATACAAATAGTATCCTACAGACTTAACAAAACATATTTGTGTGGTACTGATCCTCTTAAAAATGACACTTAGAAGTATTTAAGATTTTTTCATTCTGGTGTTTTTTTTTATGTACACACTCCGATGTGAATCAGAGCACCTCCATGTAATCCCATGAAGTCCCTGTGGTGGTCTTACTGTGTTTTTAAATAAAGATTACATTATCCCTACAGCCTTGTGTATCTGCTGAAAGTTAAATTCACAAATTAAAGCTGAGCTGAGCTTTTCAAAACAAATTACAGTTAACTATATTGCTCAATATTACAAGCAACACTTAGCTTTACAGTTTGTACAGTTCAACTAACATGAATGACGGTAAAACATAAAATACAACCTAGACAATTTGATTGACAAAGTGTAAATGTAAAAGGTAAATATAATAAAGTAATATACACAGGAGAGTGATTAAGGGAAGCCTGAGCCAGCCCTAACTATCAGCTTTATATAAATAAACTATAGAGGAAAATCATAAGCTTGCTCATTAATGGCGAGAGGGGGTCTTCCTCCTGAACACCATGAGAGCTGGTTCCAGGAAGAGGCACTTGATGAACTGAAGGAGATCAGAGACTCTAAGAACCACTAATACTCCTGCGTTCTGCGAAAGCACTTAGTAGATTATATTTCAGTGTAGATTTAACCTGTGTTGTTGTGCATGAGCGTTTTCTACCTTCTAATAACCAGCATTCTTTGATTTCTTTTTAGATTTTTACAAGAGTGAAGTCATACGAGACTCGCTGGTGAGTATACTAACCTAAACCTTTAAAGTATTCATGTCTGCTCCTGGGAGAGGGTCAGGATGATGTCATTACCTGCAGCCTGGTCATTATACGCATGGCTACCATGACTGAGGCCTTCCTGTGTTTTACTGATGCCAAGGCTGGCATTTATACCTGCTGCCTCCCTGCAGGGCCCGCTTTAATTCACCTCTGGATTTTAATATTCTAACTTAAACTGGTTTTCAGACATCAGTGCACTAAAATGCATGAAACATTCTGGCAGCATAAATTCAATGGTATATGTGCCGTTCACTTACGCAACTGTATCTGTCGGTGTGTACGTTGTGTAATGACTCATGATTCTTGCTCTGTTACTTCTTTTATTTAGTAGTTCTTTAATAGTTCTGCACAAAGCTATAGGAGCTGCCAAGGAGAGCGAGCTATAAATGTTGGGCTTGCTGCCGAGTCATGAGCTGACCTAAGCTGCTTTCCAGGCATACTTTGAGTTCCCTCTGCAGACAGATAGTGTGTAAGGCGCTGCAGGAGTCATGACTCTTGTCCTTCCTCCCCCAGCTTCCTCCTGTTCAGTTCAACATCCTTGCTGACATTCAGTCCCGTCATCACTTCGCATCTTCCTGTTTTCTGCTATGTCCCTTTCTCTTCTGCTACTGACTCTCACCAGTTCGGTTTTCTAACCCCCCCACAATGTGAATTGTACTTCTGCTTTTGACATTCCTCCTTTCCAGTCTGTCCTTGAAAGTTACCCGAGGAGCTGGAGATTATGTCTCTGATGAAGGGAAATGGTACATAATTGAATGATGTAAATGGCTGCAGTTCTTGGTGGAAGCAGTACTTAGTGCTGTCGGTCTGGAAGTCCGAGGACAGAATAGTAACTGTCGTTGGGATCAGACATTAAGGTTAATGTAGAACAGGATGATTACATTACTTAAAATGTAAAGGGATCCGTTAGGACATTGAATTTGACAGCGGTAACCCACACTTGATTTCAGTTTGAATTCCAACTCTTCGCATTAAAAGTAACTTAACGGTAGCTTTAGTTTAAATGTACGGCCAATCTTCACGTGTGTGTTTATATGTGTGTTTGCCAGAATCCTACTTGGCGCAGCCTGGACTTTGGCATGCTGCCGGACCTTCTGGACACCTCAGTGTCTTGCTTCGTGGTGCGGATCTGGGGAGGACAGGAGGAACAGTACCAGCTCCTCATAGAATGGAAGGTCAATCTGGATGGCCTCAGATACACAGGACAGCAGGTCAGCAGCGTGCACAGAGAAATGATAACAGTAAAGGATATTTAATATTCCATTTTGCCATAAGGTTCCCTGTTTGATAGGAACGTGAGGGGTAGTGTGCACAAGTAGTTGTTTTCCTGTCTAAAAATACATTTGAGGTCAAAACACACAAGGTGGACGATTTACAACTGAATGTTCTCAGTTGTTAAAACAGATTCAACACAGAACTTTAAACTTTGGCCTTGGGATCAAACATATCAAAATAGGTACATCACGCACTGAGTTTATCAGAGCATTGCATGAATTTTGATCATTTATGCGTTTTTTAAATAACTTGGTCTTAATCAAATAAGGGATTTGAAAATGTAATAAATCACAGCAAAACAGTCTGCCGTTAATTTCCTGAAGATTGTATGAATGGCAATTAGGAAAAACCTTGCAACTTATGCAGGAGTCCAAACTTTAAATGAGGCAGAGTAAGAATCAATAAAAAGCTTTAATTTGATGGATGAAATACTCTGCTTTACTTGTGACGCAGTAAGAGTTTGACCCGTCAGTAAATCCCATATTCTCTCAAGACAAAGTGATGAAGTCTCTGTCGTTCACTGCATCTGTTTCTGTTCTGTATTAAATACACAGTTTGTTTTATTTGAAACACCAGAACTTGTTTCACTCACTTAAAAGATTAAGCCGATCTGTGGGTAAATATTTGACATTACCATAAACAACTATTTCTACCACTGTATCAAACACTTTGTAATAGTAATCAAAATGGAATTGATTGCATTACTTTCTTCAAATCCCTTTAACATCAAACTAAAAGTGTAGCAGATGTGGTGAAGTTATTTGCAATTACATTATGTTGCAATATCAGGGTCAGGATGTTGGAATGAGAACATGTTTGCATTCTGTGATCTTTATGCTTTATGAGCAGTGAAACGTGTGCTGATGTGTGAGGACTGAACAACAAGCACTTTTAATTGAGGGTTTTCATTCATGCTGTTGCAAAATACACTTAAAGAACTCAATGTTACTTTCATTCTTTCCCAGTGAGACTAGTTTCAAAGCTCGTAAACAGAAAGCTCTGTCTCACGCTCAGCCAGATGCCCGCTGTCCTTTGTTCTCTCATCCCTGCAATGAGCCTCTTCTGCCTCGCTCTGTCCACAGATTCGATCCAGGAATCCAAATGAGATCATATTTGGATTGAATGATGGCTACTATTCAGCTGACTTTGATCATAAGGTACAGCCTTTTGTTCAATTATTCAGAGCTTCTGCATCATAACGGGAACCCCAGTCCTAATGACATTAGCTTTAACTCCATTGAAACTCTCCCATGTGGCTGTTCCAGGATCAGTCGGAGCGGAAGAAAAACAGCCTGCTTCAGGTCGACCTGTGTTCAGTGCGGAACTCCTACAGCGTGTTCTCTTTGCTCAGGTAAGAGTCATACCATGGAGCAGTATTGCATCATCGTCATTTGATCATCTTTTTTAATCTACACCCACAACATCCATTACACGTCTGTCCGTCCTGGGGGAAGGATGCTCCTCTGTTGCTCTCCCCTACGGTATAGCATTTCCCCCCATTAACTGGGGGGTTTCTTTGTGGGTCGGCTTGTCCACTGCAGGGGTCTGAGGACAGAGTGTGTGCAGGGTATGCTGTACACCAGGGGTGCCCACCTACAGCCCGTGGGCAAATGCGGCACATTTTTAATCGGCCCTCACCAGATTCTAAAAGTATAATGAAATATGGGGACACCTGAAACTTGTGCTTTTCTTATATTGAACTTCTTGAATATGTCAAACTATGCTACTCAGTATTCATGTATTCATAAGCCCACTTTTCAAATAAATTCAGTCAATTAAAGTTGAAAGCATTTTCTAAGAAATCTATGTTGATAAAAAAAAAGCCCACTAACTTATTTACATATCAAGCTTGAAATATACTCTTCATATTTCTCCTTGTTATAAGCAATCTGAGGCTTAAGGCTGCCAACAGAATAAATGAAACCCTATGGAGAGCTGTGATGTAGGCTGGTTTTTTTCTTAAAGCGTTCTCGGGTAGACATCATTTAGCTACGTTTGATTGATTTTGCTAACTTATAACTTAACTTATGAGGCAATACACCTCACCTCTAGTGAGTGGTACAGCCTTTCGCATGTTTTTCTGAATGTGTCCCTCAGTAAAAAACGTTTGGACACCCCTTAACACACTGTTAAGCCTCTGAGACAAATGTGTAATTTGTGATATTGGGCTTTATAAATAAAACTTGATTTATTATCATATGGTTAGGATTCCTTGTTCAGAATGCAGCAACCTTTTCTGAGTTGAAGCCTATTTGGTCATGTGACTATACGAACTCCTATAATGATTATTGCATACTTGTCTTTAGCATTTATATTCCAGCAGATGGTGCCACAGGAAAGCCCACATTTTGATTCTTCATCAGAAACGCTCTCACCGGCACCAACTTTATTTTGTCACCTGTAATCTACACTTTATTTGTTGGGCATGATGAGACTGAAGTATATGGACCTTTTTAAGCATTATATCCTAACAAAGGATCCCTATTATCAGGCCAGTGTCAGACTTGGGATTTTGATTTGATTTTAAAATACACACTGTTGAATGTGAGAAACTGTGGCAAGACCATTTCACACCACAAGAGGGAGACAAAGGTTTGCTGAGCAGGCTGAACGTTCGGAGGGGAACCCTGGTGCAGGGATTAAGAATTTTAGGCAACACAAGGCACTTCTGACATCTGTTGACAAACATGGCCGTGTTGTTCCGCATTTATATTTAAATGTGGTCGAATGTAAACACCACTTCCAACATCCTTAGGGCTTCCCCAGAGGGAAACCCTGTAAAAATACCCCAAGCACTTAAAATCCAAATTACACACGGTTGTAACTGGATCAATGTAATCTAGACGCTTTGATTTGACGTTTCCAAAATAAGATCAAGATCCTGTCATTAAGAGGGTTTCCACTGAGACTTTCCTACTATTATAATTAAATAGGGGGACATAAATGCATCACAGGCCTTTACAGTATCCAGAAAAAGGAGTTTTGCTAAAGCCAGCTGAACTTAAACAGTCCCCGTTTGAATCATAACTTTTATGACCTCTGCTCTCGCTTCTTTTATTATTGCAGCTTTCTTCCACATCCTCTTCTTCTATCCACACCCAGTGGGACTCTGCGGAGTTTAACACAGTTACATTGATCCCCTCTTCCCACACACGGCCCTGCCTGCAGCTCCTCAGCCTGTCACAGTTTCTCCTTGGCTCGCTGCACTCATATGCACATGTTTTATGATTAGGTAGTGTAGAATGATTCATCAGATATTGTACACTCCAACAGGGATTATCCTACCACCCCCCATGGTACATAACCATATATACCACTCAGCCCGTGTCCCTCAGAGAGCTTCTTGTTTCAGAGTGCTTTTACCTACTGAATGACTCAAGTGAAGTGCCGCTCATGTGTTGTGTGGTTGGCTCTACTTCGTGTTTGCGTGTTCGTAAATGATGAAGGATTTTTCATCCGGTGAAAAGTGTTGTTCTCCTATGGTCGTTTAATTTCCATTGTGCCTCTTTTGGACTATTTATGTCTTTTTGATGCTTGTCTACCCAACTGTTTCCCTCTCTGTTTTAATGAAAAAGGATTAAAGCAGCTTTGCTAAGAATGCGCTGGTCTTGATTAATGACGGTAATTTGTCAGCGGATTCACAGTCTGCTTTTCAGCCCAGCTCCGGTATAACAGACCCATGGTGTGAGTAACGTGGTGATGTGGGCGAGCAAACACAACACGTCTCAGATGGAGAGATGAAGAGGGAGAGCTCAGATCATCAATCATCAAAGTTTTGTCTCTTCCAGGCCTAGATAGCGCCAGAGCCACATCCTACAGCCGGGCCCTGTCTGGGTAGAAAGACAGAAAAGGAGACGGTGACGGACCAAGATCCAGCTGTTGAACCAGATTTTATGTAGTCACTATTAATCCGTTCCTCTGTCCTACCAGTAAAGTGTTTGATGTTTGAGAACCAGAGAAACAACCACTTTAATCACAAAACTGAGCTTCATATTTGCACATTTAAATTCAAACCTAGAGAAATCCATCATTTTAAGGTAGTTCAATTTCAAGGCAAATTCCCGGTAACAGCCTTTTTCATTTGGTTGAATGTCATGGCAACGCATTGTTGTTAGATGCCGGAGGCTATCATACAATGACCTTTAACTACAATTTTACAATACATGTTTTAAATATTGGTTGTTTTCACAATATATTTGAACCAGATTGATACTTTTCGTCGAAAGACATATTGTTCCTCAGTTGTTAAAGAAATAAGCTGCACAAACTAACAGCAACAGAGCAGCACCAAAGGGCAAGTCAGTAGCATTTAGGGGATCTATTACAATAAATTGGGTATAATATACAGCATAAATACTACAGCTCTGGAAAAAATAAAGAGACCACTGCAACATTATCAGTTTTTCTGGTTTTACTATTTATAGATATGTCTTTGAGTTGAATGATTTTTTTATTGTTTTTATTGTATTCTCTAAACTACTGACAACATTTCTCTGTGTTGGAATTCAACAGACACTGGAATGGCTGCCATACATGTAGAGATAAAGATTTAAGAAACATGTGGAGTGGTCTCTTAATTTTTTCCAGAGCTGAATATTCTCATTAGTGTATAATCATTTGAAACTGTCGTTTTGTTATTTTACAATAGGATGAACTTTGCATATCTACATAAGCAGAGGGTTCTCTTCCAACGAGTCACCCCCTTGTTTCAACGATATCTTGTAGAAAACTTAACTAGACTCTGGCTCTGGCATGTGGTTCTCTGACATGCCGTAAAACTGTTAACGCTAGCCATCGCCTGAATTTTGAGTCTCCTAAACTTGTGTTATGGTAAAGATGACCCCCGAGTGAAGCCAAGTTCCTGAACGAGATGACAGCATTACCACAGTTTTGCACATGGCAGCTTGTTGTTGGAGTTTAGCAAAGGGAGGCGTTAGTCGAAGGTTCTTGCCATCTGTAACTGCAACGCGAATGGCGCTGAACACTGTCCCTTTTTAACATGTAATTGCTTTATTCACTTTAAGCAGTTTTAATAAATGGGTCCATCTGTTATTGAAGTACGAGAAACTGAGCATTAGTGGTTAGCTCCAGCTCTTCCAGGACATACTTTGTCCCTGTAGATGTTGGCAATTAAAACGTTCATGAGAGGAAAACACACTCCGCAGACGTTAGTGATCTCTGTTCGCTTTGCTCTGTCAGAAAGGCTTCTTTATAGTGTTTTTAAACAGTATATTCGAGAGGAAGAGACCTGTACGGTTCCTGAATGATGAACAATGAAGAAATCCTGACAGTGCAGAGCTGGTGAAGACATCAACTCGCACATTCTAACCCCACGTTATGACGACATCACACTCCTTTGGTTTCTTTCTTCTGCTGAGTGGCAGTAACTTGCATACTGTGTGCTTAAATAGGTATTCTTTTAATGACATTATGGCCTTGTAGATGCTTCGGGTCTTTTCTACTAGTGGCCTGTATTACCTGATATCCTTTTGTATGCTTCAATGTGAATTATGAATGTACTGTACCTACGTGTCAACAGAAGCAGGGCAGCCTGATGATGGAGCTCTGTGGGGGGTCTCTCTTGCCACAGAGGCTTCTGGGGTGATAATGCCTCCCTGCAGGCAGTCCCTCAGGTCTACTGACCTGCTGGCTGGATGCTGAGGCCACAGCTCTCAGCCTTGTGATGTTGTTGTGGCCCTATGGAACGAGGCAGCTCCCTGCTGACCCTGGGGACTTCACCAGCAGCAGCCAGGCTACAGAAACAAACGCACCGTCTGAGCTCTAAATCACTGTGGGGAAATGGATGTGGAGGCTTTGTGTTTTCATTTCACACCTCTGGAGGGGATTAAAGCAGAATCAAAGCTCCCCTCCATTTACATAATTTAAGGGGGTTTTAGGTTGTTTTTTCAGTTTAGGCTGTGGGCCTGCAACACCCCTTCTATTATTTGCTCAACTGTCCACCTCCCAAAGGTTTTTAGGCTCATGCATTTTTTTCCACCTTGTCTGCCTTCCATTTGTGTGTGTTTTGATCTTCCATTACCAACACCACAATTCTTTCTTAGTTTCTTATTTTTCTCTCACTTTCTCTAGCTTTACCATGTTTTAGTGCTTGCCTTGCAGGGCTCTTTTCTGTTATCTCAGCTTGTGTATGTAGTGTTCATTACACCCACCTCTTATATTCAAACTCAAAAATACTAATCTTAAGCCTGTCTTACTGTTTTCTGGCTTCACAAATAAAATACACTAGGCTTTAAATGATATACATTATCTTTTGGGTAATATTTGGCCACCAGGCCGCTTCAGTAGCAGGTAACAGTTAGTCAAAGGGCAAAAGAGATTAAACTCATGACTGGATATCCAAACTTCTATAATTATCTTCAAAGTGTGTGACCCCTTCATGACCCTTTTAGGACCAACAATATCTTTCCTGAAGATCTCTTCAGCTTCTTTGAAACTCTGTGGTAGTTGTCATGTAAACATTGCTCATAGCAACTCAGCAGAAGCCCACAAAAAGCCTGGAGGAATAGAAGTGCATAATGCACTCGCTGAAGACCTCCAGCAGTCTTATCTTATATTCCGTGACAATGGAGACAATAGTGACGTGAGGTGAAAAACAAGTGGTTAAATGTGTTTTGTATTCTTTGGCGTACAGGCTGAATTCAGACAGTTTTGTTTGACATGATTTTCCGACTGAGGTGCTGCCTTTTTTTGTCCCCAGCAGAGGTGTGATGGTGGGACATTACGCTTAATTTGTTGTCAAAAAAATGTATCGGCTTGTTTTGAATTGCTAAGTTGGCTCTCCTGTTCACCCAGTGCTGTATCAGAAATGGTTCCTGGAGATGAATTGAGTGCAGTCTTTAGTCGTTGGTCTTGTTTCCTGGGACCCAGGTTTGTTTGACATGTTCATTTAGCACACTGTGATGAACAGCTGGAAGACTGATAATACAGTTAATAATGCCGCCTCCTTCAGGGCCATCACCCGTTGTGTTTTATCAAAGTGATTAATTCAGAGATATTTAAAGCTAATTTTTAAGAGGAGGGCACCACATGTGGGTTATTGCCTGGCTGGATTTTGGATATCCAACCGTCAGAAAAAGCTCTGCAGTGATACAAAAGAAGACGGAACGGTTTGCCGTAACTACCTTTAGTGTTGTGAATTAGCACCCGAACATTTAAACCTCCCCGCTCAAATATTCTGTGCTACATTACTCCTCCCTGATGTTTCTGCCTTAGTTTCTCGCCAAGAAGACCAGCAGTACTCCCTGCTGTCCTCTTCACATGCAGGTCTCTCTCTGGCTTATCTTAGTGAGCCAGATGACACATCTGCATTTGCTGATTCATTCGCAGCCTTGATTTCAGAATAGCAGATGCTGGACTACAACACACTCTGTAAACCGTGGTAAATATTTATTTCAGGATAATCAGTAAAGTTAAATGAACAGAAAACAGAAGAGCTGTCTCAGAGCGGCTGCCAAGGCTGTTGCCTCTAACTGCACTGAGAGCACTGTAAAACATTGAAACCGAAAGGTCTTTAGGTCATTTAATCTATTTTTATTTACTGTATTGTATATCGTTGTATTTACTTAGTGTGGTGGTTAAACTACACCTAAAATTCCCTATTAAAAATGTCCAAGATGCCTTCTGTTTATCAAAGAATCTGCAAGTTTCTTCTGACACCCCTGCAGGATCCAGTGCCACGGGTAAAGGAGAACATGTGATTGTTTTTCTGATGTTTATCGGCGTCATGGGTTGAGTGCACAGGCTCAGTCATAACTTCCTGTGGCAAAGTGACCTCGAATGACTTAGAAAAGGAAAGTCACAGCTTTTGACAAAGAGTTTTCCGTACAGTTTCCCAGCGATTAAACTGCAGCTCCAATGTGGCTCCTCCTGGGCAGGTGTTAGGCCAAGACCCATGGAACGATAAGGGGGCAGACATGCGTGAAAAGGAGGGAGGAGATAACTATTCTCACCTGGGGGAAAAGACCATATCAGATTTTCCTATCGCAATCACCTAAACAGATGAAGCTGTCAAAACAGATCGGCCCTGATGTTCCAGAGGACTATCTCCAACTGCCATCACTGTCGCCTGACACAGATTAAACAATGTGGGCACAAAATAGGCAGTGGATTTCCTGTAAGGCCCCTCCCCAAAGCTGCATTTACATCGTTATAGATTTATTTTTATTTTCAGAAGCAATAGTATCCACCATGTGACTCTACAAGTTTCATAACAAAAAACCCCTTAGGATTTGTAAAATGACCCCACCAAGCTGGAAACCTGTTAAACCCGCCAAATTCTCAAAGCAAGTGCATACCACAGGAAAAAAACATTCATGACCCATTCCAGAGGGTAAAGGCTAGGAGAAATGCTAACAAAAAAATCCATAAAACATGATGGAAACCCCCTACTCTATTTATTCAAAAATGGTTATGTTCCTGTCTGATTAGAATCAGAATAAAGTTTTATACCAGGTATGTTTACACAAACAATCAGAATTACATTATAAATGAAATCAAGTGGCTTTAGTGTACTGTTACATTACCAATCTAAAATATGTTCTAAGAGTAGGTCAAAAATATAAGGATAACAAAAAGAAAGTATTTTGAAGAAACTTGTTGGCACTAAAAAAGAAATAACACAAGTTTGTACACCAAAGCTTAAATTACAAAAGAACCTAAAAAACGGCAGTGTGCTCTACTTTAAAGTGGAGGGCTGTGCAGATGTGTGGGCAGCAATTTGCAAAATACATTGAGAGAAAAGAACCTGGCTCAGGATGAATTTCAGAACTTGCTATTGCATTTGTAAACAATGCTAAAAGAGAAACACCAGAGGCTACAAAGAGCTCATTCCTGTAAAATCTGAATTTGCAGTGCCTATAGCAAGTCATCATACCCTGTGGAAATCTCTACCCTTTGTCACATTACACCCTGGAAATGAATACGAACAGATTATAACCCTCCTCATCATAGTGAGAATAACATTAAAACAATTCTGGACATTAAATTAAACATAATGTGGAACACATCTGCAGGTTAGAGAATGCTTAATTATAATGATTTATTTATATTTTAACCATTTTTCTTTCTTTGCCACACCCTTGGTCAGAGTATTTAGTGTGCTTTTTGTATATCATAATATATCCAGTAAATAGGGCTGCAATTAACCGTTTCAATAAACCTCATAAGATAGTGAGAAATAGCGATTATTATTGAATTTATTGCATAAATATCGTTTAGTTTTTTTATTTAATTGTATGAAATTATATAGCTCGTCTAGGGACATAAAATGATAGTGACTCAGTAAGGTACGTGGATGCCCATTAAGAGCTTTAAAAACCAGTAACATCATTTTAAAATCTATTCTAAAAGACACTGCAGTCAATGTAGTGCAGCTAAAACAGAGTAATGCGCTCTCTTTTTCTGTTTTATTTTTAAAAAGCCTGGCTGCTCTGGATAAGCTGGAGCCTTTCGATAGATTTATTTGGAAGACCAGTGAAAATAGCGTTGCAGTAGTCCAGCCTACTTGATATGAACGCATGAATACGTTTTTCAGCGTCTTGTTGGTTTAAAAATGGGGGGACCTTTGCATTATTTCTTATATTTCCTTCTCATAAGAGGATTCATTGCCAATTCAGTGAACAATGATGGAATGCGATGTTAAAAAATGTGTGAATGTCATGTTTAAAAGTGGCAAATGATCTATTATCTATCATATTCATGGCATGGCAAAAGGGGTGGGATGGACTGGACAAGGGGCCCCCTTTCCGTCATTCTCTTTTTGTATTTACCGTTGCGTGATTCCTTTCTGTATGTTAGTGTCATCTTGTGAAGAAGGCTTAAAATAAATAGTAAAAATGCGGTCCTCAAAAGAGGAAAATGCTAGCCAGAAGAGCTGATCACGTCTTTATCCAAGAATTCCAATAGTTGAGCGATTCAGTGGAAGATCTATCACCACTCTGATAGTTTTAGAGCTTATTGGCAGTCCCTCCTTTTGTCTGTCCTCTGTAACTAATTCCTGTCATATGGGATTGTTGTCTGTAGTGTTGGTGGAGTCCCATGGGTTGTTTTGAGGAGGATTTGTCTCTTTCTTTGGGCTTTGGACTTGAAACAGATCCCCCCTCTGATTAATGGTCTAAATAATAGGCTTGCTTGTCATTTATGTCCTGATGTTGCTGTTCCATATTTCAGTGAAGACAGTATCAGGGGGTTTGAATTAGGCCTCTGTCTCTGTGGTTTCAATAAATTATTAGTCCTTTTTGAAGGTTGTTTTCCTTTCCTGGGACTGATACGTTCAGGTCTCATATAGTGGTTAGGTCATTAGAACAGAATAGTGATTCAACTTTTGTTGGTCTGGTCAAACAAACTATACACTTTTATTACTTTACTTGGTTTTATTTTTTCTCGTTTGTTTAATGTCAGAGCTCGTCATTCATTTTTACAGTTCAGAAAGGAGATCAACCCCAGTAAACAAGAAAAAAACCCTGGAGGGACAACAAACGCGCTGCACAAAGACTCCTCCACATGGGGACAATCATAATGCGGAAGAATCCTTCCAAACAGTCATTGTAATTGCTGCTGTAGTCATAACACTGACGCATCCTGTCAATTCAGCGGCCTCTCCAAAACACAGCTTCAACATGCGGTCCGGTGTGTGGTTCCAAACAATGATCTGCATGGTGACTTTGTCTCCCTCTCTTCCTACAGGCTTCACACAGCACAGAGAGCCATCAAACAGACCCAAGTGACAGTGCAGAGGATTGGGAAGGAGATCGAGGAGAAACTGAGGACGACAGCAACATGCACAGAGCGGGTGAGCCCAACCATCCGCAGCAAAATTCCAACTAATCAGCAACGTACTTTCATCAGCAGTGTTTAGGCTGCTTATTTACTTATTTCCAGCTCTGGGCAGTTATTGTATCCTTCTGTTATGATGACTCTACCGAGAGCATTATCCCTCCTGCCTCAATGATCACGCTTTGACCTAAATCCACTGTTTATGTTTCCATCTCCTGTCATATCCTCGACTGGGATGCACTACAAAAGCAAGAAAGCATATTTCACATTGTTGGAATTGGCAGGCGGACAGCTGTGAAAACGGAGCACTGATCCCAGGTTTGACGTGGTGTTTATTGTAAACATTCACTTCAAAAGCATCCCGTCTCTTCTGCTGTTATAAAAGCCCCCAGGCAGTGACACTTGGGTGTTTTGATCCTCCAGGTAGACTTGCCTTCGGAGCAAAGCACAGCTGGGATCCTTTTGTGTCCACACAGTGTTTAAATCTACAGCTGAGTGTGTGCTGCATATGCACTTTTGCACAGATACCACATTTACAGGTTTAGTTCCCCTGTAGACGGCCTTAGACATCTGTTACAGCTGTTGCCTTCCATCATGCTCTCATCGGCTTTTGATATGACTCCTTTTTTTGTTCCTTAGCCCAGACCTTCACCCTACCTATTAAAACAGCTCCACCAAAGCCTTTTCAAGCCTCCCCGCTAAAACATTGAGGCTCCATTCTTTTGCCACAAAGGATCCCTTTCAAAAACTTAAAGTCTCTGATATTTCCCCCTCATTGAAACATTCCTCAAAACCCTTTTCAGAGCTCACATCAGCTAATAAATCACATAATCCTTGTCCTCCACCTTTTCCGTTCATGAAACCCGGACAAGAGTGAGTGGAGCATTGTGTGGCTCTTCTAAGGGTTTCCCCCTCTTTTCTCTTTGAGAGCTCAGAGCTTTCCTTCTGTGCGCGTCATAGTGAGCGTAGATCAAAGGGGGGACCGAGCGGAGGCCACCAGCCCCAGCACATGGCCCTTTCACCCTGTCACCCACGCTCTGCCATTAATCTGTGGGTTATATCATGCTCCCCCCACGCCTGCTGCTTATTTACTCAGCTGACCCACTGCTGTTTGATGTTCAGGAGGAGTCAGACGGGCCCTGGTGGTCGCTCACACTCTCACACACTCACTCACACATACACACACAACTATGTCGCTGAGTGAAAGTGTAGGAGGCTCATGGTTCGTGCAAAAGCCAGTGGCGGGTAACATGCGAGCGTGGAGAGTGACACATTAGAGATGGAGGCTCTATCAGTCTTCTCTCTCCTGCCCACTGATAGCCCTCTCTGTTTTCACGGCAATGCCCTCAGAAGCCTTCACCAAGAAGCATATCTGTGTTTCCTCTGATCCAGACCACGATCACTATCTGTGTGTGTGTGTGTGTGTGTGTGTGTGTGTGTGTGTGTGTGTGTGTGTGTGTGTGTGTGTGTGTGTGTGTGTGTGTGTGTGTGTGTGTGTGTGTGTCAAATCGCAATGTGTATTTCTTTGTCATCACAAAAACGACGCCCATAACGACACATGAAACTTGTGCTCTTCTAATATTGTACTCCTAAATATATATGTTAACATATATAACACAGTAGTATTCATGTATCATTTTTCATAAATTTCATAAATTCAGTCAATTCAAGTTTAAAACATTTTCTAACAAATTGTAGATGATAAAAAAATACAAATAAATTATTTACATAACAAGCTGGAAATATACCTTTCCTATTTCCCATTAGTATAAGCAATCTGAGGTTTCTGGTTCAAGGAATGAGCTGCCAACTCTTTCTGTAACAAAATAAATGAAACCCTGTTAATGTGAAGCTGCGATGGAGGCTGTTTTTTCTTAAAGCATATTAAAGTATCAAGCAATTTATATTTGATTTGTTAGCTTATAATTTAAAGATCCCCTATTATGTAAAATGCACTTTTTGCTGTCTTTTATACATAAATATGTGTCCCCGGTGTGTAAGGAGACTCACAACGTGTCAGAAAATACAACCCTCTCTCTTTTCCTCCTTACCCACATCTCTGAAAACGGGGGTACAAACGAGCTGATCCAGACTTGCTTCTGATATGACGTCATATCAGAAATGTGGGCTGGCTTTACATTGAACTCCTGGCAACGCCCCGCCCACGTGACACGTCCCCTCGTCCCCCATATACAGTCGGAGCTGAATCCCCTCCACAGCACTTCTGTGTGTTCAGCAGGATGTCTGCAGGAGGGACTTAGAGTTGTTTTTTTGTGAATTTTTATTAAGCAATTGCACATCAAAATACAAAAATACAATACAATATTGAGTGGGCATGAAAAGTGTAAGGTCGGCCATTTGTCACAAAAATATGCATCCAAATTTCAATAAAATACCACAACTTCGTGACGTAAAGAAAAATAATGACCCCCCACCCAAACCAATCCAACCAAAACAAAACTAACACAGCACAATAACATGTGATAAGGAAAGAAAAGAGAAAATTAAAATTACAACAAAAAAGCAGCCCCATGCACGCCTGCCTGGGACTTAGAGTTGTTGTATGTGTTTCTGTATTTGGCCCTCAATGAAAAAAGTTTGGACACCCTTGCCCTAAATGATCCCTCTCACCCACAAGTCACCCAGTCCTCTCATGGTGCTGGTGCGAGAGACACCAGAGGAGAGTTGTGGGTACAAAGAGTCAAAGACTGGCACTGATCTGGAGATGGTTTTATTGTGATCTCTCACTCCGGCTTGTGGACATTCACAGGTTTTCCTCTGCCCTGGCTCTCTGTGTTGGCAGCTGAGAAGCAATAATCAGCTCTGGATAAAATACTCTGTGAGAATCACGCAGATTTAATTATAGATAAATTCAGGATGCTTCACCAGTGTTCCTGCTTTAACCACATTAAACATAACGTGGAACACATCTGCAGGTTAGATCATGCTAAATTAAAATGATTTATTTAGAGAGTATTTAGTGTGACTTTCGTATATCCTAATATATACAGTAAATAGGGCTGCAATTAACCATTATTTCCATTGTTGGATAACCCTTAAATTGTTTGGTCTTTTCATTAAATCTCATAAAATAGTGAGAAATGCTGATGATTTTTTACTTTATTATTGTTGTTCAATTTTTATAACTCAAAGATATGCAGTTGTAGTAACAATCTAATCTAATATCTATCTAAGATAATATATACATCTAATATTTTAGCAGCTTTAATCAGAATATTGTTATCTTTATCTTTGAAAGCACACTTAAATTGATTAAGTGACATCAAGCTGAATCAAACCGTCGCCACTATGTTGCTGAAATAAAGTTATTGATAAAAAAGAGTGCTGTTCCCCACCTTTAAGCCAGTGTCTGACTCTCTCCATCTTCTCATTTACTGCTGACAGTGGGGTCTATATTACTGACCGCAGGAGTGAGATGTGCAATAAATCAATGTGGAAACACATTTTATTTTGATGAAGCTAGTAGCAATTTAAGGGTATTTAAAATGGTTCTAAACACAGTTAATTGCTGTGCTCACATACTGAATATGTTCCTTAATCCTCTTCCTCTGTTTTGTCTCCGTGTTGTTGTCTTGTGTTTGCTCTGAGAAGAAGAAAGAGCGAGAGTGCATGCAGCTGCGCATTGCTGTGCTGCGGAGTGAGCTGCAGCGGCAGAGGAAGGCGCTCGGCAGGGAGATAGACCTTCGGCAGAAAGAGAGTGCGCAACTTCAGAAGAAAGGTAAAGCCTGTGGGGGCTCATACTACACTCAGACTGATGCAATCTTTCCCTGTGAAATGCAGGATGGGGAGGGATATGGGTTGATTACAGCGTGGTGCAGTGATGATGTATTTTTGTGGGTCAACCTGGAAGCTACAGCTCCGCAAAAATGAAGAGACCACTCCACATGTTTCCTCAATCTTTATCTCTACATGTATGGCAGTGTCTGTTGAATTCCAACACACATACATGTTGTCAGTAGTTTATAGTACAATAAAAAAAAACAAATAATCATTTCACTCAAACACATACCTATAAATAGTCAAACCAAAGAAACTGATAATGCTGAAGTGGTCTCTTAATTTTTTCCGGAGTTGTAGCATCACAAGGTCTCCCACAACTAAAAGTCAATGAGATTTTTCCATTGGATTTCTGCAAAATTACAGTAAATAATTTCTGTGGCAAACAAACATTTCTCCACATATTTTTTCAGCATAAATGCAAACATTAGAAATAAATAACTCACAGAATCTCTATAAATAAACTACATCATGGTCATGGTGTTAAGCTAAAGCCAGACCTCTGTGCACAGTGATGACGTTTAGTAGCTTCATTTAGCCACTCGTTAGCAACCATGCTAAAGATTCAGACAATCCCCATTAGGGTATTAACTGACATTTATTACGCCTCGAAAACAAATATGAAAAATCTCATAAGCTTATATTAACCACTGACCTGTCTCAGGAAATAGAACCAAAAACTCTTAAGACAAAGGTACCCGGAAGTGCTAAGTGCTGACTCATATCCTGCCTTAGGACTCAATTTTGCACTCTGTAGCTTTATTCATGTTTTGCAGTAACAATATGATTTTTAATAGATAAATACAGACATAGATATAATTATCAGCTGTTTCAGTGCTGCAGACTTCATCTTGCTGCCTTGAGGACTGAAACAGTGCTCTTCTATTCCAAGCTGAAGTATTGCCCAATTTTGGCCTACTCTTCAGCCACAGGCAACTTTGCCAAAAATGTGATAACTGAATACACACAAGGGTGCATGTTGATGTTTATATTCAGTACCCTAGATTAGCTCAGGACTGCTTCAACGTAACAGTAACATACTGGTGGCAATAACAGGGAAAGGCATCTAGTGTTGCATAATTAAATGATGATAAAACAGCAATCAACTTATATTATTATCTACAGGGCCCTGTTGCAGCTACTAATGGAATAGGAAACAAAGGAAGCATAAAAGACAATGTGGTTATGACAGTTTGATCGTGATTTTGTCCGTACAGAAAGCAAAGGCCTAACCAGAACATTTTTAATTGTATTATTAGAATCAAATAGTAAATCCCTTTTCATTCAATGCAGCTTATGTTAATATTTAGCTGAAACAGATCATATATATTATTCATTTAATATATGCTCAGTTGCATCTCTAGAATTACATGAACAAACTCTACAAAATGTTTAACATTTATTAGAGTTTATTGGCTTGTGATTCTATTGCTCAGGAGACTTGAATTTTGAACACATGGGTCAGGGTTTCAGTGGTGTGGGACAGCAGCTGTGTGTGTGTGTGTGTGTGTGTGTGTGTGTGTGTGTGTGTGTGTGTGTGTGTGTGTGTGTGTGTGTGTGTGTGTGTGTGTGTGTGTGTGTGTGTGTGTGTGTGTGTGTGTGTGTGTGTGTGTGTGTGTGTGTGTGTGTGTGTGTGTGTGTGTGTGTGTGTGTGTGTGTGTGTGTGTACCTGTTCATTCTGCAGCACAGTACAGAGTGTTGTCACATACAGGAAACCTCTGTCACGCTGCCGCTCAGAGGACGGGAGTCACTCAACACACATGCATATGTACCCACGATGTGCAATATAAGGAGCCATTCCTGTGGTTTCCAGTCCGTGCCAGACCACTGAAGCAACAGTGTGTGTGCCGGGGTGTCATCGAGTTAACCCCGTGGAGTCTGCAGCTCCTGACTGATATCTGGGGAGGGTTTACTGCTGCGCCTTACTGTACACGGGGAATTAGAAAAAGGCCAAAGGGACTGGATATATATATTTTTACTCTAATGCTGGTTTATTTTATTTCTATTTTGAGATGTCTCTATTTTTGATGACTAATTATGTGCAATGCCTTGTCTTGAAAAAAAATCCCAGTTTGGGATTAATAAAGTATCTCTTATCTTAACAAAGGTCAAGCGGTTCAGTAATTCATAAAAAGACACATTAATACACACACAGCCCTGGAAAAAATTAAGAGATCCCCTCAGCATTATCATAATTTCTCTTGTTTTTATTATTTATAGGTATGTCTTGAGTTGAATTATTTTTTTATTGTATTCTATGAACTACTGACAACATTTCTCTGTGTTGGAATCAACAGACACTGGAATGGCTGCCATACATGTAGAGATAAAGATTTAAGAAACATGTGGAGTGGAGCCTTTCCGGAGCTGTACATGCATACATACATACACATACACACACACACATACACACACACACACACACATACACACACACACACACACACACACACACACATACACACACATACACACACATACACACACACACACACATACACACACACACACACACACACACACACACACACACACACACACACACACACACACACACACACACACACACACACACACACACACACACACATACATATGCAGGTTTACGAAGGTGTCTTAAGTGCTTTAAAAAAATCAAGAAATTGATCAGCATCTCCCTCCGACTTCTATTTCTTAATTTCAGTTTTATGTTGCAGCACCACTTAATAACATCATTTAATATCACTATATTGTTATTATTTAATATTTAATGCAAACAACAAAGGGAACTATTTTTACTAACTTGTTTATTGTTAGTTTGTTTCCTAACATGGTGGAGATTGAGCCTGTTCCTGTGCCGATTGAAATCCCACTGAGCCACCAACCTAAGGTGGGGATTGGCAATGATAGGCATTAAGTCTGCACATGTGTCCAGAAATACACACACAAGCACACGTACACACACACAAAAAGTGAGCACTAAAAGGGTTCAGGGAGAAGTTTCCTTTGTGCTATGATTCTAAAAAAGAAATTGTCCGTTAATCCTCCGCCTCTTTACCTGTCACCACTTAGTCCACAGCCAAAAGAACCCGCTGCTCTCTGTCTCCGCCGCACACTGATGGCTTATTTCCAGACGGGACAAGTGCTTATTAAGCAACAGAAGAACAAATTCCTTTAGCTGTTAAAGAGGGAAAAGGTATTTAGGATAAGTTGAATTCTGTAGCTGAATGGGGCTTGCTGAAATTCTTGTTGTTTTTCCCCAGACTCATAACTCAAAAGCTAAAAGCCATATGCTGCTGGGCTGGGCTGTACTTCCAGCGCGTTGTTTAATTCTTCCAATCAGCCTGCACATATTCATTTGTTTCAGTATCGGAAAACGGCCTGCATTAATTACAGACAGGATACTCTGAAAGACAGGCGTTTACAGTATCTCGTACAGCAGCTCGATTTTTTTGTCTGATTATATTTATATTGGCACCGCAGCGTGTTTGTTTCATCTGATCTCATCTTTCAGTCGAACACATATCATTTTATCGTTGTAGTTTAAATTTCATTTTGTAACTTTCCTCTGGGGACTCCATTGGCTTGTCTGTCAAAACATTCGATCGTATAGATTACTCATCACTGAAGCTGCTGGCTAAGCTAATGTTGATAGAAGTGAGTGCTTCATCTGTGGAACTTTCACACATTCCAGTGCTTATGAGATGCAGGTTTCTTTTAAAGTTTAATGGACAGTTTAAAAGCTGGCGTAAGTTCTTTGCTATGCGATATTTCCCCAGAGGGAATCCTGCATGGAGTGTTAATCTTCATTCTTGTTCACGTTCTCTAGGATGTGTGTCTGAATGTGTGGTCCTCCCATCTTGTACACACTCCTCAGCCTCATTAGCAAGCCCCAGGAACCTGTCCCCTCTCAAAACACCCAGAAAACCCAAACACACAGTTGTGGTTCTGCAGGTGTGAGCAAGCATATGAAGATGAGGCAACCATGTGTGTCTGTGTTCATTTGTTACGCTCTCTTTTTGCCATCTTGGACATTGTTAGCATAGCTCTGAAAAGCATCGGCAGTGGATATCATCCTAATGACAGGTTAACGGCTAGCTGTTCAATGCCAGCTGATTTTACTGTAAAAGCGTAGGTGTAGACTCAAAGAAAAGAAAAGCTGTTGTTCTTCTCTTCTCCTGCAAACGCACACACACTTACTCCACTGCACGCCTTTTACATAAGCCATAACAGAGGACATGTGAGCATGACCGCATTTCTTTTCCTTCTTTACAACTGCAAATTTAAAAAGTCTTTCTCTTGTCCCCAAGAATGGAAGGATTTGGTGGGGTCGCATTCTTGTCACAATTTCCTCAAGTCTAATTTTCCTCCTTCCACCTGAAGCAGATGACATAAATCAGGTCTGGGAACAGCGTTTATTGTGCTTGGTAACGGTAGTCCTTCTCACACTCTGTAACAGAGCCAGAGCTCCTGACCAATAAATGTCAGTTGTTGGGTTTTTTAAGTGTAAGGAACACAGCTTTGTGAAGGTTTGGTGTGAGCAGGTATTTGTCACCTTAGAGAAAAGGTCTCATATTGAAGCTATCATCATTAGTGCTCCTTTAGCAGCAGCTTTACACATTTACGTCCCTCAGCTGGCTGCCGTTTGACTGAGAGTAAGAGTTGACAGCCACCGCAGTCCAACACTCTGCATAATGACGCGCTAGCATGTCTTTCTACTTTTTCCCAGCTTTTTTTTATTAACCTTCCCTTTCATCCAGATCCGTCTCTTTGTTCCAGCCAAAACCTTCCCTCACAAAGTATGACCATGGTTAGCCTTGCACTTCCATAAAGCACTCCTCCCCGGACGCTTGATTCTTTTTAAAACAGTTCTACTCTTTAGCTCATTTCATGGCTAATGATACTCTGTTGTTCTGTTTTGGGTTGATTTACATTTTTATAATTTTACACAGCTGCATTGAACGCTGAATGTGTTGCAGATCACTGGATAAACACGTTGCAAAGTCAAACTGAACACCCCCGTGCTTTGTAATGAACTTTTGATTATAGTTTTTAATGTGAGACAGATTACATGAGTATTTTGAAAGACTCTTTATGTGGCATTCGTCCATGAACATTTTGAAGTGTAATTTACCACAATGTCTGTTTCTCAATAGCTTCAGTGATCAGTTGTATCTTGTTACTGATTAAAAGTACCACAGAGGGTAAATATTTGGACAAGAAAGCAGTCATCTCTCTAGCCGAGGGGTGTCCAGACTTTTTTCACCGTGGGCCACAATCACAAAAAGGTACGAAGAGCTGGGCCACTCACTAGAGGTGAAGTATATTGCCTCATAAGTTAGCTAAATCAGTCTAATGTAGGTCAATTATTGTTGATACTTGAAAGTCCTTTAAGAAAACCAACGGCCTACAACATAGCTCTCCATAGGGTTTCATTTATTTTGTGAGCAGCTTAACCCCTAAAACAGAATCTTCAGATTGGTTATAATAAGAAGAACTAGGAAGGGTATTTTTGAAGCTTGTTATGAACTACAACTAAAAATATTTTCAACTTTGAATTAATTTATTTGAAAAGTGGGCTTATTAACACACACAATACTACTGTGAAATGTATTTTGACATATATATTTAAGAAGTACAATATAAGAAAACTCAAGTTTCGGGTTGGGGCCATATTCCATTATTCTTTGGAATTTGCTGACGGCCGATATAAAATGCCCTGCGGGCCGCATTTGGCCCCCGGGCCATAGTTTGGACACCCCTGCTATAGCCTTTGCACCGTTTGCATTATCCACAACAGGACCTGTAGTCAGGATCAGTGGAAAGATTTCAAAATCTCCCAGTAGCTTACGAAATCTTATAGTTAGGGCTGGTTCAAGTCAAGCATGAGCAACAGAAATCAGAATCACTATTCCTTCATTTGTCCCACAAAGGGGCAGCAGAAGTCTATAGCAGATAAAGTAAAGAGAACAGACTTACATAATATATAAAAGGAATAGCAGTATATATTTCTGTTTATTATAAGTGAGCATATACAAGTAGCTGGTACTGTTTACTGTATCTAGTGCTGCTGCTATTGGCTTAGACTGTTGGGGAACTTTGACCTTTCACCTCACCCCTCTTTTCCCCTGTGTCCCTCTCTCCATCAGATTCACCAGCATTAACCCTATAGCTGAATAAAGCCAGGCCACAACCCAGCGCTCATGGCTAATATACATATAGATGTTGCCTGTCCGCTGACGTGGTGTATGCCACGCTTTGTCTGTCCATACCTTGATAACAACTGGAACAGGTTAGCGGGATGAAAGGATGAGAAGATGGATAGAACAGATAGGACAGAGCTGGGCATTACATGAAAGCAAGAGAGCAATACAGGCCTACGCAGTCGGGGTTATGGATGGCCTTTCTGATCTCTGTCTCTCTAATCTGATGGACTACCTTTTTATTTTCTTCCTCCCGTCGTCTCTGTCAAGATATCTCTTTAACACCCGTATAGAGTCAGTTCAGGCAGCATGTAAGTGGAAGTATGTGAGAAAAAGTCTCTCCTGTGATCCATCAGATTACATGTGATTTGATCATCTTAAATGCTCAAAACTCACTTTTCTGCCTACTGCTGTCATACTGTCACATTTTTGGACAGTCTTAAGACATTTTGAAATGTTTTCAGTATAACAATGCATTTAAACATCAGGTTAGGTTATAAAGAAGTACACTGGATCCAAAAATTATTGTAAATGTGAAAGAATCATCAAGCAAAGTGCTGTCTGGATCCTCTTGTCAATTCCATACTTCTAAATTGCTGGTTGCGCACAGAGTCAAGCAGTGAGTGCAGTGGTTTGGATATGGTAGACCACTGTTTGTTTTGCAAGTGTGAATTGGTGCTTGGTAGAAATATGGAAGAGGAAACACTGAAGTTTCACACTAAATCTTCCCATTCATTCCTGTTTGTTTTTTTTGCTTCCAACAAACTTTAACATTGCACTCCTATAACATAATTGGACTCACAATGGACAGTTGTTAAGAACATATCAAGACCGACAAACTCCGTTTATTTATTTTCTCTGTCAAACCTGCCTATATCACCCACAATCCTACCCATTTTTGGAAAGTCTTGCAAACGTTTTAGGTTATTCTTGCTGAGCGTCGAGCCACTAGCCTCAAGCCCAGAAGAGTTTGTTACGTTTTTTTTAATCCACACCCCTTGATTTGTATTCCTCCCGTCCTGGTGACAGCCAAGGTGGGAGGCATTATTTCTTCAATTTTTTTTGTACTTACATCTGTACATGTTTTTTGGTGAACATGACTCAGGGAATTTGGGAAAAGTGTGGGGTTCATTCAATATAATTTCAGTCAAATTTACAATAGGTTGAACTGATGAAGTGATGACATGGATGTAAACTGCGATGGCGGAAGAATTTAACCTCCAGCAGTCATTTTAGTTTTCATTCTGACTTGGTTGAAGCATACAGCTCCAACTGATGCTGACATCACTTGAGGTAATAAATCAGACTTTGTGCGACTCCCTGTGGAGCCACAAAATACTGTATGCAACAGTTTTTTCGCAAATTCCTCAGTCCTCCCTAGCCCTGTAAACAGATTTTAATATGCTTCTTTCTTCACCAACTTCCTCCTGCTCTTCCTGGTGGATCATTCAGCCCTCTCAGTTAAGCCTGAATACTATGCAGTCAGTCATAAGTGCGTTTTAACTGAGTCCCCTGAGAAGTGTCCCTCTCATTAAACCCAGCAGCCTCTCCGTGTTCACCTTTCTGTAGAGGAGCAGTGACTTAGCAATTGTGGCAAAGCACTTCCCGTTTCATCGACCATCCATTTCGGGGGAAATCCTGATAATCAAAGTTTATATATTTACAGTCCAATATTGGGAACATGTGATTTTTTACTTGACTAGCTTTGCAATAAGGCAATGTTTTTTGTACGCCACCATATATTCACCAGCCACAGTCCTTTATCTGGGGCACCTGAAGGTCTCACCATGATTTGAGTGGTTGAGTTCTTAACCAGGAATCCAAAGGTTTTATTAATGATGTGTTAATCCGTCTGCGTTTGCCTTTTACAGCTTCCTCCACAGAAAGACTAAACTAAATGAGCTTTTTTCTGTGTATTCTGGAGTGTGGACAAAAAGGCAAAATAAGAATATGTAGGAATGATGTTCTTTCCTTACAATAGGGACTGTGTGTAATAATTGCTGCCAAACAGAACAAATTAAAGTAATGCTGAAATTGAACTCATGTTGTGTTTTGGACACATGTATTTATTTGTTTAATCAAATAAAATATAAGGATGTTAATGCTCCAAACCTCTTGTTTATCTAAACTGTGAAGCCATAACTTTTTGTTGTGTTGCTTACTGTATGTCTTCCATCCCGTGTTGCTGAATGAAGACGGATTAGAGAAATATTCTGACAACCCTAAATTATACTTCTCTCCGGTTTATCACTACAATGAGGTATTGTGAGCTTGCCAATACTGCAGTTACATAACTTTCCCAAGCTGTATCATCACCGTCCCTTATCTGTCAGATTTTATTTATTTGCCCAGCTCTATATTTACAGAGTCTGACAAATCCTATAATTTGCATACATATGTTGTTTGGTTTTATGTGGTGTCAAAAGGAAATACGTTTTGGCCTGATCAAAAGAGCTGTTTGATCTTGCTTGAGTTTAACAGTTGATGGCAGCCAACCAAACAAAAGCCCACCTGGCTGTTCAGATGTAGAAGATCAGAACACACACCTCATAATTTACTCTTTTTTTCTCTCCCTGTCTCTATCAGAGGAAGCATTCTCTGCTCAACACGAAAGTCTGGAGGAGGAGAGAGAATCTTTAACCAAGCTGCAGAAGGAATGCACTGCCAAGAGGTATGTGTGAACCTGTTATTAGCTATTGCTTTATGTCTGCAAAGAAAACACTTTTTAAACACAATCATCTCCAGACATTAACCAGAGCCCACTAGATGATGAGACCCACAGTCATATTGAATTGTGATGGGGCCTTACCCTGCTCCCTGCCTCCCCCCATCCTCTTTCAAAACAGCACCATGTTTTTGCGGCTGGCGCTGCCTATTTATATGCTCTCAACAGAGAGTTTGCACATTGTGTTAAAAAGCCTATTGGCCTGTGTTTGCCTTGGCCTGCGGGGAGACGTGTTCGGCGGGTGTCGACCCTGGATACAGCTTTGTTTGTCTGAGAAGTACCTGGCAGTCACAGAGGGTAAACCAGAGCCCCACTAAGGAGAGCAGGGGCCAAGATACCCAGCAAACAGGAAATTAACACCGACATTTGTACATCTGCCTTACATCCATTCCTTGGAAATATCTGTGTTGTTAGGTTTTTTTTACTTTCAGCGAGGGAAAAGTTATGCTGAGCATGCACAGCTTTCTCAGCCTTTCCACATTCCTGTTTAATATCTCACGGCTGCAGTCAAACAGCTTATCTCCCAAAATTGGGGCTAAAAGCATCAGTTAAAGTATCGTTAATTGTTGAAGCTGTAGTTGTTGGGTTGAGTGAATTTTTGGAAAACAAGAAAGTTCTTTACTTTGACTCTCTAGACCCTGTAGCATGCTTGAAGTGTCAAAGTTAGAGTACATGAATTCAAGTATCGTTCTTTTTTTCCCGTGCAATGTTGATGCACTTGACTTAAGTATAGAACAATACTACTTTATGGGACTTTCGCGGATGAATATGAATAAAATAAACCTATAATAAGCTTATAATATACAGCCTTGTTAAGGGTTAAACCAGTATTTACCAACCTATCTTGGCTTGGTTATGGTAAATGGTAATTGGACTGCATTTTCGAGACTTACGACCCGCTCAAAGAGCTTTTACATATTCAAGTCAGCATTCACCAATTCACACACATTCACAGAGGCAGAGGCTGGCTCACCTGCTCTGGCAGATGTACATTCACACACATTGGCCATGCCATTGGGAGCAATTTGGGGTTCAGTATCTTTCCCAAGGATACATCAACATGTGGACTGCAGTGGCTAGGATCGAACCCCTGGTCCTTCAGATTGTTAGACGACCCCACTCACAGCCATGGTTGCTTATAAACCCTTTCAATAACGCAATCTCTACTGTCATGACCATTGTTTGTTTCAGATCTCAATTAGATGTTGGCTCTTCCAAATAGTTCCCCTCTAAACTTCTCTGTTTGAGCCAAAATGTCATTATAATTGGAGAACAGTCAGAACTAATTTTATACTATTTTGTGGAGCAAGACTCAGTTTTTCTTCCTCCTTTCTCCATTAATGACTGTAGATTAACTACCTCCAAAATAAACAGCAGGACGTCGGATATGAAACAAAGGCTTCTTTATGTAGGGAAATCAGTAGCGACCATTACACGTTCAGCCAACTTCACAAAACATATAATCAACAGCTCCATGTATGCTAGTAGTTTTCCGTATACGCGGCACTTCTATTTATACTAAGGAAAAACGCGCGTAACTCTTGTTTTAGCCGCTAAGCATTCTGGTAGTTTCTTAACCCTTTGTTAGGCAACAGAACAGAAAACAGATCAAATCACCAATCCTAAACTGTAAGCTATTAAGTTACAACAATGACCTCATAACCCCCCCGCCCAACCTCCAGATTTATCTTGTAAGCCATTGATTGGTCTGACCCCTAGATTGGGACTCACCAGAACAAACTAACTGTGACATTATCAGGTAAAGCAGTGCTACTTATACATTCATGCTTCAGAATGAGTACTTTTAATGTAAGAAGTATATGTTTGACATTATGGGAAATACTTTCATATTTTACTTAAGCACCCATACGAAGGTGGTGTGGATCTTCTCATCTGAGTCTGTCAGAAGGTATAAATGTTTTTTTCTTTTACCAAAATGTACCTTGGGACAGATAAGAGGAGTCATTTCCGATCTGGACAGATGAGTGAAGTCATATCAAGCGGTCATTACACACCCATCTGTCTCCGCTTTTACAGACCTTTCCCTGGGAAATGGAAATGATAAGAGCCTGCTAACCACAGTCAAAGCCTAAAAGGATATTTGCGTGTAATGCGAGGAGAATGGATGGCAGAGGGCATCACATTCAATAACTATTTGCTCCCAAAATCCCTTTTTGTCTCCATAGAATGATGGGCTATTACCCGTAAGTAGTGGTGTAAGTATTGTAGAGGACACCCACACACCATTCTTACATAGCAGCCCATCTGTGTCACAGGAACAGCTTCCTGGAAAGAACTATTTTAGCTGCAGAGATGTAAAGGATGTTCTAATCTGGAAACAGTTTTAAATCCCCCAAAAAGATCATTTGTAAAATACAGTTAACAAACAACCCTAACCAGCACATAGGGTCTGGGCTAGTCATTTCATTTCTAGAATACCCTGACCCTGAGGTTATCAGCAGTTTCATTTCCACTTCCTTCTATCACTTTCAACAACACTGTTTCCCCTACCGTCTCATCTCTGCTCTTCCTTTTGTCCTTCCTGTGAATGTCCTCCACGCATAACCACTGCGCGTGTCTCCTCCTGCCAGCCGGTTACTCACTGTGTGGTATTTCTCCCCCAGAGAGCAGTTCCTCAAGTCCAACGCCCAGCTCACCTTCCGCTGTCGGCAGCTCCTCTCTGAGCTCTCCTACATCTACCCCATTGATGTGGTGAGTTGAAACTTGTGGTACACTGCCGCACAACACACTGTTGACCTGGTCCCAGAATCGAGGCTTCGATCAGGCAGAGAAGGTGCACATTCTGTGTTGCATTCACAACAGTTCACCGGAATGCTGTGAGTGTTATTCCTACTGCAGTTAATGAGATCACCTTTCAGTTTGACGGGTCTCTCTGATAAATATGAAGGTCATTTTATTTTTTCTCACATTTTTACACTCAATCTAGGGGTCAAATCAAATTAACCCAATGTCACAAGTTACACGGGTAAAGCAACAGTGTTAAAACTTGCTCTATTTTCAGCATCAAGAAAGCTGATGGAGTTTTTGTTACTGAGCTTATATGAAAAGAAGGCTCTATAGAGCTCTCAAAAATATACCTGGCATTATTCTCTTCGGTTATTGATGAATAATAGGCTGCTCTGGCAGTACTAAAGCATTCTTTTGTTTGTAAAGATATCCAGCCAAAGTAAACCAGATTCTTCCCGATAAGTGGAACTCCATTTCCTTTCAAGTTGTCTCAACTTTTGCTTTAGTTTGTGGGTTTCACGGCAAATCTAGGGACCCTAGGAGCAGCATTCTCAGCCAGCCTGTAGCACTGTCAACAACATGATACATTTGGGGGGACTAAAGTGAGCGTAGGAGTCCTCCGTTACACTTACACATGTCTTGACTTGAGCAGAAAGAATCTCTAACTGTCAGACAGACTTGTGTACATTTTGATTAAAGCCAGTCGAATATAATCATGGGCTACATGCAATATTAAGGCTATTATTTAGCATGACACGACACCACCACACAGTGATGGAATAATTTAAAACCCGTGCCTCTGCCAAAGCTGGTGTTCTGGTCCACACCGGGTTTCATCCTGTCTGCTTTCTGTGTCTGATCTTGGTCTTTAATATAAATCCTCTTTTTTAAATCCACAGGCCAATCAGTCAGATTATGTCATCTGCGAAGTGAAGCTGCCGAACTCTGAAGACTTTCAAGGTAATTCCATCACATGCCCGCTTTTGAGTGTCTGAGTTACAGGAGGATGGTCTGTGGTGAAGCATGCAAAACAAACCATGGTAGTTATGTAGATGTTGGTGAATAGAAACCAATTTGAAGGCCGATGATCTCATACATACAGTATCTATGATATCATACATTTGGCTACTGCACATGGCAATTTGGCAGGGGGTATAACAGTCTTTAGCGTGCATAAATTACATAATTTTATAATTACCGGTATGTCATTTAAATGCACAAAAGACATAATGACATAATTGTATCATCAATATTTTTACTAGCTGGGAAAGGTTGACATTCTTATTAACTCTTTTTTTTATTATTAAAGACTGTCTAGTTCTTTAGAATAAAAGACGCAATGCAGACACACACAACAACACCTGTTGCCTCAGATACTGTCTGAGTATCATACTCCTTCGAAACGGCACGTACGCACAAACTTTCCTGGGTGTGTTCTCATCAAGTATCTGTGTATGTATTTTTCCCTCTTCAATGCAGGAAAAAAAATGATAGAATTTAAGTAATAGTGTTGTAATGCCAAAATGATGAACAAGAAGGCCCCATACTGATCTTGATACAACAATACAAAGGAGAAAGAATTTTAATTTTGAATATTTAGCAAAAGCGTTTGGTGCCAGGCATGTTGGACTTGGTTTGCATTCTTCTGTTTGTCTAATCACTTAGCCTCTCTGATCTGCTGCAGATGGAGGAGTTGTTCTGTCCACCACAATCTTAAAAAAACTGGTTCCAGCCCACCAATGTGACACAGCTAGAATAGAGCGGTGCAAGAATGAGTCCTAAAACCCAGAAGGGAGTTAGCATTTTACCACATCCGGTTCCCCTCGTCTCAAGTCAACAATCCTTTGAATGTGTTTTGGTTATTTGCCTAAAATAAGATTTCTGGTTAACAAAAGCTGGATAGTTGTTCACGTTTTGTTTTAAGACATGACAAGAAACTAGTGAGTTTTGTAGCTTCATGTTAGCTTTTTACTTCTGTTCATTGCAATTATGCTTCAAAATGTAAAAAAACATGTGGACATTATGCTGCTGAACAACACATGTAGCTTTTACATGTGTGTTTGCAACAGATCTTATGCAATATTCCAAACCCCCTTTGCTTTTCCGTTGAGGGAGTCCTTGTGGTGCTAACTTCTGGAAATACGCAATCACTGCACCTCTCTATAACGGCATGGTTTAATATCAAATACTCTATATAAGGTGTCAGAACACTCATAAACTCATGTTTGTCAGTAGACAGATTGTGCCACACAGCCCCTGTTAACATGTGGGTGTGGTAGGTCAGGGTCCGGGTCACCCTGTGTGTAGTGATGAATGGTGATTGCTGTCACAGCGACGGAAACTTGGTGACTGCATGGCCCCTCTATAGCTCAGATAAATTGGAGGGGGGGAGGGGTCAGTTATGAATGATATTCTTTGGTCCGCACCACTTGTCCTACACTGAGAACACACTCGCCACTGTCCACTCCACGTTCTCCAGCTCTCCAACCTCACAGCTGGTCCGGCCGAGCACGTCTCTGAACCCATAACTCACAAACACTCCCGATCTCCCCCGCTCCCCGCTGTCACACTCCACCTGTTCACTTGTTTTAGAGCACAGTGGTCACAGCCAGCCCATTTGTGTTTGCAGCTATCACTTGTTCCCATAAGGTGGAGGCCTGGGTCTGCTTCTGCCTCCCAGTCCTGCATAGGTGGACACCTAGCAGTGAGTAAACGAATGAGCATGTGCTGTGGCCATTTACAGTAACAACCTCCCCCCTCCTGGTTTGGTGGCTTGTGGTTTGTAAAGTTAAAAGCCATCCAGGAGCACTGAAAAAACTGAAAGGTTGACTTTAATTAAGTATATTATGTCAACTAATATCAAATAACTGTATTAGGTTGGTTGAAAGCAATAATATTAAGTTGAACCTAATATTTTGTATTCAAACTTAATATTATTGCTTTCAACCAACCCAATACAGTTATGTGAGATCTGTTGACATAATATATTAAAGTCAACGTTTCATTTTCTTTCAGTGCAGACATTAATATTCATCTTCTAACATCTCTGTGGCCGTTAGACTTCCTGCAGAAGGCAGTAAAGCATGCACAGAACTGAGGAAGAGACAATGAAAGCATGCATGTTACCATCCATCAATCACATTCTATTTATATAGCCCTAACCTTAGATCCCTGAAACGCACATGAAAAAACAACAAAGAATCACAACAACTAAGAGGGGGAAAATGGAATAAAACCAATGGGGAGAGCAACAGAGGAAGCAGCAATAGATGTTCAGAATTAAAATTCCTTTTTTATTCCAAAAGCGGGGAAATGTGTTAAAGCAAAAGTGGCATTGCAGGTAATAACAAGCAGTAATAAAGAATAAGAAAAGTAAAAAAAAGACAATAAGCACACAATCATGGCTAAAAATTGAGTAGTAGCAATTAAACAAAAAACAATTCAGTTACATAAATAACATTTATTGTAACAAGTATTGAGAGCTTATAAAATGTTGGGACATTTATAAATATGTATGCTTTTACATAAAAAAGTGACTATTGCACAGTACAATTCCAAGTGTTTCTGTTGCACATGGCAGCTTAATTGCCCCCGATTGCAACAGTCTGTATTGTGTTGTTGGTAAAGCCTAGCAGAGATATTACATTTACATCGTAAATAATAACAGTTATAATGGGTAAAAATCGAGCTAAATGTCAATAATCTTTCGTAAGTATGCGTCCCCTCCCTTGCACACTGTGGCTCACCCCTGCTGTGTTTGTGTGAGGTCTGCCCCGGAGATAAGCAAGATCAAGTCCAAAACGGTCCCGATGGTGTCGAGGTCAGGTCAGACAGGCCTGCAGGGGAGGATGGTCCCGATTAGAAGCCAGGGTCAGGGTTAGTGGGAGTCCTAATCCTACTGTGGGTCAAAGTGGAACAGAGTGGCACTCTGCTGAGCCCCTCAGTGTTTTAAGCTCTCTGTGTCAGCTCGGCCTGACA
The DNA here is from genome assembly GCF_036324505.1 of Eleginops maclovinus. Lineage (NCBI taxonomy): Eukaryota > Metazoa > Chordata > Actinopteri > Perciformes > Eleginopidae > Eleginops > Eleginops maclovinus. Next base: position 22,940,745 of record NC_086359.1, on the reverse strand, counting down.
AGATTTGAGCTGTCTCCACTTGCACCCTAAGGTGTCCTTTTAGTTATTCCTGTTAGTGTGGCACCAGAGGTCAGGAAACTGTTTACTCCAGGTGCTTTTGGTGCTAGACAAATCGCAGGAAGAACAACGGTGCAACGTATGAGCCAATGAACACACCACGCACAATTGCCATAGTAAAAATAGTAAAATAGATAAAAACAAGGTTATTTAAAATCTCTGCCTCGAGCAGTGTCCTGCTGCTGTTTGAGAATGTGAAAGCACTTAGTGTTTTGTTTTGAACCTGTTCCTCTTATGTAAAGCAAGATGCTTTCGCTGTCAGAAATGTTCACAGAGGCGTACAGTTTCAACCCTAAAGTCTCAGGCCGGCTCGGAGGGGAGAGTTTTTCATGAGGCTTTTGCTTGTCAAGCACATATCTGAAAGAAATTGGGGATCCCTCTGCAACCAATGTTTTTTGGGACCTTGTGAGCTGTTCCAAATTCTGTCTCACTTTCAAAACAGCATCCCACATGAATGCAGCTGCTCTCCTTCCTGTGGAGACCAACCTATCTTTGGTTGGATCTGTATTTATTTCTGTTTTTTGTTCCCAAGATGTGGACATGGTATATGTAAACACAATTTATTTTTCCATATAATGAAAGTGAAAGTCCATACAAATATACATTGCTGACTGTGTGATTTTGACTTTTGGGTGATTTAAGATGCTTCTGTTTTGAATTGAATCTGCATTATGTTATTCTGCAGGCTTTGTTGTGTTGGTGGAATAATAAATACGATATTTCTGATCTAATGTTTGATCACTTGAACTTCCTTCTTACTCTGTGCCCTGCAGCAAAGGATGATGGGAGCGTGGCAGTCGCCCTGGGTTACACGTCGCACCTGGTGCTGATGATCTCGTGCTTCCTGCAGATCCCTCTCCGGTACCCGGTGATCCACAAGGGTTCACGCTCCTCCATCAAGGACACCATCACTGACCGGCTCACTGAGAAGGAGAGAGAGTAAGTAGGCCCCAAAACTCGCCCAGATCAGCTGATCTCAGCACGCATCATAAATACTCGCTGTACAAACACATGTTCCAGGGTTTCTGTTTCTCAAAGTGAATTGAATATTTGCTATGGCTTTCCAACACTTACTCTTAAAGATAGCTCCTTATTGCAACACATTTGTTAATTAAATTACGCTAATCAGTCTTTTTATACAATCCCAGGGTTTTGCTCATTTTCCCCATAAAAGTCTAAAATGATGTCAGAAAACATTCATTGAAAACGGTACAATGAGTCAAGAAATATGAAGATGGTGTCAAATGTCTGGTCAGACGGCAGAGACAGCTTTGTTGTTACGGAGAATAAATATGGGATGGATGTCCGGTGGGTGTGCCGAGTGAGGAGTGGCAGGCAGCAGGCTGACACTGAAACTGAGATTTCTGAATTACATCCTTTCTTTTACTCTCCTTTTTTCTGGAGAGGAAGTAAAGAAACCTGAACTCTGGAATATTTGTTGTTTGAGGTGCAATATGACTCAGCAGCTCTAAGACTTGAAGACACTATTATTTCCTGCTTCACTCATATGCAGTATTTGGGCGAGGCTGTAATTGTGCAGTGATATCTTAAGTGAAAAGCAAATGAATGCAAACATAATGCCATGTTTTTAACACATTGTTTCTACTGCACAGTTTGATTGCAAACACAGCAAGGCTGTCATGTCAATCAATGTATTTCCAAAGATAAAACATGACCGTGTAACACATGGGAACTTGAAGGAAAACATGGATCATATTCTTAGTTCTGATGTGAAAATGATTTTATTCATCCACCATTTTTAACCACCAAATGATCCTCAATCTGTGGAAATGTGGGGAACATACATTGTTTCAGTGTGGATCTATCTTTTATTCCGTTGTCTATTAGGAATGTGTCCTGATACTGAGCTGTTTTCAGTTTTGCCAACCAATGTGGAACTCTTTCATAGTTTGATCTGTTAAAAAGACCTCAATGTGCTCTCATACAAGTCATACAGAGAAGCTATTGCCTCTAAAAACTCAGTTCTCAGTGGAAAAGTATTAGCGTGAGATGAAAGGGGAATCGATCAGACACATCCAACTGTATCTGTCAAGACTCAAAAAGCATAAAAGTTTTTTACAATTGATGAAAGTAACATAAAAGTCAATATGGCAAAACAAAGAATGCACGCATAACATGTTTTTTCTTGTCATTATTATTTCTTTATGAGAAGTTTTAATCAAGTTTATTCGCTATCTATCAAACTGAAAGAGCCACATCAAATAACTCAGTGCTGCTGGATTCCAAACACCTGGAATGTTAGAGTCAATAAATTGCCAGCCTTGTTATACTGTTATTCTCTTTGAGGTCCTATATTTAAGTTTTCAGCAGGTCATAAATCCAGGTGTTTAATACACAGTGGTAAGGAGTTGTAAACCTAGAGAGCCTTCTACTGCTTCACTAAGCATTTTAATTCATTTCAAATCCTCTGCGCTGGAATCTATGTTTAGTGTTTAAATGGCCAAAATGGTCCTGTATTCTTTCTTTCTTTCTTTCTTTATTAGGATCCCCATTAGCACTAGCATAAGCGTTGGCTATTCTTCCTGGGGTCCTCACACACACACAAAACAAACAGTAAGCAAAACTAAAAGCAAAATAGAACAACTCATTTCATCATATGAACAATGGTATACGAAGTGAAACAAAAATGGTCATCACATTTTAGCCATCATCACAAGGCCAAACCACAGGCACAGTTACATTTTACTCTGTAATGCTCATATAATGTTTTAGCAACCTTTTAAAATGTACTTGAGAATGCAATTCAAGATAGGAAGACCTTTTAAAAAATGTTAATCAAAAGCTGTCTGGAGAAGGTCTGGTAGGGTTTTAAATGAGAGTTTCTTCTATTTTCAGTTAAAAAAACCGTCTTCTTCATTCCGATCAGTGGCAGTTATCCTGGGTAAACGAACAGTAAGAAGTGTTTGCTTCCCCCACAGTTACCCCCCTCAGCTGCATCATACTGCAGTGACCTCTCTTCCATTAGCTTATGGTAGCCGCAGCATTCTGTCTATTACGAAAAAACACATTTTTCTCCAAAGATTTTTTTTTTTTTCAAGAAACCAAATTGATCCACTTATTAATATTGGATCAATGCCTTCAGTGGAGGACATTATACATACAGATTGTGATGAGGTGATAGCGTTTGTGTATCGAAAACTACAACTCGATGGATAGACTGCAGTGAGATACTCAAGATACTTGAGTATTTCCATTTTTTGCTTATTTGTACTTCTACTCCACTACATTTCAGAGGTCAATGGTATACTTTTCCTAAACTACAATACATTTATTTAATCCCTTTAGTAGCTTTACAGATCTGGATTAATGATGGTAAATATAATCAGCCCTTAAATCAGACTTTAGTTCACCTGGAGTAAATCCAGCAGCTACCCTGCAGTATACAAAGCCATTCAAACTAGCTGCACCTTTACCAGCTCTGAGAACACTTTAATGATCAATCATTATAAAACATATCAGAGATATTATTCTGAAATGGACCAATCAGACAATGACTACTTTTACTGTCGCTACTTTAAGTACATTTAGAGGAGAGTACTTTCTACTTTCACTGGAGGAACATTTTGAATACTTTTACTGTGACAGAGTATTCCTACACTCTGGTACTTCTACTTTACTCAAGTACAAGACATGAGTACTTCTACTTTACTCAAGTACAAAACCTGAGTACTTGTACTTTTACTCAAGTACAAGATCTGAGCACTTCTATTTTTACTCAAGTACAAGATCTGAGTACTTCTACTTTACTCAAGTACAAGATCTGAGTACTTCTACTTTTACTCAAGTACAAGATCTGAGTACTTCTACTTTTACTCAAGTACAAGATCTGAGCACTTCTATTTTTACTCAAGTACAAGACCTGAGTACTTTTAGGACCTCTGAGAGATTCAGAAGTATTTGTTGTGTTCCTCACTCAGGTGTGCGTGATCCCTGTCTTCCAGCAGCGTCTGTGGTGTTTTGAGTTCAATCCTACCTTGCAAAGTAAAGCAATGTGGTTCCTTGGCAAAAAAAAAACCCATTCATTTTGATCTTTTCCTTGTAAATATGTGACTTTTATCTGAGAATTCCTTATGTTCTCCCCCCCAAATGTTTGACTTTATAGTCAGAATATAATACTTATTTTCTTGTTATTTACCACTTTGTTCTCAAATTATAATTTTTTTCTTTTCTTTTCTCTTAAATTACCATTGAAATTCATTTTGTTGCTCTTTCTTTTTTTGGCTGATCTTAATATAAAAAGGGGTACATCACAATGAAATATTTAAATCTGTAACGAAACACAGTCTGGTATTTGCAGTCCTCTGTGTATACAATTATTTTAGATGAAGATTAAAACAACAAAGATTAATTTTATAGGAAAAATTCAAGTCTGCCTTGGCTTAACTAATGACTTGTGTGAAAATAATGAATTTATTTTAAAATATGGCCCTCCCCCTCACACGGCTTGAAAGTATAACACGTATAAAAGCCCCCTAACTCCAAATACAGCTCTAAAATTCTCAGATGTTAAATTGCAACATGAAAAAGCTCTCCACCGTTCCACCTCATACCTGCATAGCTTGGCTAGGAGGGTTCTGCCTGTCTCAATCTGTTTGTTTTGCCCATGGTAACAACACGCTCTTGTCTTTTCACCAGAGATTCTGCAAATCAAAGTGCCTGTTCAGGACACATGTTTCTCTCCCTCGGGCTGTAAGCACCTTGCTTCCTCTCCTCACCACATTATATCGTTTCTGTTGAATCAAGCCATTCATGATGGAAAGTACTGTGTTGACATGAAGAGAAGCAAATGACAAACCGAGAATCTAACCTGACCTGGGGCTCTGTCGGGGTCGTTTGTCATGAAGTGCACTGTTATTACAGCGGGGCCGGCGTAATGAAATAATTATTTTTGTGTGTTATTTCTTGTAACTATGCATCAAGTTCGAATAAAAATCCTTGCTGCGTTATGATAATTGCACGCTTATCACACACATGCTTAGGTATGCTCATTCCAAACATGCAAGCGCCTCTTCTGAAGGGCTGGATGGCGGGGGGGGGGGGGGGGGGGGTGTGGCTTAATATGATTGCCTCCTTTGAGCTGGAGTGAGAAGTCTGGGTATGTTGTTAGACTGTGAAAGTATAAATATGAAAATGGCTGAGTCATGCTTGCGCTCGTCAGCTGTTACCTGATGCTCACAATTTGGATTTTGCTGTGCAGGGACTTGTTTCCATCAGCAAAATATTAAAGTCCTTTTTTATGTATAAATACTAATCCTGCTTATTACTGGGAGCCTTAATGATTGTTGTACTTGATTGTCAACATGTTGTGAATTATGGTAAAGAAGAATAAGGGTTTTTACAGTCTGCTTATAGTTATTCATATTCAAAACCACAGCTTTTTCTGACAAATCAAAACTTTTCTGATTAAGATTAAATGAATGATGATAAGATAAGTTGAGAAAAGTTCAAATAAGAACAGATAAAAATAATAAATCCCCACAGAGAAATTCAGTTGTAATAGTAGCAATAGCTAGATACCGGATAGGACAGGTAAGAGTTCACATACAGCATATGAGTTTTGTAGTAAAGACCAGCTTAACCAAGACCAAGACAAGACCAAGACTTTAAGAGGCCGAGGCCTAGAACAGTTCAAGACCGAGGCAGGACGAGACCGAATCAAGACCCGAACCAGACTAGTGTGAGTCCTACACTACATAATACACATACAATAAAATGTCAAAAAAATATATCATATTCAATTTCATCTGAAAGATTCCCATCATCAGAAAAAGACCCATGTAGAAAAGTTAAGATATAAATTCAACTTCATCATACTTATTGAAAATGTGATTATTTTTTTTTCATTTAAAATTAGAAAAGGGACATTTTCGTGGTTTGTTTTCCTACATTTAATTATCATTGAATTTCCCGACGTCTTTACTTCACGACGTTTGAGTGTGGGTGGGGAAAGGTGAGGGGGTCCAGTCCCATGTCCCATTGCTGCGCAAGAGTAAAATATTTGAGGTCCCGTGAGTGCTTAAAAGTCAGTGAAAAAAAGTCAGTAAGACCACGTTATTGGTTGCATTTGAAACAGGGCGGTTTACATCCAATCACATCCCCAGCTACAGCAGTTCTTGACATAACATCTCGAGTCCAATACTGTAGGTACGAGACCGAGACAAGACCAAGTACAAATGCAGTCCATTACGAGACAAGACCAAGACCTTTAAAAAGTGGTTTCAAGACCCGTCTCGAGTAGCTCAACACTACATCATATATACTGTACGTATCTTTAATTATCTGAAATTGTTGGCATAATTGGTCAATAGGAAAAAGGTTTTAGAAGCTGTACAATTATGTACATATGGGTAGTTGAGGAACAGTTGCGGGCCGTGTATTGTGTGAGCAGTCTGCTCTTCAGGTGTCTGTAAAGTACTGAGCGGGGCTGGTTTGAATCCTGGAGGCTCATTATAGTAAATTATTTAAAGTGGTAGGAGAGGAGATGCAGGCCACATGGCGGTGGTAAATCAGGTGATTATAACAGGACTGCAGGCCAGAAGCCTCACTTTGTTTTTATTCTCACCTTTTTAATGTTACAGTAGCGTGGCAGACATTTGCCAACTATGGGTGTAACCCTGTGAGGGAAAGCCAAACAATTCAAGAGCCCAGATTGACACCATGTCTCCAGCTGAACCGCTCACTCCAGTCAAGGTGAACAGCTGAACCGGGGTCAGCTGCAGCACCATCCAGTCGGGCTGCTGGTGCTGTTGGACAGAACTGTGCTGTTTTCAGATTTTGCACATGGACTTTGTTCTTCACTATAAATGTGAAAAAAAATTTTCATCGATTTAATTTTCAGATTTTAGAGAATAATGCCAATACTGGCAGCTGTTCTTTTTATTAGATTTTTTGAAGCACTACTTTTTTTCCTAAATCAATTATTTTTAATCCGTATTACTATGAACATTTTAAAATGTCATTTCGTCTCACGTCTCATGATCATCTCTGAAAATATGGATTTTTAAAATTAAATTGTTTAAGAATCTCCACAACAAAACCACATTTTTAGGAACCAAACCAACAACTGCAAACTAGGAGAGTGAAGTTCTGCCCGGTTTGAGCGCCCTGATTGGACAGCGCAGAGTAGCTGGATAGGTGGTAAGTATCTTTGCCAGGCTCAGGAATAGTTTGGCCTCCCCTAGCAAGGGTCAACACGTTTACCAGTCTCTCCTTGTGCTGGACTCTCGTTCCGTAACAAGGAGCTTCTTATTGAAGCACGTGGGAACGATGTGTAAATCAGCTCTGACACTCTCACATCCACATGTGTCATACTTAAACAGACAAACAGCTGGGAGAAAGTGTCTGAGAAAAAGAGAGACATTATCACACAACCCTGGGATTGAGCGACTATCTCTCTGTGTGGGTCATTATGTCATGACAACAGCTGGAGAGGCTCAATAGGAGTCCCTTTACACATGTCTATCCTACCATGCTGGATATATACGCCAGCAACAGAAATAAACTGGTAGGATGTGTGGCTGTCCACCGGCCCCACAAACCAGCTGAGGTGTCCCTGAGTGGGGCCAAACGCTCCAGAAAAATTACACCCCCTCCACCTTATGTTTATGACCCCTGAGGTCTCAACGGACTCCAGACAAAGCAAAATGATGTGTGGGGAGACGGAAAGCAACTCGCCGGGCTCTAAAAGTGTACAGAAAAGCGGTGATTAAAGTGTCGGAAAGAGGCAGCCCGTGGTGATAAGTGAGGTGACATGGGATCAGTTTTCTCAGAGCGTGGTAGGATTAGCCAGCAGTCAGTCATCTGTAATGGGGTGCACAGAGGAACCGTATGGTGTGTTAGGTGCATGCTGCACTCTAGGCCCCTGGTAAATGGTAATTGTCCTGACCCTACTTCTGCAAAAGTGATGAATCTTTATGGAGTTCTTAGACGACTCCATGCATCCATAAGTAATGCTTACCCACCCCTTTTATTGGCTCTACTACGGTACCTATAGAGATCCACAGTTCAGTTGCTGAGCATATTCATTTCAGAGCTCTGGGTGTAGTTGAGCAAGTCAAATTCCTTCTGCCTGTTAAATTAAGTGTTAAAAGTATTGGGCCTTCACTGTAGTGTGAAGAAAAGGAATATATTCCACCTTTTTGAGTCGTGTTATTCCTTTAAATCTGTAGGAGTGAGTGAAGCTTGTTTCATATGGGCTAAGATGTCGCCACTTTATGAGTCATGTGTTGATCTGAATAATGTTACTCTCCTAAAACTGCTCAAGTTAGAAGGTTTGAAAGTGTGGGAATGACTGCTCTGTTGGGCGCTCCTCTATGATTTGGCTTTTTTGAGATCCCATTCAGAGACATTCTCTGAAAGGAGTGGATTCTAACAGCATGTTGCGCCCACATTTTGTGCTGCAGAGAGCCCGGTTCCAGTGTTTCTGATTGCATAGGGGAGAACCAGAGAGATGCGATCCAGATGTCCGGTGTCTGATTGAGTCCAGAGCCCGGCCATTAAAAAGCAAGCGCTGCCTCATATAGCCCTCGCCCCAAAGTATTACAGCAAGTCAATTTTGTTGTGTTCTTTATCACAGCTAAAGAAAAAAAAGGATGTCAGTGGGATTTACAAATCACTGCTTGGTTCAAACACAAAACAAATTGTTGGTGGAGGCCAGACGAGCGGAAGCTGTGAAAAAAGAGGTTATTGTTCCTGGGCTTCATTTCCCTTAGCAGGGACCAGGTGCCGAGAGCAGAGGGGACCAAAACTAACCTGTCCTGCACAGCAACGGCAGGGAAAGCCTTGAGGCTGCAGAGCATTCTGCACTTCCTGCTGAAAGGCTAGGCAGAAAACACACAACAGCAAAGTTTGGTTATCACTTTAGGCAATTAAGTACCTAAATCTAAAAGGGTGAGTTTGCCCAAGTTCCATATGTGGAGAGGCTTAGTAGTCGATATCCAGTCATACAGATGGATTTTTCTCTTTAGTCTTTCAGTTTTCAAATATCCGTTATGGCATTTCTGGTTCCAAGGCAACATTGTGCAGTATGGGTCAATGGCATTTTGGCACCTGATCAACATTCTGCTCTTAAATGTGTCATCTGTTAAATCTCCAACTGGAACTCAAGACCTGTAGAGGTATCACAACTTTCAAACTCATGCCACTCCGGAAAAAATTAAGAGACCACTCTGGATTTTTCTTAAATCTTTATCTCTACCTGTATGGCAGCCATTCCAGTGTCTGTTGAATTCCAACACGGAGAAAAATTGTCAGTAGTTTATAGAATACAATAAAATAAAATAAAAAATAATGTAACTCAAAGACATACCTGTAAATAATAAAACAAGAGAAACTGATAATACTGCAGTGGTCTCTTCATTTTTTCCACGGCTGAAATAAGTATTTCATGGTGTTCTATGTGTTTCTATAAAATAATTCAAATTAGTACTCAGGAAAATGAGTATGGGTGTCCTCTTCATTTTAATTTGTATTACAATACTTAGCAACTTACATATATCAATACTGGGGACAGTCCCCACAGGAGCAGTTTGGGGTGAAGTGTCTTGCCCAGAGACACAACAACATGCTGACTGCAGTGGGGATTGAACCTGTGCTTTCATGATCAGCGCACTAATCCACTGAGCCACAGACTCATTCACAATGAATTTTGGCTCTGGCTCTTAATTAGTGTGTTCCCATTTGTACCCGAAGTGGTTGAAATCACTCTCACCGAAATAAGAACAACAGATGTTATATTTCCCTTCCAAAAAATTGAACAGAAAATAACCCAGGACTATGATTTAATAGAATATTTGTTTTATATATTTTGTTTAATTATTGACAGAATAATGACATTATTTAGGACTGTAAAAACCGAGTGTAACGGCAGTACTCACACACAACAGATCCCGTTTCAGCTGCTTTAACAGAACCACAGGTTAAATACAGCTGAGGTTCTTGTTCTTTCACTTTATTCCAGTGGCCCCTCTCCCTTGTTCTGTGACATACTGTAGTGTCTGTTCTAAATAGAAGAGATGAAAGAGGTGATCAACTCTTAAAATGAGCATTTAAACGAATTCCAACAAATATCTCATTCTTTAGATCTGTATGTTAAAGGCTCTCTGGACTGGATGTTTACTTGTCTTTTGAGATTGTCTGATATATTACTCAAGGACAATGGAAGGACTGCTGTGTTTATAAAAGCTCTGAAGAAGTCACGGAGTCTCTTCCACATTGACATGTAGTTCATATGCAGCCCTTCATCTGGGAGCCCTGCTGTGCAGTCTGTTTGATCAGTCTTCCATATTTTAGGATAACAAGAAGCATCTGCACTGAGCGGCTCTCTGATGGATGCATCAGGTTGGAGGGAGTGACCTCTCATAGGAGTGTATTCTTGTTCATAGATTGAGGGTGTTAGAGCCTTTTGATTTATGATGGAAATATCTGAAAGATATATTTGAGTTAAAGCTTTATTTATGAAATGTTATAAATAACTGTTAAGATATTTATTGATCTAATATGTGTATATTTACATTCACATTCACAAGATCACATTATTTGGCACCTTGTTCTAATTTAATTGGCGCACTATTTAGCACATCATTTTTATCAGAATAATATATTTGGATTTTTTTTAACATTTTATTTTATGTTTTTCTGGAAAGTCAACCAGAGTTTATTGTTCAATAAATCATATGTCTTTGAGTGGAACCAAACGACAACCTCATGTGAAACCCAGGTTTAGCCACAGAGGGAAACGTACGGTTTTGCTTTAATTTTCTGGCACGGATAACTGCTTCTGATCAGCAATAATTTATCATCAGAGCAAAGTGAACATTTGGATCTATATCACCATCTTTACTGCATACCTTTGCTACCGTTGGGCTCAGAGGACGGCGTGAGGTCACTCCTGGCTGCAGACTCTCAGTCTTAGTGAAGCTATGATCATGAGAATCGGTTCTGACCAGAGACTGCCAAGAGGTTGAATTATTAATCCTAAACGGGTGTTATAATATTTTGATTTGAGGTTAGATAGCATGTCATTATTTAAATAATGTGTTAGGGATGCAGTGATGTCTGCTCTGGCTTAAGTTTCTGGCAACAAAATAATATGTAGGACAGATTGAGCTCCTCTGCATGTGATTAAAACAATGGAATAAAAACAAAAGGAAAGGGAAGAAATGAGAGTTCAGGGGTTGGGAGCCGGGGTCAGCAGACCCCTGGATATTCTTAAGAGCCGTGATGAAAACTCAGTATGACGGAGCGAGAAACCGCCACATCACTCAGGAGACTTAACGGCACACACCAAGATGGCGAAACGGTTATACTGGGGTCTTAAGTGCAGCAGCGGTCATTAAAATAGCATTCACTGACAGATGCTCAGTGTAATCATTTCCCAGATATTGAAAATTACAGCTCCCTGTGATTTATATAGTAACCACTGCCATTAGAGCCTTGACAGTTGCAAGGCAGGTGTTTTTTCTAAAGCGAGCCTACATGATTTATGGCCCTGTGCTGTTTGAAATCGCACATTAAAGACATTGTGAAACTCACAAGCACCCCCCCCCCCACCATTAAAACAGGGGCGTGCACACACTAGCCAAGCCTCGTCTCCACTATGTGAGCCAGAACTGTTGTTTTGCACATTTGGCGTATTAATTAGGATGTCTAAACAGGCAATCCAACACATGTGGAGACCCCGGCCTGTGTATACATTACTGCAGGTCAGCCAGTCACCAGGAGTCTTCCCACCCTCTTCTCATGAACCACAGCAGCGCTCAGCACGACCACCCACCTGCAGAGCGGTGTCTTCCTTTATATGTTTAATACAACGGACCCAAGAGGGAATAAGGAAGTCCAATATACTATAACATGCTTAAATATACATGCCGTCTACGGTTCTCACAAGAAGCCCCCACTGACCCTCTCTAATAGACTACTTTTAACAGCACTGCCTGTAGAGACCATGGTCGGTTTAACTCAGAAAACAGGACTCCAGTTTGGCTCCAGTATTGTGTAAAACTCCAGGAACCATGCAGAAAGAAACATCCTTACACAAACGGGAGTGTTTTTGACGTAGTAAACCCATCTTTTCTCTCTGCCCACAAATGTGACCATTTAACTGGAGGGTATAAAATGTGCTGCTGACACCTGCTAGGAGGCCCCAGGGTCCGCAGTCCAGAGAAAATGTAGCCAGAGGGGGTGGCGGATCAGGAAAGAAGTGTATGTCAGCCAGCTTTTAAAGGATCCTTCAACAGGAATAAAAGAACGGGCGAGGAGTGTTTAAAAAGAAATGGACAGGATGAGAAAGTAAAGCACTTCCTGTACTTTACCTCATCATTGTAGCTCTGTGTTTATTGGTTGTTCCTAGTCTTAACAAGAGTCCTTCCTTTATATCTGGAAGGTGTCTAGACCAGCTGTTAAAAAGCTGGCACTGATATTCTCACTCATAAAGACGAGGGGCTTTCCTGTGAGATGCGCTTTTGTCTTTTTTGACAGTGTCAGGCTCTGCACGGATTAATCACGTATCTGGTGAGTACGCAGAAAGCCAGAGCGTGCACTTGAGCTATCCTGCAGAGGAGAGACATCTTTTAATGAGAGGGGAATAAAAGTGACAGATTTATTTTTCCTGTCATTTCTTTTTCATCTTTTTGTCCAGTGCACACAGAGTTGAATATTAGCTAACTGAAAGCACATTTGTTTCAGCAATCAGTCTTTCCAATGGAGGCTAGAGTGAGCTGGTGTGTTGATTATGGGGCCTGTCATATTGGGTTTGCTGTGTTAGTTTCACAGACGTGACCCTTCAACAGAGCTGCCACTGAGGGGAGCAGGAGAAGGATGTGCTGACGGAAGAAACAGCTTGATTAAGGAAAGTGAAGAAATATGCTGGGATAGAGATAATTAAATTTGATTTATATGTACAACAGAATTAAACAAAAGGACTAACAGGATTGCACACAAGTTGCAAAAGGGAAAGTGAGCTCAACAACAGAAAAACACATTCTTCCAAGCCCGTGTGTGAGTCTTTCTGCTTGGTGTCTGTTTACTCTGAACCCTCTGCCCTGATGGACGGACAGGGCTGTGATTTGAGCTGCATATTCCTCCAGGACTGTAATTTATTCCATCCTGTTTAGTGCAGAGGATGCTTTAGTTCTGCTGCTGCCGTCGCTGGCTGAGTGATTAAAAATGGCGTTCTGTCTCCTCTTCCTCTGATATGCGCTATCTCTCTCTGAGACACAAACCACTAACACTTTTACTCTTAGTGCAGACATTATAATTATAACTATCTGTCCCCATGTTCAGATTTGAACATTTTAGGAAACAAGTTACCACTGGTGTAAAGTAACTAAGATCATTTACTCAAGTACTGTACTTAAGAACAATTTTGAGATACTTGCACTTTACTTGAGTATTTACATTTCTTACTCAAATACATGTATTTAATCCCTTTAGTTACTTTACAGATCTGGTTTAATGATGGTAAATATAATCAGCCCTTAAATCAGACTTTAGTTCACCTGCAGTAAATCCAGCAGCTACCCTGCAGTATACAGAGCCATTCAAACTAGCTGCACCTTTACCAGCTCTGAGAACACTTTAATGATCAATAATTATAAAACATATCAGAGATATTATTCTGAAATGGACCAATCAAACAATGACTACTTTTACTGTCGCTACTTTAAGTACATTTAGATGAGAGTACTTTCTACTTTCACTGGAGGAACATTTTGAATACTTTTACTGTGACAGAGTATTCCTACACTCTGGTACTTCTACTTTACTCAAGTACAAGATCTGAGTACTTCTACTTTACTCAAGTACAAGATCTGAGTATTTCTACTTTTACTCAAGTACAAGACCTGAGTACTTCTACTTTTACTCAAGTACAAGATCTGAGTACTTCTACTTTTACTCAAGTACAAGATCTGAGTACTTCTACTTTTACTCAAGTACAAGATCTGAGTACTTCTACTTTTACTCAAGTACAAGACCTGAGTACTTCTACTTTTACTCAAGTACAAGATCTGAGTACTTCTACTTTTACTCAAGTACAAGATCTGTGTACTTCTACTTTTACTCAAGTACAAGACCTGAGTACTTCTACTTTTACTCAAGTACAAGATCTGAGTACTTCTACTTTTACTCAAGTACAAGACCTGAGTACTTCTACTTTTACTCAAGTACAAGATCTGAGTACTTCTACTTTTACTCAAGTACAAGATCTGAGTACTTCTACTTTTACTCAAGTACAAGATCTGAGTACTTCTACTTTTACTCAAGTACAAGACCTGAGTACTTCTACTTTTACTCAAGTACAAGATCTGAGTACTTCTACTTTTACTCAAGTACAAGATCTGAGTACTTCTACTTTTACTCATGTGCAAAATCTGAGTACTCCCCCCCCCCCCCCCCCCCCCCTGCAAGTTGCTTTTTCAAAATGAATGAATCTTTATGTTCATTTAAATTGACTAAGTATTTTGCCTTGTTGCATCATTGTTTTCTTGATCTACATCTCCGTTGCTTATTTCGAGCATTTTCTTGGCAAGTTCTCCTTTCGTAAGACATGTTTGATCTCGGTAGGACGAAGCTATCGTAGTAGATAATGTATAATAAAGTGTGCTGGCTAACCAGATGACATACTGCTTTGTCGCCTCCTCCCTTCCCTCCGTCCTCAGCCTTCCTCCCTGGATCCTCCTCGCCGGTGTGTAATAATACGATTGACTTTGCTGCACGTTCCCGGGAGGAATTCCTGGTGTGTGGTGACCCTGAGTCTCTCCAGTGTGATTTCAGACGCAGTGGACAGCGGTCATTAATCACTTTGGGACTGTGACGATGAGACATGTGTGTGTGTTTGGAAGTAGCTCTGTTTTCCTTTTCATCAGCAAACCAAGCCTATCTGTTAGTGGGGAAGTGATGTTGGGAATGCCAGCGGCGCGAGGGGAATGCCTGTTTTGTTGTTCTTCCTCTCTCTGTTAGTCACTTCCTAGTGCTTAGATATGACCTCTGGCATGTTGCTTTCTCCATGGGGCTCTGGCTGCAAGTCGGGGATATGGAGGGCCGAAAAAGTGGCTGGCAGTGTGTCCCCGAGGCAACGGCATCTCACTCTTTACTCACCAGTCTTTAGAAGCAACATCCTGTTAGAAAAGGCTGAAATGACCTCCATCTGTTAAGGGTTTACTTCCTAGCTTCCCAAAGTCACAGTGTGAGTGAGGAGGTGTTTACAGTGAGCATGAGGTCACAATGTTGTCTGACATCTCCAGGCGGCCTCAGATACGAGTAGGGGAAAACAAACAGATGAAATAAAACAAAATCCTCAGGTTGATGTTATCAAAGGCATATGCTTGGACAGCTGAAATGCTGAAACGTGGGTGTTATCAAAGATTTCAGAGCATCAAGGTCTGAGAAAACGTGGCCTTCAGAGTATCACATCTGAATCAACACTTGAACCTGCAGGGTTCCAATGCTGTGAGCAGGGTCTGACAGTGGAGTCCAGAAAACAGCCAGCGCTGAGCAGTGTGTGTTCTGCTGTATTCTCACACTGCTGCAAGCGCCTGTAGGTCACAGTTAAAGGTGGGGGGACCCTGTATCTGATCTCACTGAGGATTAACGGAAGACCATGACATATTCCCCAGGGGGCACACACACACACACACACACACACAGGAGGCATCCCGGATGCACATCCTCAGCAGTACACACACACACACACACACACACACACACACACACACACACACACATGCAAAGCATTCAACACATGTCTGCACATACTGTACAGTACACACACACATCAGAGCGCATCTGCTGCTGAAGACAACAGAGCCACGGCTTGTTGAGTTAGTTGCTAGGGATATAACTTTTTTCAAATCTTACAGAGGTGTCATATTTTGGCAGAAAAGTCCATTTGAAAATTAAAAGCTTAATTACATTTTTGGTCAAAGGGTGAAAGTTGCATTCATGTTGTGTAAAATATGACAGTTTCAAAAATGTATTAATAGGGTAAAGTGATGAGTTGACAATATTTTGGACAGACATAAATATTGGCTTTAACTTGACTAGTTGGAGGAAGAATAGCCAACAAAAACCAGGTGGTAATAGTTCTTTTAATAACCATAATGACAAAGCAACCAATGAAAACATCCTTTCTCACAAACCTAACACCAAAAGCAAATGAATTCACTGTCGTTCCAAAGAGAGACATCGTATCTTAAAGACCTGGTGCATGTTTTATCATTTGATGACCTTTCTGTGAAGGACTACTATGTTCTGTATCCAGAAGTGAGCCTCCCAATAAAACACGCTTATTAGTTAGTTTTCAGAAATAAAGGCTCATACAGTTTATACAACAGTATTCCCTCTGCTTTTTCGTTCCCTTTTGACATGGCCTGCTGCCACTCAGCAGCTGCTGATGGGGCTCACTGCATGGATGCGGCATCTGTGTGTAAGCGAGCTAAATATGGCAGGTCCTGGCACTAAAATCTCACGTGTGTTGTTGGAATTGTGTGCTTCCAAACACCAGATGTCCTGGTTCAAGGGCAGAAAGAAGTAACGCAAATCCTCTTAGATTTTTCTTTTCTTAACAAGCACTTATTCAGTTTTTGGGTGAGAGGTTAAGAGTGGGATTAGGTTTGGGTTACTCTGAAGGTGAAGGTGAGGTATTTAGAGTTTAGATAGCTCTAAGATAAGCATTTAGATAACAAAGTCTCTGCCAGTATGTTGATGTGTGTGTCAGTCCTGCTTGGTTCATTGGACTGTTTTCTCCCAAATACGGTACCCTCCTCAGTGGGAGATCAGCAGACATAAGCACATAATGACAGGAAGGGATGAGTCCAACCTTCAGTCCCCGATAGCAATGATAATGCTCCCTCTACATGTCAGCATATTCCTCTCTCACCCTTCCCCAACACCCAGGGATGTCTTCACAATCCTTCATGAGCAAGTGCTAACTGAGACATCTGAGGGGCACCAGTGGGACTTTCCCACCAAAGTAAAAGTTCTCTTTGTTACTGCTCAGAGGCAGATGGACAGGCTGTTCGGACGCCTCCGCTCCTGTTTGATATTTCAGTTTAACGAGACACGGAGGTGGCGTCCGTGGGATGGGATCATAGACCCGGACCCAGCTTCATCAGCGATCTACAAGTGTTAGCGAGTGTAAACGCCTCTGGCTCCAAGAACGGCCACTTTAAGGATTCATTGCATATCGTAAAGCCAAAGAGCTACACTCTCCCAAAGTAAAATTAATAAGCAATGAACCCTTTTAATCCAACCATCCTTTATTGACATTTTCACACGGAAAGACCTATAATATGGTATGCAGTATGTACCAAGTGCTGTTGACTGTGCTTATTTGGAATGTATGCGTTTCTTGAGTGTCTTAATGCCTTTGTTTCCAGACTCTGCTGGCGGCGGATCAGGAGGAATAAATCCCCTGCTCTTGTGTAACACCATGTTTGTCTTTTTTTTCCTGTCTTTAACAGATTCCCTTTGTACCCCAGAGGAGAGCGCTTTCATTTTGAATACGGTGTCTACTTACTCAACAAGAACATTGCCCAGGTATGAACACACACATAGTGCACGCATGTTTGCATGAAAGGCAAATGGGTAGAATGTGAGTAGAACATTTTCTAAAGAAGAAAATGTTTTAAATACACAACATATTTCTAGTGGAAGACCCTTATCCTATCCATGTCAATCAAAGGGAATGTACACAAGTGCTTTCAATTGATATACTCCATTTGAATATTAAGAAGTTGATCATCTGTGGGAAAAGCAGAGCCTCTTGGCCATTTAATACAAAACATAATAGGAATTGAATTACCTTGAGTAAACAATGCATTTGTTGGGGACTACTTTCACCTGCCAAAGGGTGTGCTTGGACGTATTTTATTATGGAGGGGCAGTGTATGTGGGACAAAGTGATAGTACAGTTCCCATGTTCAGTGTAATGATGAAATGTGTTACCTGTTTTAGCCATGCTAGCAGCATGTTAATATGGATGACGACCAGTTTGTACAACAGTTTGGTCCAGATTGTAACTGAAGTATGGGTGGAGTGGGTTGCCATGGCCGTTTATACAGTTGTTAAAGTTTCCCTGAACTATAACTTACCATCTAGCTCCATCAGGTCAAAATTGTAGTCCAGGACCTTCAAAACAAGGACACGAGTAGCTCCATTGCCCATAAACATATGATATGATAGATTAAGCTTGGGCTACACAAGCAACACTTGTTGTAGTGTCAATTGATTTTATTTTTTGGTCTTTTCACCATATTTGTTGACAAGAAGAACAACAACGGAGTATCACCACACTCTGAAGGAGCGGATGTGTCTGCCTGTGCAGCTGACATTTCGTACACAAGTTGAATTAATGCTGTAAATTGGTTTCTCTTCTCCCCCCATCTCCGATAAACACCTCAGGGGATGGTTGAACCCTTGACCTGTCCCTGCTTATTAAAGTACACCTAATATGTTGACCTTGGTTACTCCCTACATTCATCCCTCACACCATTTGCATTCCATTGCCTGTTTTCCTCCTCGTCCAGGCGGGAACCAAGGGCCTCTCCACTGAAAAGGACCGGGCAATTATCGTTAGCAGGTGGCTGACTTTAAACTGCTGCACATTGGGAGGTTTAGGGTTCTAATGCCAGACCACAAGCTGCTTGCCAATATCTGAATCTGCCATCTTACAGAGGACCAGAGTCCAAGAATAAGAAAATAAGCCAGATAAGAAAACATGTTGGACACCAAATGAAAATAATTGCTGTGCAAAACCATAAAAAGGAACGATAAATCAGCGTGTTATTTCATGAATCCAAAATAGAAACCAATATTTAATCTGGTGTACATGTATTTTAGCGTTCATTGTACATTATGATGACACTCATCCATCATGTCTGAGCATTATCGTGATATAGCTATATTTCACACAGTTTTCCTGTACAGCATACAACCCTTCCTGTCTTTAGACCCTTCATTAAGTAAGGAACAATTCTCTAAATATAGTATTTGACAGGTAAAGTGAAAGAAACCTCATAAGATTAACAAAAAAGGATCACTTTTGTGGACGGACAGACAGAAAATAGAGGTTGTTTTTAAAAAATTGTCGGACATAATAACATGACAGTATGGACAACCACAATGACTAAAATTATAGATGGATTGTAAAAATATGTGGGCATACATCTCCGCTTTCAAGCCTTCATCAACTACCAAGACTGAACACACACACATCGACTCGCATTTTGCACTACTGTGACCTAAATCAGACACCTGGAAACAGTTCAGCGTGAAGCCTCAAGAAGGCTCTTTATATTGCTCATACATATATTTGTAATACATTGAACTTATTGTACTTTATTGTTTGTTACGTTGAAACTGATTCCTAGTGTAACCTGGTTTAATAACACACTGAAAAGAGCTTATTGCAGAGTGTAAATTGAGGATGAGGTTTTTTTAAACCTTAATATCCACACTGTACTGTATGTATGCATCAGAGAGGAGAGGGATTTTAATATGCATGACATACACACGTAGGTGGCTGGAGGAGAAGTATTCTCTATCTGAATCTGCTTCCCGGTATTAACATTAGAATAACAATTCTGAATTTGCGGTGTCAGGGATGGAGAGATGTCTCCTTTGCTACTCAAGAATGGAACATGTTCTTATAAGCTTCAAAGGAATCCATGCACAGCAGGGGGAAATGAGGTCCAGATAGTCAAATGTTTTACCTTTTTTCCATGAAACCAATACAAAAGGATTCAATTTTAAGGTCTTGAAAACAGATGTAAGCCATCGGCTCTAATACAGGTGGGCACATGTGAGAAGTGTGTGATCTGTAAGGATGATAATTTAATAATTGACAGCATGACATCTGTGGCTCATTTCTTTCCACCTCCTGGACAAAAGCTGCACAGCAACTCAAATATAACTCATGCACACAAGAGAGAAACAAATTGCTCTTTGCATCTTCAATGTAAGGTTGCATAGACACAAACACTTATTATTTGTACGGTCAGTAAAGCTAGAGTTCCCTGCTCTTCACAGCTTGGTATCCAGTCTATGCTTGGTATAGCAGCAGTATTTGACAGTTTGATATTTCATTTTCAGTCTCATGCATTCCATATGTGCCTGACTACGTCCACATTCAGATTGGGTATATCAGGTTTACTCCAAAACAATATAATGGTTCAACCTGAGCGCTCCTGCTCCATATGATAGTGATAATACACCATTGTTTCAAAAACTGAAGCAGCAGCAAACATGTCACAGTCGATAAAAAGGAATCCAGTGAAAACAGAAATTCCCCATGCATGTTTGGTCGCTATCTAATTCAAAAGTGTTCTCCTGCGAGTCTGGGATCACACACGTAACACTGGGAACATCTACACAACGGTTCAAGGCTTCACGTCATTGCTCCGTGTAAATCTAATAAGGATTCCTCAAGCTTTTCATTCTCAACTACTTGATCAGTAAGGCTTTGTTTCACTCCTGCTCTGAAGTATTTGTCTTGGTAATAAATGGATTATTTTGTTGCCTTCTTTGGAAATAGTGGCTGTACTAACCTACACCTGGTGGCTGGATCCTGTACTGCTCATATCATTCACTGACAGCATTGTTGTTGCAGGATTCAGTCTTAATTATGTTTGTTTGTAACTGTTCTTCCTTGTCTCTAATGTTTGTTAAGCGATGCATGTTATGCAGCCCTTGCAGAGCCTGTTGGATGTCTGGCTGTGTGATACAAAGCAGAGGTCTGGTATCAGAGCAGACCGTCTGATTGGCTGGTTTGCTGACGGACTTGAGCCTGGGTGGGAGACATTAGCTGTCCATCTCTTATTAAATTGCCCTGTGTGGCTGTCTTGGAAAGCGATACAGAGACGCTGGTCGACCCTGGTTTGATGTGGCGGAGGGAGAAGTTTGCTTTTATTACGCCTCAAGTCATGAGGCCAGGGGCAAGGCTTTATCCTGGATCGGAGGTGGTAACACACTCCCAGGTTGCCACCTCGGGTCAATGTGATTGACAGGAGGAGTGAAGAAATACTTCATGGACATGCAGCCATTCTGAACAGCTCCTTTCTATTTCTTGTGCAATCAGTACATATTACAAAACATCTGAGTGACTCATGTTTACGTGGAGTGTTAATATGCATATTTTCTCTTTGGTCCCAGTTAAACTTATACCAGAAGTTAGATTTTCTCTCTGCAAAGCTGTTAAATTAATGGCATTTAGCCGTCATTTCCTTGAAGTAGTTGGCCACAGGTATGTAGCTATGCCTGATGTGCACAACCACTGGGACCTGCCATTCCTCCATTCACAGAGACAAATTGTCCAAGTGAGTGTGGCCGACTCCAAAGGAAATCCAGCAGCCTTTTGTCTGGAGGCACGCCATGTGTTAGCACTGTGTTGTCCACTAGGCTACGTTGTTGTGGAACCGGCATGTGGGGCTGATTAGATGACAACCAATGCTATGCTAGCTCTTTAGGCGCAGCAATTAGCTTTTAGTCACTAAGCTTGCCGTATCATATGTTGTGGGCCCCAGGCACAGGAAAGCTAGTATTGGAATTAAAACTCAGCAAGTTTGTTGTGGCCCGAGCAGGTGACCTCTGGGTTCACCTTTATTTGAGTCTACTGGGGAAAGTCGCCTGCAGTCTCCCAACTTCCAAGTCTCAGTGCAATCTTACACCATGAGCTGCAGGCAGAGTGCCATTCTGGTGGTCTGAAGCATACGTCAGATCGCCTAGTGCCGTTAAGAGTGGCAACTGTGGCTCCATAAAACATGGCTGTGACTCATGGGGGAGCCTACTGTGTTTAGCGGTTAGTGGAGGTGGCAGCAAGCGGAACAGGAGCCAGTTTGGTGAAGGGATTATTTATTATTAGGTGCTCCAGCAAGAGTATATTATGCATGAAAATGACTTTTTTTTATTTATAGATAGAATCGGAGGATGAAACCCTCTTTATTCGTCACATACATGCACACAGCAGAGCACACACAGTGAAATTGGTCCTCTGCATTTAACCCATCCTAGTACTAGGAGCAGTGGGCAGCTATTGTTCAGTGCCCGGGGAGCAATGGGGTGGGGGGAGTGTAAAAAGAAGAAGTGGGAAATATGATGTGGCATTTTACAATATTTTGTACATTACTACTTATATTTATACTTATACTTATCACTTACTTGTTTGCATTATTTGAACATGAAACTGTGAAAAAAAAGAGCTAGGTTACATCAAAATGGCATAGTATGATCCACATAAACTAATCTGGTTTGAATACAATATAAGAAAGAAATGTTTCATCCACACGTCTGACTGGATAAG
The DNA here is from genome assembly GCF_036324505.1 of Eleginops maclovinus. Classification (NCBI taxonomy): domain Eukaryota; kingdom Metazoa; phylum Chordata; class Actinopteri; order Perciformes; family Eleginopidae; genus Eleginops; species Eleginops maclovinus. Next base: position 22,918,373 of record NC_086359.1, on the reverse strand, counting down.
CTGAATGCGGGGCTCCATCAGTTTTCTATTTCTAACCCTAACCCTAAAAGAATAACGATATAGGAATTAACTGTTCTGTCGGTGTCATCAGGTTTAGAGGGGTGACTGTAAGCATGCATAATGTTCTTTTGACACGTTCCAATGTTAAGGTCCTTCCTTCACCTCGGTTTCAAATCTCATAACCCTTATCAAAAGAGAAACGACAAGGTCTTGGCATCGCCCTTTGCGGACATTAGCTCATGTGATTGTGCTTCGATAAAAACCATATGACCCAAGCAAAGACATGCACAAACAGAACATTACACAGCTCCCTTCCACTTCACAACTCCCTCCACATCAGGCTGAGTTGCCAAGAATCTACACATTTCTCCACATATTACCTTATTTCCCTTCTTCTGTGAATTTCTGAGATGTTGCAGTCTGGGTTTTATAAATACGGTTGGCTCCTTAGAGTTGGACAATGGTATGACCCGATCTCTTTTGTCACATGTCTTTCCTTCAATTATATTGAATGAGATAGGAGTGATGGCAATAATGTGTCAGAGCCAATACCCTGAACCCACCTACAGTGAGTCGAGGCATTCATAGGGACAGACCGATCTGACGGATCCATTATTTGCTATTTAAGGCATTGCTCCTATCAGATAAGTCCGTCTCTATCTGGTCAAATGTGTGCATTTATTCACTCCTCCATGTCTCGGATTCTTTTAAATAAGAATCAAAACATTGTTAGACGAGTCTATTCCAGGTTTCACTCACAAGCCTGTTGTTCTTCCTCTCCTTGTCGATCTGAGGTCTGCGGTTTGTGACTCACTTCTCGGTGTGTTCCAGAGAAATGTTAAAAAAAAAAATAAGAAAAACAGATGATTACATCTACACTGTCCAAACAGACTCCTCAATGTTCAGAAATCATAATGCAGCCCACTGTATGTTGTTTGTTTACCTGAACCCTGGACCACGGTTCCCCAGGCTCCGCCACCATCGCTTACTTCCAGACAGAGCCTGGAAGTAATCAGGCCATTTCAACGGCCGACTGCCACTCATTGTCTTCATCCTTCCATAACAGCCACATTTGTTTTCCATTTTACAGGGATTGATGTGATAAAACATATAATGGACATGACAGGCACTAGAAAAAATATAGTGCCAAGTCAATGTAATTTATGTCACTTTCATCCCAAAAGAGAAGGATGATATAAGGTGTGAGGCAAAAAGGGACTGTTTTTATTTTGTATGCACCATTAATGTGTTTTTGCTTTAGCCCACAGAAGAACAACATGAACCTGCATCTGTACTCATGGCCACATGCTGTACAAATGTTGGATAATCACCCCCTCCTTATATCTAATAGGGGATAAGTTAGAAACCCTGAGTTTGACTATGTGTTTTGAATTTGAACACCATTAAGGTGCCACTTAAACAAGATGCCTGTTGACAGTGAAAAGCATGTGATTAGTGTACTTTATTTATCACATTTCAAGCAAGAAATGATTTTTTACAGGTCATAAGTGGTGGTGTGGGTTGTATTATGAGTTTGTTAACAGCTTGACATGACACAACAGGCTGATGGCTCTCAGCCCTCTCCCTCTGTGATTGATCCAGAGAGAGGAAGTCCCTGTTTTCTGATGCTGGATTTTATATTAGGTCTGTCAACGGTTGTAGTCTAAAGCCTGTTTTATCTCATTGTTTTACACGGTCTGTCTGTAGCCTCTCCTATCTCATTTTGATTCTACCTAAAGTGCGTTCTACATCCGCTCTGTATGAAACAGGCCATGATATAACTTCTGTTATCATGTGGCGCAATCTAAATAATATCTGACTTGATTTGATATTATATGAATTGTTCAGACACTAAATCCTACTATACTTAAACTGTACCATACCATACAATCATTTACTATATTAGACCATACCATACTATACTACACTATACCCTACTATACTATGCCATACTATACCATACCATACCATACCATACTACTGTATACTATACTATACAATGCCATAACATACTATGATAAACTATACCCTACTATACTATACCATACCATACCCTACTATACTATAGTGTACCATACCCTACTATACTATACCATACTACTGTATACTATACTACACTTTACCGTACTATACTATACAATGCCATAGCATACTATGATCAAATATAGCGTACTATACTATGCTATACCATACTACCGTATACTTCACTGCCATACTATACTAAACAATACAATACCTTACCAAACTATGATAAACTATACCCTACTATACTATGCCATACTATACCATACCAAACCATACCATACTATACTATAGTGTGCTGTACGATACTATACTATGCCATACCATTTTATACCTTACTGTACTGTACTGTGCTGTACTATACTATGCAATACTATACTATAATGAACTATACTAAGAATTTGATCAGATAATCAGGTTGTATGTTTGCATTACAACATGCTGAATATTTTCAAAATATGTGAAATGCATAATGATTATAATAATTACTGCTGTCATATTTGTGGCTCTTGGTAAGTTTTGAAACACAAGTTGGAAGCAACCTAGTGTTTGTTTGTGTTGGCCTAGGCTGAACAAGAGAAGTGTAAAACAATCTTGAGCAGCTCCCGCACTCAGACAGGAAGAAACACTACTGAGAAATGACATTTAGATAAGAACTGTTTTTTCTGCTCCAAGAAAAATCCTGTAGAAAAAAAAAAAGTCTCCCAGTGGTTTGGTCGCCCCGTGGTTCTCTGACTGGAAGTCCTTGTTCAAGCTACCTATTAACCAAACCCAGGCCATAACGTACACTTCTCTATGCCCATGGGTTTTCATAGCCCTACTGTGTGGTCTCTGTTTTCCATCACAAACTTTTGTTGTTAGCTACAGCTCACATCCAGTGCCACTCATTGGCCAGAGTCAGTTGTTGGTGGGACCCTTTTTTACAACCAGAAGTCGGAGCACCCTTTTCTATAAACGGATATTTTCCTTTCTCACTTTATCAAGGAGATTGTGGGAAGGCGGTAGTTTGTCTGAGGTGCGGGGCTTTTAAAGCCTTTACCGCCCTGCAGGTCCCATGTTTGATAAGAAAGATTGGAAGCATGTGACACTCCAATCCAGACCAGTACAATGCAGAGTGGTCTGTCAGCCTGACATCCTCCAGAAGTTGCATTTTATAAGCCAGTCTCAGACCGCAGTTGTAAGTGTGTGTCACTGTTCTGTGGTTTCTAGTTCTGGGCGTGTGTATGTAGCGAGTCCGTCAGCATGCTGCGATTATGCCTGAGCTGCAGGGTTTTATGGGAATTCCTCTGGACAGCCACCTATGACTTTATGAAACACTTAAATTCGTCTAATTGAATTTCCACATTTTGTGGTTGGTAGTTCCAGGTTTGTCCATCACCGCAAAGAGGCACCATAGGCGCGCTAGTTCCACTAAATATAAGGATAGAAGTAAATGTTAGTTCTGTGTCTGTGTGTATGTGTGTGTATGACTGAGAGAAATGGAGAATGATCGGAGAGAATTTCATACAGTCAGTGCCAAAGTATTTTTTGTCTAGCTATTCAGAGAGTTTAGAGAGTTTGTGTTTGCAAGGACGTCATCGGATGGAGAGGATACAGTAGTTTCTTCATGGTAGCAGAATGAATGGGTCATTCAGAGAATACGGGGAAATGTTTAATTTGCATGTATTGTCTTTTAAGGTCAATCGGTGTTGATATGAACATCGTCCTCCCACAGGTCAGGGGTTTGACTGGAGGAGCTTTCTGAAAGGAGGGATTTGCTGTGATTCTGGGTGTTTGGAAAGTGTTGGCTACTCTGCTCCATCATTTACTTAATAGTGCGTCTGCAGTTTCCAGATGGTTTGAATTTGTAGCCAAGGCCTGTTTGTTTCAAGTCTGCTCTCCTGTTGTCTCCCTACATGCTATACTTCTCTGCTTCAGCACTGTCACTTAGAGATTACTCCTCCGTCTCTACTCCACTTCATGTTTCTGTGGTAATATTTAAAAATGCTGGCTTAGGCTCAGAGGAAAGTAACTGCTCTGGAGACAAAAGGAAAGACCAAAACCAATCAGACAGTCCATTACAACTCTGGAGGGTATATCTCTTCCATTGATCATAGTTGTGTCACTGTGTGTCGAAATATCTGCAGTTTTCTGTTTTTCTCTTGGGGAAGTTGAGGGGAAACTGGACCAAGACACAAACAAAAGATTTCTCTCTGCTTGTGGGCTTTTCTTGGCTGCCAGACCTCACTCTTGGGGCCCCCACTAACTTGTCATAAGAATAAAGAGGGGCAGAGACCAAGTATATTCTATGTCAGCAAGTTTAGAAAAACTTGTTTTTGTTGTTAATTCATCAAGCCCTGTGTGCTGTCACATGGGTGTTTGGGAGTAGAGGTATTCCATCATGAGCGCAGGACTTGCTGTGGCTCAGTGACATTAAACAGCTCTCAGAATAAAACAATGCTGGCCTCATCTGGTCACTATTTGAAAAAATATCAGACACCCTCACTCTGTAACTGCTGCTACCCAGTGCCTTCTGCTTCCATGTGGATTTCATTACAGCCCTTAGACTCTGGCCAATCAGCAGCTTCCCATCTGAATTAACACAGTGACTCTGGACAACTGATCTCTTTTAGTGGCACTCATCATCAAGTTAAGAGGGTCAGTATCCCCTAATTTGGTTTCATCAAGATAATGTCAGCATTAATTTCCTTCTCTGAACGTCAGTCGCTCCAACACTCCTCTCAATCAAACAAAAATTCACCTCATTAGGCCGGTGTCTCTCCATCATCCCCAATGTCAGCCTCCATTACTCTACCAGGATGAGAGCATGTGTGCTGGGTGTCATCTTCGCTGCCATCCAGCCCCCTCCTTCTGTCTATATTAATGAAGCGTCTGTGATGGGTCCAGGCCTGTTGTCCCAGAGGCCAAATAATCATTTTACAGTTATTGCGTAGAGGGGGCTAAGTGGCTCATGAAAACAGCTGTTAAATAAACACCAGCTTAAGTTTAAAAAAAGAGGAGGCTGCAACAGGGTCCTTTTTTTTCTCTTGCTTTGAAGATAATTATTGTAAGCTGTTTGGTCTAAGTCTGAATGAACAATGTTGCTTTGTTTTCTAAAAAAAAAATGAATTGCACTTACTGATAAAAGAGCACAAAAATACATACATACAAGTACAGTTAGTTGCAAATAAAGACAAGATATAACATAAAGTGCAAGAATGCTGCTCCTTAAACCAGGATAGGTTAAATGCAGAAACTAAATGTCAGTGTACGTCTGTGTATTTCCAAGAATAGAGAAGATTGTTTACATACATTTTTGTATGCATAATCAGTATTAACATGAGCAAATAAAACAAGACTAAAGAAAATTGCTACCTAAAGGATAATTCTAATGAGGCATTATTTGATTGGATTTCATAGGGAAAATCATTGCAATGTGAGATGTCGAAACCGCTGTTAAAATGTTGTTCCCATAAATGAATGATAAAGCTTTTATCATATAAGCTCTGAAAAAAATCAAGAGACCACTCCAGATTTTTCTTAAATCTTTATCTCTACCTGTATGGCAGCCATTCCAGTGTCTGTTGAATTCCAACACAGAGAAAAATTGTCAGTAGTTTATAAAATTACAATAAATAAATAAATCATTTAACTCAAAAGACATACCTAGAAAAAATAAAACAAGAGAAACTGATAATGTTGCAGTGGTCTCTTAACTTTTTCCAGGGCTGTGTGTATATATATATATATATATTCCCCAACCTGTTGTTGTCCCCATGAAAACAGACCCTATTTGAACATGTTGCAGTTAAGTCGTTGGCTTGTGCTTCTCAGACCAATTAGCAGGTTGTCCGCAGAAACTGCACACAAGCTAAAAACGCATCCAACTACAAATATACGTCAGCTTATGTGTTTGTTTTTATGTGTTTGGAGCTTTAGCCCCACCACAAGCATAACGGTCAGAGGAAAGCAGTTTGGAACATAGAGTTATTCCTGAGAGGAGCTGAATGTGAGAACCAAGCCTCCAGCTGCAATGTCAAAATGAATCTTTTCCATCTGAGATGACAAGACTCATTCCGCATGACAAACTCAGCCATACGACACCAATTGGCCAGTCTGCAGACCACAGAGTTATGATCAATAAATCCATCTGATGAAAGCTGCTGTTTGGATTCTTGGTTGAATGGTGATGTATTTTTTCCTTCGACTTTCATTTTGACTTGGTCAAATTGTATTATTTCTACAAACAGAGTTATGGCTGCAGAAGTCTAGGAGGACCTTCTCCTATTTATATCAACAACAAAAAAAGTGCAATAACTTGTTTTAAAATGTATTAAATCAGTCCAGAAAAGGCTACGACATGAGAAGTAGAATGTTATGAACTGGGTTTTTTTTCACATCTATTAATAATTGGTAACATCTCGCAGCGTTATCGAGATCCAGATAGCGGAAAGTGTGTAAAGTAGGTCATACATGTCCTTCAGAGTGCAATTAAAAAAAGTCTTCAAAGGTCTTATATTCAACTTGCTTCATGCAAGTAGATTCCCTGATTTAAAATATTTTATCTGTCTTACTTTTTAATGTCCCTCGTAAGATGAAAAGATGATGTTCAGTACAGCTGCTTTCCTGAAGCTGTAAATATTTGCTCAATATGAATTGGCTGCTGCAGGAGAGCTGGATTGACTTTAATTTTACTTTAACCTTCAGTTCAAGTCAGCTGTGGCCTCCTTCCAGCTCATTAGAGAGTTAGAAACCACAAATCCAACCTCACACTCTTTCCCTCATGCTGAATTAATGGAACAATCCACATACTTGGCTACCAAAAGTGCGGTTGGAAAAAAACATGACCACACAATAGCTATTTGTTTTTGTTCATCTGTCTGTTTCTGCCTCTCTCTAAAAGTCCTACTCGTGTTGGCTTCCTTGAGACCAAGGTCAAATGTTTTTGAAAACTTCCACCATGTTATGTATTTATGACCTATTATTTTGGACAAGAGTTTGACACATGAAGTTTCATTATTACATTTCAAATGCATCTCTATTAGGTGAACCAAATATTATGGGTTGTTTAACTGCATAGGGATTTAGTGCACATTGAAATAGGTTTCAAGGTTTCAAGGTTTCAAGGTTTTATTGGTCATATGCACAGCAGATACAGCGTATATGTTGGCAATGAAAATCTTATGTCGCATGCTCCTCCAACAACTCAACATACATGGTGCAAAAGATAAATAAAATAGTGAAAAAGAGAGAAGAATATTTACAATAACAACAATAAAGATTTGAGGATGTGAAATATATACATATGTGGAATACTTTGAGAGTATTTAAATACTTTACACTGTTGAATGAGGAGGTATGGACAGATGCATATATTATGTATAACAGATGTATATGGCAGATATGTATAATATATAGATATGTGTACTATAAACAGATATGTATGGCAGATGTGTATAATATATATATATATATATGTATGTATGTGTGTACTATAAACAGATGTGAGTAGACATTCACACAGCTCAGGAGTTCAGTAGTCTTATAGCCTGTGGTATAAAACTGTCTCTGAGTCTGGTGGTCTTGGTCCGGATGCTGCGGTACCGTCTGCCAGACGGCAGCAGACAGAACAGATTGTTGCTGGGGTGATGGGGGTCCTTTAATATCCTACCGGCCTTCTTCCTACACCGCTGGGTGTAGAGGTCCTCCATGGATGGCAGCTCTGTCCTGGTGATGTGCTGAGCAGTTTTCACCACCCTCTGTAGAGTCTTACGGTTGAGGGCGGTGCAACTGCCATACCAGGCGGTGATGCAGCCAGTCAGGATACTCTCGATGGTGCACCTGTAGAAGTTGCAGAGTATCCTGGAGTCCATGTTGAACTTCCGCAGCCTGCGGAGGAAGAAGAGCCGCTGTCGAGCTGTCCTGGATATGACCCTGGTGTGATGTGTCCATGTCAGGTCCTCACTGATGTTAACCCCGAGGAACCTGAAGCTGCTGACTCTCTCCACAGGAGTCCCGTCGATGGTGATGGGTGTGTGTGCTTCTCTCTGCCTCTTCCTGTAGTCCACAATCAGCTCCTTTGTTTTGCTGACGTTGAGATGGAGGTTGTTGTCCTGGCACCAAGATGTCAGGGCTCTGACCTCCTCTCTGTACGCCGTCTCGTCGCCGTCTGTGATCAGGCCGATGACGGTCGTGTCGTCAGCAAACTTGATGATGGTGTTGGAGCTGTGTGTGGCCACGCAGTCGTGCGTGAACAGGGAGTAGAGGAGAGGGCTGAGCACACAACCCTGAGGGGCTCCGGTGTTGAGGGTCAAGGTGGAGGATGTGATGTTCCCCATCCGCACTGCCTGGGATCTGCCCGTCAGGAAGCTCATGATCCAGTCACAGAGGGCGCTGTTGAGCCCAAGGTCCCTGAGCTTAATGATGAGCTTGGAGGGCACAATGGTGTTGAATGCTGAACTGTAGTCAATGAACAGCATTCTCACATAAGTGTTCCTCTGGTCCAGGTGGGAGAGGGCAGTGTGGAGGGTGAGGGAGATGGCATCATCCGTGGACCTGTTTGCTCTGTAGGCAAACTGCAGGGGGTCCAGTGAGTCAGGGAGGGTGGAGGTGATAAAAGTTTTGACTAACCGCTCAAAGCACTTCATGATGATGGAGGTGAGTGCAACTGGGCGGTAGTCATTGAGGCAGATGGGTTTTGTCTTTTTGGGGACAGGGACAATGATGGACTCTTTAAAACATGTGGGGACTACAGACTGGAGCAGTGACCTATTGAAAATGTCTGTGAACACATCTGCCAGCTGAACTGCACACACCTTGAGAGCACGGCCAGGGATGCCATCAGGTCCTGGTTATGTTAAGTAAAATGTTTGAAATATTTAAATGTATTACAGCATATCTTTTGTCTGGCTGGCTGCATCTGGAGAGGAAGTGCATAGCTAATGAATTTAATCATTGTATCGTAGGCAAACAAATTAAGAGCCATGAGCTGTTATTTCTAAGCATACAGTTGAGTGGGGTGAACTCTGGACAGCACTAAGTCTGAGGACAGAGTGAGCTTGGATCTGCCGGTCTTATCGCAGATTACACCTCTTTATCTGATTGAAAACACAGCACTAGCGCTCCACACGGGGGTTTTGCCACAAGCATCGCATTGCTTTGTTGGTGAGATCAAAATATTGTTTTCATTAAATTGTGCATGATTCTAATCAGCTATTCATTATGACCAACATCTTTCTGTAGTGGACTATGACTGTTTCAATTCCAATCTTAGCAGCCCTTCGGCAGTGCATAAAGAAAAGTTTTAACATCCTTAACACTATGCAGGGTCACAGTTGAACAAACCCAGATGAGCACAGAATGCTCCGGGCTCTCCAAAGTAAACCGGACACGGCCTCTACTCCTCCCATACCGTGGCAGGTTTCAATTTGATACTTGGGGCCAATAAAGAAGAGAGCCAAGGGTTCTTCTTTTCTTTTGTTTAATGTATAGCTATGCTGCTTTTTAATTGATATGCCATTTTTAAGATATCATCATTGCTTCTATATTTTCTAAAGATACACACTGAATTTTACTGACAATAATTTTACAGTCAAATTTCTGACGCAGAGATTACTGGAAGTCCCCTCTAACCCTTTATTTACTGTTTGCTCAACCATTACAGTGTATTACTACTTCTTCAGCATAGAAATCCCAGTTATGTTCTCCACAATTTAGTCAGTCAAGTGTGACTTAAATCAATGTGAACTAGTGCTGAACTTTTATACCAGGGGTGTCCAAACTAAGGCCCGGGGGCCAAATGCGCCCCAGCAATTTCTAAATGTGTAAAAGAATATGGCCCACACGTGAAACTTGTGCTTTGCTTAAATTGTACTTGTTAAATGTATATGTAAATATATATTACAGTAGTATTCAGGTGTTAAATAAACCCACTTTTTCAATAGTCAGTCAATTAAAGCCGAAACATTTTCTAACAAATCTTAGTAAATAAAGAAAACGTATTTACATAACAAGCTTGAAATATACCCTTCATACTTCTCCTTATTATGAGCAATCTGAGGCTTCTGTTTTAAGAAATGAGCTGCAAACACTTAAAAAGGTTTGGAAACCCCTGTTTTAGACCATATTTCACATTCAAAGCTGTACTTTCCTGTCTGATGTTCTCATGTAATCGTTTTTTCTGCAACATAATGTGGACTTTACCGGTGGCTCTGGGAAAGCTGACCACAGTCTCAGATCTCTTCTACAAGAGCCCAGGCACAGCTTACAACTAAGATGCCTGCTAATACTCAATATGTCCATTACTTTATCCTGATAGCTCTGTCTACCTCCCCCACTGACACATTTATGCAGATACGCACAAAAACAAAACGTGTTTCTTGGAAAGCTCATCACAATCTCCGATCTATTCTACAAGAACCCAGGCACAGCTGATCTGCCAGCTTACAACTAGGATGCCTGCTAATACTTAATATGTTCATACCTTATCCAGATGACTCTGTCTGGCTCCCCCACAAACAAAGTTACACAAATACACACAACCAAACTATCTTCCAAATCTCCACTATGCCCTGTGTGCAAAAATTAAGTCAATAAACTACAGTAGATCGCATGTGATAATCATACTAAACCCTTCATGGTGTGGATATAGAAAGAACTCTCGTTTTCCAATTTAAACTTAAACCAGTTTGATGCTGCATATTTTATACTGGTAGAATAGTAGCGGGATCTGTCTTGAAATCCCTTTGAATTCTGTGAAATATTGGAAGTCTGAGGTTTAATCTGGGGCTCTCTGGTTACTGTTTTGATAGGGCTTGTAGTTGGCCAGCCAGTTGTGGACTATAGGCCAGAGGTGGTCGTTTTACTGTCATCAAGGTTGTATTCCAACTGGAAAAATAGTTTTTATGAAGTAAGCTGACAGAGGTATAGAATGTTATTTGCCAGATGCAAATATGCCTTTTGTAGTTACGTGTAGGAATAGTGAGAAACAACAAATCCCAGATCAGTTTTAATCATTCTTCATTTCTTGTTATGGCTCACTCACAGTTTTGACTTGGTAAAACAACTGCAGACATTTGGATAAGTAGCTCTCGTCAACCATCACTTTGAAAGCAATACATTTAAAAGTTAGTAAGCGAGACAGATGAAGGGGGAATGTACACAGTTAGCCAGCTCAGGCTGTGACCTCCCATCCCGTGGTAATACTAACAGAAAATCTCAGTCGTAAAACCATCCACAAAATGAAGAGGAAACGAAGGGAAAATAATATGCCCATTCATGAGCATTGGAAGGGAGAGAAATTGTGGGCAGCATGAAGCCAGGATAGGCACCTGCCCACAGACCATAGATTCAACCCCATCGCTGGTTTAGTATTTTCCTAGGGGCCTTGTGGAAACACAACTCGCATATAAAAAAAGATTTCCCTTGTAAAATACCACAACACTTTTATTACAAATAATAAAACGAGTGTGATCAGACTCTGGTTGAGTTAAAATAATGTTTGAATGACTATATTTGGCAGCTTTATTTAAAAAACACGCTACAACTCGGGCAAAGTTTGTTGTTTGTTCGGAAAAACACTTTCCTCCATGCATGTATCTTTCCATGCTTAAGAGAAGACATTAGAACTATCCTCCATTTCCTTGTGCCCTTAACTGTTCGCCACCATTCCCCTTATAGACCACACACTTTTATAGCATCCCTCAAGAACAATCTACGTATGCTTTGAATTTAAATCTACAAAGCAGTGAATTAGCATATTTCTGTAGGTGTGCCTTGTCAGGCTCCAGGAGTTCTTGTTAAAGCTGCCACGGAGGATTGATGATGCATGCCAATACTGCTAACAGGAAGTTGACCTCAGTGTTGTGACTTCACAAACAGGTTCAGCCAATGTGGGTTACTTTACGGCAATAGTTGTTGCAGTGGTGAGGGACATCTGAGTGACTCTCATAGATGGTGGCCCGTCCAATAGATGTCACTGTAGCACACATTGGCCTTCTCTACCAACCAGCCAATCGACAGACCACATCATGAAGGGATCTCATTAAAACTGTCGGAACTGCAGTACCCACCTCCCGCACGCCCTGCAGTGATTGGGGTCACAGGAGTCTAACATTGGTCCCTTGTCCACGGTGGTCTCCCTAACTGAATTTCCTATTCATCTCACACAGCCCTTACCCATAATTATGTAAATCTGTTGACTGAATTTGGCGGCAATACGATACTCCGCAAAGTGTAACAACAAGTAATGCGACGGAAGAATCTGGTTTGAATTAGGGCAGCGTTTGAATCAGACTCAGGCACTGTGAGTACACCACACCTGTATTACATTACCACGGAGACAGAACGGAGGGGAGAGAGTAAAAGGATGTTAAATGAAGTGGACGAACTGCGAGTATGCAATATTAAAAACAGTTTTATTACACGCATGTTTGAAATGGCAACAGAGACAGGAAGTACATTGAATATTACATTTCAGCTTATAAGGAAGTGCTTAAACATATAGTATGAACTATGCAGTCAGGCAGTTCCCATGTATGTGAGTGTTGAGTTTGCTTTGGTTCTTAAACATCTTACAGTGATAAGGCCGCTGCTAAAGTCAATAACTTAGTCAAATACCATAATCTTACAAATACAGGACCACTATCTGCTATCTAATAATCTAGAGGTGTGGATATGTTTATGAAAGTGAAAGGCTTTAGCCCATGCACAACCCAAGACTCTAAAAGGCTATTCATGTAAAGATGCAATGTGCTGGACTCTGATCTACAACACAATGGGTACTTTTTTACAGGACTGTAGCAAACAATCTTTTCAGAGGTCTTAGTAGCATGGCTGACCAGCAGTTTCACCAAATGAGAAGATTTCTGAACTCCTCCAACTTGGTTTAAAAACCATATGACACCTTTTCACCATACTTTTATTTTAGCTCAGCTCTATTTATCTTGCTCACATCCATAAACAAGATAATTGTTAATATTAGATTTGAATTGCTATGATTCTCTAAAGGCCTCTATTAGCCGAAACACTGACCTTAAGATGGTAGAGGCTCATGTAAGCTATGAGGCATTAACCCATCCCTTTAAAAACAGAAATAGTCCATTTCCAATTCTTTCAATAGATGTTAGCTACATTTTAGTCATGATAGTTCCACAAGTTATTCCTATTGCTTGCTGCTTAGCAGAATAATTTATTTTGGTTGCTACAACCTGAAGGTGTTCTTCAACAACCACTTAAAACTAATGCCTGAAAGCCATAGGTACCATAGACCTATATTTTAATGTTGTATTGCTTGCGTTGACATCTTTCCGGAACTGATGGGAGTAGCATTAGTTGAAAAAATAGCACTCATAATTTGTATTGACATAAAATCTGATAATAACATGGACAAACTGGACCAAACTTCTGTTTAATCACTCCAAACACACATGATTCTGGCAAAACAAGTGTTTGTGTGTCCCTGGTGGACTCCACAGACTCAGTTCATATCTTTTTGTCGGAGTATTTATTTTAAATGAATTTATTGTACAATCCCTAGAGCTTAAAAGTTACTATACAGTTACTTGTGTTGGTGGTTTACTATGTCTGAACAATTTATGAAAATAAACTCCACTCAGAAGACATAACGTGATACTTTGTTGATCCTGCTTGACTCTTTCTGTTTGTCCTCGGGAACGTTTGAAGCTGGGCCATACAGTATGGATGAACAATCATTTCTCTTTCCATTAGACCACTGCCATAGTTATTGCGTTGGAGTGTTGACATTTCGGGATGACATTTTCTGCCTAGTCTACATCCAATGTAAGTCAGTGGCAAGGTTTGGAAAAAGAATAATAATTAACTCGAACTTAAGCATGGAAACTGAAGAAATACTTTCAGCAAGACAAGTAAAAACAAGGAGAGATGCTTCTCACTATGAATATGTGGGAAGATATTTCCTGTGGTAAGCAAACGCCAGTGGTGTTTATGAATCCAGATTCCCAGTTTGGCTTAAAGACTGGATGATGATGAGCGTGGCACGTATTCAAGGCCAGAAAACTGCTCTGAGTATAAGAGAAGTACATTTCTGTTGTGAATGAATTATATGACTCTAGCCAGACTCAAACAACTCTTCAGCCTTTCTCTGTATATTTATTGAGACACATGAAAGGCTGCAGTGATTAATCAAGTTGGATTTCATATTCAACGCTGAACCGCATGATTGTTGAGGTTTGAACCTCCATTGCTCCATGTGAGGTTTTATCTGTCGTTGTCAGATACCAAGCTGCAAATGTAAACTCCAAAAACTGCAGGTCAGCAAAAAAACAACAGAGGATCCCTAAAAATATACACCAAATTTAAACACTAAGGACCAATAAGAATTCACATATTATCCTCATATTCTTGTAAAACATATAATTTGTTCACAGGTTTCATCTGCAGCCGCTTTGTCTCGGCCGCTTTGTATGCGTCCTGGTCAACAGTTCACTGTAACTTATTTAGTGGATGAGTGAAGGCTGTATAAAGCAAGTTTCATTATGTGCCCACAATAAGCCATATGGGCGAAATCATCGGAGCACCGCACTGTAGCCAACATAATCAACCATTTCAAATCCACCAGTGAGCTAGAAAGAGCTTCTTAGAGGGGGGGTCCTGTGTAATGTAAATCAGATAACATTCACAAAAACAAAACCAAAGGCAAAACACATATGAAGACGCATGCTGATAATACTGAAAGGTACAATCTTACATTTTTTCCAACTATTGACAACACAAGTAGTTCTGTGTGTATTTGTTAACCTTACATTATCACCCCAAACATTTCTGTTCTGGCTGCATTTCTGTAGATGTTTCAGTACATATGTAAGTTTTCAACCTTCGTGTTAACAACAAATGTTTTTGTTATAGTCTCCTGGCAGATCTGTTATAGCTGCCAGAAGTAAGACATGGACCAAACTGTTGGCTACCTTTTCTCACACTCTTTTGTTCCAAATTTAGCAGACCTATGCAGGGATATAATAACATAATTTCTTAATGATGCTTTACCAATTTAAGCCAATTTTACCAATCATCTCCAATTGGAGTGTTAGTTTGAGATATATTGTTAATATTGCCTAATATTAGCAATACGGCGGTGGACAAGTTAGTTGGCCCCATTAAAAAATGCATTTAGAGATCATGTGACCTGTTTTGGGCTAGTTTGGATGTTTTCACTATGGCTCATGGCTACAAACAGTGGAAAAGGGAAAGTCCAGTTTAAGTAAGATAATAAACAGCAGTCGCCATGGTGTTATACCAAGTTTTCCCTTTCTGGTTCAGCTACAAGGCGAAAGATCAAAAAATGTCCGTTGTTTAACTCCCCATGTTCAAAATGATAGTCAAACATAGCTGCGATATTGCATGTTCTGGGTTAAAATAAATATACTGTATAACACAAAAACTTGTGAGGTCTGGCTATGCAGCTTGGCCACAACAGAAACCGGCAATGGTGTAATTCTTTTGGACGAGTCAAACTGTTTATTGTAACGTCAAAACAATAAATCAGACATAAAATCTCTGTATCTATAAATACAGTGTTCTTATACATCTCTCTAACCATATCAGCCCACCGAGGTGAATGAGTTGTTTATTTCCTCAAAGCTGGATTTAGCCCTTTCGAAAAATTGGGAACAACAGTTGGCAAACACAAATAGATCATGAGTTTTGTGTGGCTGTAAACAAAGATTTGAAGCAATTACAAGAACCGTTCTTTCATGGTAATTGTGGTGTCCCCTGTGGACTAAAGTAGTAGTGTTCTTCTGGAATGAAGACTGCGGTTATCATTGACTGCCATCGCCTCTTGTTGCAAAGACCTGCATCGTGCATTTGTTTTGGAAGCGGGTGAAATAATGATGCAGCAGTATTTTTAATTTTGCAGGATGCATAGCAATAATACATCAGTTAGTGTAGCTGCATACAACTTATGTTAGCTGAGGTACAAGCTAGCTAACAATACAAATTCATTAGTTGATGTAAAACCAGCTCTCTCAATTTAGATTTTAAAAATGCATAGCAGTCTACAGCGATCCGGGACGATGTAGGATCTGCTTTGACACCTTTCAGATCCCACATTTCTCTTGTCATCTGTTGAATGATTGACTAATCTCTACGGTTGTTTTAGAGGCTTTCTATATAAATCCCTTAACACCTTTTTTTCTGTTCTTTGATCAATTTTTGTTTCTCTCTTCGCTAATCACGGCCCACTAAGTAGCCCTAACCAATAACTATTTTTAGAATAGCGTCTGATTTCGCGGAGACTAAGACACTGTGACAGGCATTAAGATGAACTATAGCTTTTGATGATCATACATATTGCATCAGTTTTAAACTGAAACCAGTTAATAAGTCCTTGTAGGTAGTAGCTTTAAGATATTTGGATCGACATGAACATGCATACACAGATGAATGACCACTGTAACGACAATTCATTCATAATGACAGTTGAACTCTGCCTGCTGCCATCAGGACAGTTCAAGCCTACAGTCTGCTGTTAAAACATTTGCAAGCAATTTATTGGTTGGACTTAATAGCTCCTTGAGCTTTATCATAGAAAGAAACATGAACTATGTGTGGGGTATGTGGTTTTCATACTCTAGCCAATCAGCTCCAGGGGATTCTGTGGATGCCCAAAAATTGCTTTCACGAGGCAAGAAACTGTTGGTTATTGACCATTTTATGGCTTGTCTCTCTTGAAATTAAGTATTTAAAACTTTGAGGAATATCTATTATGCATTAACACCCATTCCAGTTCAAATAGAAATGAATGCGATAGTAGCTTAAAGCATTGCTTATTAGAATCTAACCGTTTTCACTATTCCATTGGACTCATTAACATAAACAAGTGTCCAATAATAATAATAATAATAATTGAGCTGTTTTGTTTAAGCTTCAGTCATTCCTAAAGTTATTAATTTTCGCAAACACGTAGGTTGTTTGGCAGTTTCACTGACCAATTTGCATTGGGTTAAAAATAAACAACCCAGCATGCTGATTTATAGTGTTTCCTTGCAGAATCAGTAGAAATGCCGGTATAATCAACAGGAACTGTTCTATTACTGTAACATATTGGTTCACTCTAATGTTAATACAGGATATACAATGCTATCATTCAGCTCCTATAATAATATTTGTGTTACAGCTTGTTTTTTTATTCACCGGTATGTTAGCTGTTCATGAATCAGTCATTTTAACAAGAAGGGACACAGTCCTGACATATTATCAGTGACAGCTTATCTCCCATAGCTCCAGTTCTCTACATATATATGCTATGAGGTCTATGAATGGAGACTAATGTCTGTGACACCCTCCCAGTCTCTGCTCAAGTATCCAGTCCAAGGTTTGACCAGAGGGATGTTGGAGGGAGGAACACCTGGTTAGCCCCTCTATAACAAGCTGTCATAGAACCTAATGAGCTCCCTGATTATCATCCCCAGGGAGTATGTAAAACATACGTACTCTGTAAAACAACCATTTCTATTTTTACCCCTGTGGACAAAAGCCTCCTGATTTATACATCTAAAGCTAAACTAGGTAATTGTCCTTGATGCAGGTCAGACATACACAGGATACTCCAGGGTTTGATTTGGATATTTTAACCTCCTGACACATGAAACACAACACTGTGGATGAAAATATCCTGTGTCTCAGATGTCCTGCACTGCTCATCTCCATGGAGGATGGACGGCCGCTTGTCCATGATACTAACGATATGCACCAGTTGAGAGGTATGCGCTGACAAGGGGCACCTACAGTGACCTCATAGCATGCGAGTAGCGGGGAGGTGTGCTCTTTTTACCTGCACCGCCACATCATCAGCAATCAACCTCAAAGTTCTCTGCAGCCCGCCCACATTTGTGGTCTGATGTGAAGGTGATTAGTACTGACATTCGACGGAAACTGTAATACGTGGCATAAGCCAGGCTGTGTTTGTTTAGCCTCTGTACGGAGCTCATGGCAAACAAGCAGGTTTTGCCGAATGATGGGTGGCATGTACTGTAAACTGACTGCTTCCCTCCGGCTCTAGTCGGTGTGTTTGTGTGTTCATGGCTCAAGAAGATTGGCAAGCTGGGACTGTTTACTCCGCTGCAAAATGTAGGGTGTTTCTCCATCTTTGAGATAGATGATTCTATGGGTCACAGACTATGGATGATTCCCATCATTCTCAGATGTGACGGTCAGTTCTCTGAACCTAACACTAGCAACAGATTTCCTATTCGCACACTTGGAAGTCTCCACAGCAATGCTGGGTTTAGAAGAATAGCTAAACAGGGAAGGGAGTGTCCAGACACAAAGGTGTGAGCCGTGGTGGGGGGACCTGGCTGTATCTGTTTCACTATGTCATCATATGAAAGAACCCCCCCTACCAACTCCTCTCGCCTTACCACCTTCCTCAATGGGCGCTGGGAATTTCTCACCACGATCTGGTTAGCCCCATTACAAAGAACCCCGTGGCCAGCAGCACATTCACGCAAAGGACTACACCAGCATCCATCACAATGATATATGTTAGGGAAACTGGAAATGACAAGCTGTCTCAAGTGGACTGATTCGGAGCAATTTGTATAATCTGGTTCGAAGCTGTTGACATATGAACACTCAGAGGTATTTCTCATTGCTGTGTTTGTATAAAAAATCTCTGAGATACTCACTGTTTTGACTCTTAGATTCACACACTTTTGTTCCTGTTGAGCACGACAGAAATCTATTTATTTTGTGACTGTCCAAGACCAGTTTGGTTTAAAGACCAGAATGTAAGCTTTAGCTTAGCTGGTTGTTTCCACTCTAAAGTCCAAACCTTCATGAAGGTGCCAATAATTGGAAATGACACCCAGCTTAAGCATTACAACATTCTCGGTTCTCTTTTCCCTCAGATGACACAGCCAGGTCAGTAATGTTTGTCTCAAGAGAGCAGAGAAGAAGTGAGGGGGTTTGCATATTTTCGACAGCCAGCGTCCAGGATGTATGCCTTCCTAAGACGAAGGCCATGAGCAACACACACACCATGCACTCTGAGGAGAAACCCAATGCAGCTTCCACCAGGGAGGGCCAGACCAGTTTATGAATATTAATAGAGTCTGGTTGCCGTGGACCGGGTCAGCTGTAGGCCTGCAATATTTAGTCTTCCAAACTGTCTGAATGTGTTTAACACATCTCATTACAAAGATGGTGTGAAGCAGCAGTCACCCACTGCAGCCAAACAGACACTTAGCTCAAGTGTTGTTGGTGCCCACTGGCAGAGGTTTGGCACACGCCCGAGCAAACTTCAAAGCAAGTGGAATTCTCTTTTGTTACCTTGTCGGTGGCATGGATTATGAACAAATCACTGTCTGTAGCCATGTCTGTGCAGTGTTTCAATGTGGATACTCTTCTACAGTACAGTAAGTACACTGCCGTGTGATGCATTTTGAGCACTTGCACTACGTTTGAATTCTAAGTGTAGTGTTGTCTGAAATGTCACACAGCTGCTGGGCCCTCACAAGGTGTGACAATTGTTTCTGTTAGCTAGCACAAATAACTTTTCTTTGTATAGTGCTGTGTGGGCCAGATCAAACACAACTGCAGCTGGGCCACAACTTGGGGTACTTCTCTGGCACTGCATCTTGCCATACTTCACATTGGGACGCTTTAATGCCCTTTAAAAACAAAACTTGTACAGAAGTAGACACATTGAGACATAGCACAAGTCTCTATATGCTGCACACATGGCTAGATCTCTTCTCGTGAGGAAAACAATCAGAGACACACACACATACGAATGCACACTCCCTCTCTCCCACACACGCAGACATACAGCCGTGTAATTTGACATAGGGCTCCTGTCAGACACGCTGTGTGCTTTTTACACACACTTCAGAGCTCAAGGCAAGTAATGGAATTTAAAGATAGCATTTTGTTAATCCTTCTGACTGAGAATCAAAGAAAGCATACAGTATATCCAACAAACGCTGTTTAACTTTCTGAAGCCATAATATTTATTCTTTGCTCATATCTGATTCACGCTTTCTGATTCATACTTTCTAGACCGTATCCTTGAAATTTCCATTAGATCGGGATTTTCTTTTTTATAGCATCTGGCCACAGAACAAGCAAGCCCCCTGCTCAATGTTGCTATGTTCTTTCGGTTTCTAAACTGGTGGTGTTATTGATCTTGGCCTACTGCTTCAAACCCAATTCCGCTCGGCTGGCCCAGTGGACAGCGCAGCGCCGTCATTTGGTCAGACCCTGAGGTTTCATGAGCCATGAATGGATCTCTATGTTGTTCTCAGAGGTTTTATAACCATTCCATCAGCGTCTGGGTTTTGAGGCGACACCTCTTGTCTGACTCCCTTAATCTAAGCTTCTTTGATTAACTCGTCCTCGGATACCATCATTACTGTTGGACCAATTGCGGCCAGAAACATTGATGGAGACATGAAACACTTTGTCATGCACATATCGTATCGTTCATACCATGCAGTCCACAAATTTGACACAAACGAACATGTGGCCTCCTCTTATGCCATTACTATTGCTATAAGTCAAGCATAACCAGTTGTTTTACAGCAGGATTATGGTTATAAATTAAACCAATTACTCAGAATACTACTTACTTACATTACTTAGAAAACAGTTATTGATGTGTTTTGGGGGCTGCTGATACCCTTCAAACAATTGATCTCATCCTAAATGAAAATAACAAGTAAATGTGACCTATGCCCTTTAAGGCTCAAAGATGTATTTCTCTGTTATATCTTTATATTATATCACTCATCCATGTTTAAGAGTCTTGGGTGAGTGATTTCTCAGAGTGATGTGCACTGCATCCCTTCACCAGAAGTGTGTGTAAGAAGTATAGTGGTTCCTGTAGCACTGAAGTGAAAAGCAAACAGATGTCAGCTGGTGCAGCAGTGTGTGTGTCAGCGGGGCCTCAGAGATATGCGCTGGACGTGCGGCATGATGCTCCTCTGCTGTTCAGTAATAGAGGTTAAATAAACTCTCCGGGACAAGAGGTGGCTTGCTTAGACATCGCTCAACTGTTGGAGGAGATTATTCTGGCACCAAGCTACAGTTTCAAGGTGGCCTTGTTGATTTTTGTTCACTGGATTTGATTCTATCATCATGAAATAAAACACTGTAATGGAAGGGAAATTTCAAGGCTTAATTTAGAAGTGGGTCTATTGAAGAGCGAGGGAGAGATCATAGGAGAGTGTAATGGGGTTTCTAATGTGCTCTCTTTGCCCCATTTCATCCAGATGTTTTTACACCCGCATCTCATCCCCTGTCTTTCCACACGCCTTATATATTAGCTCACATGCCTGTTATCAGGGGAGGATGCCCATTGTGTGTCCAGATGAGTAATGGTCTGATGGGGAAAGAAGAAATGTGTCATGGTGAAAGAATGTAGACTTCAGACCTCTCCTGTTGGTGGTATTTCTTTCTTCTCCTAACAACATCCGACCATGGAGAATGTGCACACGTGTTTAAGTGATGCGCAGTGTGCTAGCCGCTCCACATTATATGTGGGGTTGTGGGATGGAAGAATGGAAGATGTCGTGGTTTGTTTGAGGTAAATGATCGCTATGTGTTCCCTTTTCTTGCAGCTGAGATATCAACATGGTTTGACAACCCCCGACCTGCAGCAGACACTACCCAACCTGAAGAACTTTCTGGAGCATGGTCTGCTGGTGCGATGGTAAGGATCAGAAACTTTACACCTAAAATATTTCTCTAGAGGCGACTTCAGCCAAAAACATAATGTTAACAGGGATGTGCTTCAATTCAATCAAACGTTTCTCATACAATCGACCATGTTTTAATAACCTCATATTAATGATATCAATACCCATTACCTTCATCAAAACAAGCTTATTCTAATTGACTACTTTAACAGACAGCGTATAATCACGTACGTCACACAAACCCACATCCTAAATAAATCACATAAACTGATAGACAAAAGTAGCAATGCATAAACAACACAATGAATGGCTACTACTTGAATGTATATTCCATTTTTGCATTATATCTAAAGTATATAAAATGATAAGATAAAATGTACATTCCTGATTCCTTCCTTTCCTAATTGCACAGATTTTCAATACACTTCTTTGGAAATGTAGATGTTAATGGACTGCAATTAAATAGCGCTTTTTGGTGGGAGCAATTTGGGTAAGGTATCTAGCCTAAGGACACATTACATTACATGACCTTGCATTTAATTTGGCTGAGGATTTTATCCAAAGCCCTTACAATAAGTGCAAAAACAGCAGAGATTCAGACTCTGAACAACAAGGAAAGTGCAGATATATTCAGTTCAAGCAAGACATACCATTGTGAGTGCTGAATTAGTAACAAGGCCTAAATTAACTTTTTGAAGTGCTTTTATTTTTTCAAACAATAATTGAATTGCCGTGGTAGAGTCGAAACAGGTGCGTTTTAAGTTACTGCGTTGATGAAGATCGAACCAACGACACTCTGATTGGTGGACGAGTGCTCTACCTCCCGAGTCACAGACACATGCTGACACATTTGAGTTTCAGGCAAGCCGTGGTTGAAATGTATTCCAAGGAGAAAAGAGTCCACATCTTGAAGCCTTTCTGTCATAAATTGAAACATGAAATACTTTCATTAAAGCTCAACATAAAACCCACATTTATCTACCTTGCCTATCACTCAGATACTGTCAGGTTCTTGGAAACATAGGGAATGATTTTTTCTTGGCTTTTATCGTCAGTCCGCATTACTGTACTACGAATAACTCTCGCTCACTTAAGGGACGATTCTGTCCCCAGATGTTCCTGCAGTCAAGGTGTTGGGAGACACACTCCATTTAACGTCACACGAGCTGTTAGAGACTCCTGTATCTTTGAGTAACGAGCAACCCATAATACAACACTCAATGTAGTGTAGTGTTATGCTAGGTGCAATTGTATGGGTTATCCATGACTGCGTGAATTTCCCTCTTTGTTTTTGATTAATTAAAACATTATTGGCGAATGCTTCCACTGCAAAAGATTCATTGTTTTCAGACCTCGGATAAAGCAAAGAAACAACTTCAGAAATTCAAGCAGCTTGTTTTGTTTAGTTGCTTGTGAAAGTCCATCTTTGTCTTGATGATTCAGTGTTTGCAATGTGGGTCAGTTGAGTCTAACTCCTGGGTTAACGTGTTTCTAAACAGGCTCCTCGGTGCAGGTCTGAAGTGGTGCAAAGCTAGGAAAAAATAGAGCCAAGCCAGACTAAGGTTTGTGAAAGACTGTAAGGATTAAACAAAAGAGGACTGGAGTAGGGTCATGTGTTCCGGATGTGTCCCATTTCCAGCTTTTCTCAAGTCTTGGTCATCTAATAGTGAAAAGGACCGCCGGAGTGGCCTAATTGCCATAGTCTTGCACTGACTGTAAAGTTGGTGGAGGATTGGTGATAACCTTGTGTTTGGTTAGGATGGTAGGTTTTATTCAGGCTGGAGTAGGGCAGATTTGTCTCTGTGAAGGATGCATGAAACAAGGGACAAACTGTCATCCTAGGAGAAAACTTGTTACTTTCTGCACAGACAATATTTTGGTGTTAGAAAATGAAGCTTGTTTTCGTAGTTAGTTTTTTGCATTATTTAAACACTTTTACAATTGTTTTCAAATACAAACCTATAAATAGTACAACCAGATAATTGTTGCAGTGCTTATATTTATCCCAGCTGTATATGTAAATACTGTGTATGTGTGTGTGTATATATACCTGGATATGTATACATTTCTAGCAGTATTACATCTTCTAAGGAAGAAATATTGTTCTGACAACAACATTTTACTGTGACCTATCACAGTATGGTCAGGAATCATATGTATATATGTACAGTATTAGGCAAGAGTAATAGTGTAGCACCTCTGCACATCAGAAGTACCTCTGCATTTAAAAGAAGTGTTTAATGAGATTTGCAGCCACTCTGTCCGGGTGAAGTGGAATGCTTAATTCTCTGCTTCTCTCCTTCAGCAGCTTATGGCCTGTGAGTAACCTTTCACTAAAACTCGAGTCGCTCTCCGTCAGACTTCAGCTCCACTGCCCTATAAAAGAGAAAGCTGTCTTTGATCTCCTCTCCTCTCCCAGGGTCAGCAAAGGGGAAAATGTGTATTACACACATTAATTGAATAATCTTTTGTTTTGAAAGGAAAGAAGCCATCAAAAGCCTGAGCTCTAAAATCAGCCCACCCCCGCCCCCCTCCTTAATGGAAAGTGGAAGGGCCCAAAGATAGATGAGATGAAAGCAAGGGCTCGCTAAGCCTTGAGCTATGTGTGTGTATATGTGTACACATGCATGAAAGTTTGAAAGATGAGGAGGTGGAAGTGTAACATTTCTACAGTGGCTTGCAGAAGCAACAAAACAAAACTGACTCAGAAGTCTGCAGAAGAGAATCAAAAACTGACTTTATCATCAGCGCGAGCAACACTGAGCTGAAACAACACTGAGATCATCATTCACCCTAACAAACTGTTCATACACACATACAGTTTCAAGCTCTGCTACAAAGATTTAGCAAAGAAATATTTCACAGTTGATACCACTCTTTTCTGTAGGTAGATAAGAAGCAGCCAGCAGCGATTATCTTAGCTCACCAGAAGGACTTGGCTTGGGAACCGGAAGGTCACCGGTTCAAGTTCCCAAAAGACCAAGTGCTACCGTGGTGTCCCTGAGCAAGGCAGCGTTCCCTACACTGCTCCCCGGGCACTGCACATATGGCAGCCCACTGCTCCTAACACTAGGATGGGTCAAATGCAGAATGTACATTTCCCCTCTGTGGGACCAGTAAGGGCTCCTTCTTCTTCTTCTGACTCTATCAGTGACATTGGCCGAACAGGCTCTTCAGAGGCTCACTAACGAACACATTTTAGTTCATGTCTGTATTAGACAAATTGAAACATAACGTGTTGAAATGTGAAATTTAGCTTTCCCCCCCTATTTAAATAAGACAGACCTTCATTGATCCTCACAGGGAAATGCAATGGCTTATGAACTATTTATTTGTATTTTTTATTTGTACTACTTTGCAACTTCATGCAAATCCTAAACAAAAGAAATTTCAGCACATTATTTATATTTCTTTCTTGCATTTGTTTATTCATTTACTTATACAAAGAGTTATCATCGTGCCCCTATATTGAAAAGATTTACAGAAAAGAGCATTATAGGATAATAATGTCAAGATTTATAACAAGAGGATACAAACAGTGGTTAGACATATTGCAGCTTCCGCCTAATGTCCTGTGAAGCCTGCAGGGAGGATGAGGAGGTGACGGTTTCACAATACCTGTCACAAGGAGAGTATGCATAGATTCTTCTTCACAAACTGTTGCGTTTTTTTTCCTTTCCATATTCATTCCAGTCTTTGTTTGGCTCTTGTAAAAGACTACATTCAGATACAATTTCCAGCTCATGAAATATGGATGTATAAAAATATGTGAGGCAGCTGCAGATAATTATCCTATAGACTGTGAGAGAGAGAGACTAATCTGCTTCCTCTATCCCTCTTTGCCACCTCTTTCTTCCTTCCACGCATCCAAACAAGGATGATGTGATGAAGGATATGACCAAGGGCACCGTTTCCAGAACACATTTGGAAACGGTTCCACCCTCCATATAGAACTAATTCAGTATGCATCCAGTCCACAGGGAGAGCCTTTCCTAAAGCACCAAGCCCCAAACTATGGGAGCAGAGCGGGTTCATCTCAGACATGTTACACCGACCGGATGAAAAACCTCTAAGTGCACACAGTGGGCTTTATGATGCCCTTCTGGTGAGTTGCTGATATTATCTTTATACAGTCCTGTCTCACAGACACATCATAACATGTCATAGTATATAGAGTCCAGATCTGGTGAAAAATGGGCAGTTTAGGGGTATTTTTAATCTTTCGGAAGGATAAGAAACAGCAGAAAAATGGTGAATCTATTACCCAGAGGCAGACAGAGACCGTACCAGAAACCAATTCTCTGTAAACTCCAGTCTGCCAACATCAAAGCAAACACATTCAACATGCTGCCATTTGCTGCTTCACATCCGCTGAGGGCCTGGCAGAGGTTCACAGGTCCCTGTAATCCCGCTCCGGTGCCTGGAAGCAGGGCTATGTTCACGGGGGGAGGCAAGGTGTGGCAGAGCTCCAGACCAGGGAGATTCACCACTGCAGCTGGAGGATGTGAGTCTCCCTGAAGAGCCGATAGTGAGTGTAAAGTTAGGAAGAGCACGGTAGTCCCCCTGTGATACATGACCTACACAAACAGCTGCAGTCTCATCAGTGGAAGATAAAAAGGATATAATCTGAAATTTATATACCTAAAATAAGCATTTGCATGGTACATTAAGCCTGACAGGTGCCCTATGGATTTACTTTATTTATAATAGCAGTTGACCATTTCGAGGAATAAATCAAGGATGTTTTCTTTTTCTCTGTTCATGTGATATTCTGTAAATGTGCGGTACTTTTCCAAACACCACTTCCTCCTTACCCCTTGGGAATAATAATGCAATTTCCATTCCGTTTTCTACTTCTACAAACCATTTTTCAAGCATGATCGCCATGATCGCTTTTTAATTTGGAATTCAGATTTTATTCCCTTAACATACACAGAGCACAGTTTGTTTTTACCCTTGAAACACGTGTTTATAATACTGCTAATCACTAGCTTTGTTTAAAAGAATTGCATCAACTCAATCACCCAGAATAATTTGAAGTTGATAGTTAGCGTAAGCTTACTGAACCGGAAATCAACATTTGTTTTACTTTTGTTCATTAAACAAAGAAGATATCATGTTTGAATAAGTGAGCTGAAGATGTTGTAGCCTTACATTTAGTGCACATTGTTCATTGTTAATCAACAGGGACAATGCACAATAACACATATTGCTGTAAAAGTGCCATAATTGGACAAAATGGATTTGAATGGATATCAATTTAAAAGTGATGTTATTTGTATGATCTATTCATTTAATTTGACATTACTCTTCATTTCAGCGACAGCATGCCCTTTATATTTGATGCAATAGCTCAGATATTGCACCGTCTAGCAGGGGGGGGGGTTATTCTGTCAGCTTGTTGATGGTGTTGCACATGCTGCGCTGTAGTAATTCCCTGTCTTCAAAGGCCAGACAGTCAATAAGTCCTGCCCTGCTAGAGCAAAAAGAAAACGTAGCTTCCAGCGCACTGTGTATCAGATTCTTAGTAATGTTTGCTCTTTTAGTTTCACAGGGATTTCCCTAAACCACATCAAACGGCCAAATCTTATCTGCCATTGTTGTTCTTGGCCCTAAATCCTGGATTGCTAGCAGGATTTGGATTGAACAGGGGCATGTTGTGAAGCCGGTCTGGGGATTGGACAGTGGAAAGGTCGGGTTTATGAAATTCCTGAGTCTGCCTGAAATATGCCAGGTTGACATCAGCAGTGGAAAGGATTAAAATTTACAAAGGAGTTATTTCTGGCTTGGCATGTCCCGTTTTCTGATTGAGACCTCAGTAACAGTGTGCAGTGAAAGTGCTGTCAGGATGATGCAACAGACTGGGGTCCAGTTACCCTTTTATGACTTACTGAAGGTGATAGCTACAGTACCAGTGCAGGGCAGCTATCAGCTAACAGCTGTGTATCATATAATTGGGATGTGCAACAGGCCTTTTCCCCATCAGTATGGTATATTAAGGAGCGGTCACATTCAGTCTATTCGCTTGTCATAACCCTTACCCAAGAGTCAGAAAGCTGTACAGAAAGTTTGAAATATGAGCCCTCTACTGTAAATGATCATGCGTATTGCAGTGTGCATACAGGGAACAATTTCCTCTTATGGATTCACTTTCTTGATTTTTATTGATTCAGTTAGGAGGGAGTTATTAGTGTTCGAACGTAACAATTTCCAAGCTCAAACTATTGCACGATAGAGTTTAAAACATTCCGGTAAATATACTTATGTAATGAGTAATGCTAAAGATGTGCACAATAACAACTTCTAGTGTGCTGTCCAACCCAACCGACAGCAATTGTATGTGTCATGATTCTGGGATGCCTGGAGACAACAGAACCAAATGCTAATATTGCTAATATGCTTACAACAATGACGCTTAAATGCTAAGCAATTATCTTACCTAAGGTTTGCATTCGAATATGTACTGCTGAGCCTGATGGGAATATTTTTGGAAGAAATAAGTCCAAAGTATGCAACCTTTTGAGCCGTTGTCATGCTTACGTCACAGTGTTGACTGGAGGCAAATCAATGGAAAGACTGTAGGCAAACAGGTGCAATGTCAGGGTTATAGGCTAAAGTTGCAACAAATGTTGCTGTGCGGTTGGGGTCCACAATTGGAGTAGTAATGTCCCAGACGTAAGATTGAACCCATAACAGCCTTTAAAATGCTTGTGTGGAGCGCACACTTCATCTCATACACTGAAAAACTGAAATGTTGACTTTAATGAAGTGTCTAGGTCGACAAATTTCAAATAGGTATATTAGGTTAGTTGAAATTAATAATGTTCTTTATTTAAAGGTAATATTATTGCTTTCAACTAACCTAATACAGTTATGTGACATCTGAAAGTATTGTCTGTTGTAGGCATGGATATGCGTTTGTGTCCATCTATTCAGAAGGTGTCTGTGAAGTTTCTTTTTTAGCCTCCTCTAGATTTACAATTGTAATAGTTAAGTTAACAACAAAACGAAACACTTCAACCTGAGAGGCTCTTATTAATATTACGTCTTTAACAGTGTTGAGACATTTTACTAAAATAACAAAAGTTCACCTTGTGCTGGCATCCAAGGACATCTCCAAAGTCTTGAGTACTCTTCCTCTTGGAATTATGACTATACAAAATATTCTTCTAATCTATCTTGTAGAAATTTAACTTTGACGTGCTGATGGAGCTAAAGAAAAGTCAGGGAACCCCGAAAGAAATAGAACTCATCCTATGGGAACCATATATTATATGTCAAAAATCTGATATAAACTAAAAATAACTATCCATTAGTGTAGATATTCTGTCACTCTTCATCAAGTAATGGATACAGTTATAATTGCATTCCCCCTTCTAAAAATGGAGTTTAAGGACAACTTCCAAGAATGATTTATGCAAAGAGAAGGACATTTCAGATGGGGACATAGCAAATGTTTAATGTTAATTTGAAAAATGTCACGCAGTTAACCAAGAATGTCAACAGGAGACAGTTAGCTCATGCAATGCTAGTATTTGACCTGTATGAGTTCCAGCTTTTCCAAACAATTTTAGGAAATGTGTTTCTGTGTTCCCAGGAACTTAAATCAGCACACATGCTCACAGTGGCCATACATGTGTAGCCTAAAATCCCACAATAAAAACACGTCATTGATATAATAGTACAAATGTTTCAAGAAGAATTGTTATGGCTGTTCAGAGGTTTACTTGACTGAAGTATTCACAGACACGCCCAGTCTCCTCTGTTACTCATACACTGCTGCACAAGTTACACACATAATAGAACAAATGTAGACCAACTTAGAAACATAGGTAAACAGAATGACATGGTCCAAATATGAAATTCCTCATTATACAAAAGACTTAGTGGCATTAAATCAAATGGTCATCACGTCGTCATTAATAAATGTGCTTAAAGGCCCGGCTGGCCAGCTATCCGATGGATTACATTGGAGAGCCAGCTGGAGGAAGGAATGGAAGTAAATGGCTGTTACTAATTAAAATCAAAGCCATCTAATCAGCCAATGCCGTAAGGACATCAGTCAACCAAACTCAAGGACTTGGTAGTAACTTATTAGCTTCTTATACATGATGAATGGCAACTTGAACCACTCTCTCAGTACCACAGTGTTCTCTGGTTTCCAATCCTGTATTGAGTTTCAAAGAGTCTGAATCACATTTTCCACTTACCAAAATGATAATTGGCTTCTCCTGACATCTGTCTTTCTTTCTTTCTGCCAAATCAGTTTTACATTTCTTTTAGTGGCTTCCAAAGATCCCATGGGGGTTTCATTAGGAAAGTCACTGATACGTGTTTGAGATGGCAAGTAATTCCTCCATTCATTTTTTAATATTATTTTTTTTACCCCTGAACATTTTGTGTAAAAGAGCACATTGTTTCCATTTTGCCTAAAAATTCTTTGCTGCAGAATTAAGCACATGCTTGTTGTATTAAACGATGTGTTTTGATGGACATCACTGCCAAGCAAAGCACAGTCCATCTCCTGTTCTGCTCACTACATAGCAACACCATCACACCAGCAGGTCATTTCCCTGAGCCTTCATTTTCTTAACTTTGACTTTTGACCACAAAAAGATCTGTATGCCTTCAAGTATCTTAAATGTTATCCATCCAGTATTTACAGTTTGGAACCATCAGCGGTTAAACACTGTACTTTCAGAGCGTGCATGGTTGGTGTTTACTGTATCACTTCGAAGTTTCTCTTAAAACTAGCCAGACTCCTTCACTCTTCTCAGTGTACTGCCTGTGAACCCTGTCAGGACCACAGAGGCAGGGGGCCAGCCTTGGACAAGGTCAGGCCCTTTTTAACAAGCTGTCATGTCTTTGGTGGTTGAAGTGTCCGTCAGACGACGAATGAGTAAACAATACATCCATACATTGAGTGCCATTGTTAGAATGATTTGCTTTGTGGGTGTAAACGACAGGAAAAGATTTACAAGGACATCTATTATGATTGCAAGTCCAACTGAAAAGGCAGAGCTATGTCCTTCAACTCGTTAAGCAACACATGTGAAACTTTTGAGAGCACCGGGAGGCCCCGCTTCACCTTTGACCCCAACAGCTTCGGCTCCTGGCATAGCGGAATAGTTAAGCGGAGCGCTAAATAGTCCTGTAATTTTGGCACTGGCTATCGGAAGAGGCGATATGGCCCCCATTTAAGTAAATTTATGGCTTCAGTACTGGGGCCAGGCGTGGTGTCCCCAGATACAGAGTCTGTTATCTGTTATCGAAGAGAATGTCTGACATATTTGGGTGGACGCCTGCTGCGCACTTCCAGTCAGCACAGAGTTGAGTGCAGTCCCACAGGATGCGCAAATGTTTTCTGAATGTTGTAAGTTGGAATGATTTACAAAGAACTGCAGCTGTCTTTCTCCTTGAACAGGGAAAAAAGAGTTGGGTGCTTGGAGATCAGGTCCAAAGGGAGCCTGGGAGACGTCCTAGGCTTTAAGTTTGGATATAGAGATTGCTACTTAGTCTTACCTCAGTCTTTGATTGTCATTGCTTTTATTTACGTCCTTGATTATTTATGTCTTTCTCTTTGCTCCTCACAGTGACAGACACCACGTCTCTAGCTCCATCCCAGTACCAGCCAAGTCTCAGCTGGGTGTGTCTGCTGCCTCAGAGATCGGCTTCCCCTGCCACACCAGCTCCCCCGACAGAGGCCTGAGGAAGAGGGCGAGTTCAGAGGCAGACAAGCCAACTCCTCCACCTAGCTACAACACAGCCATGGGGGAAAAGCAGACCCTGGTTGGCCTGGCAGCGCCGTCACCCTCACCCCAACACCTGTCCTCCTCCCTTGATGCCGGCATGGCCTCTCTCAACCTGGCCAAGACCACAGAGCCCACCGAGGACGGAGAGGAGAAGGAAGAGAAGGAGGAGAGCAGGGAGGCAGAAGTGGAGGTTGGGAGATGTAGAAGCACAGATGAAGAGATTGAAGTAAATAAACGAGAAGAAACTGAGGTACAACCGACCAGTAGCCCTGTTGCGCCTCACTCTTTTACAGTGCAGGACACAGGTGAGGAAACCAGTCAGCACACAGGCGCAATGAACGGTTCTGTGGTACCAGGGCAGGCACCTGAGGGTCTGGCTCCAGAGCTGCGCTGCTCTGTGGAGCAAGCTGAGGAGATCATGGGCACAGAGGCCACCGGTTTAGGTTTAGGGATGGGGATAGGGGTAGCAGACGAAGCCCGGATGGAAGACTACCGCTCCATCCCTGTGGACCACGCAGTCGCGGTGGAATGTGACGAACAGGTGCTGGGGGAGCTGGGGGAGCTGGACGCTGCCGGCTTCGAGGAGTTCTCCAGGCGCATCTATGCACTAAACGAGAACATGTCCAGCTTCCGCAGGCCACGCAAGAACTCTGATAAGTGAGGCCAGCACCTGAAGAGAGAGGAAGGCATGAAAACACATGCAGGGACATCAGGACAAGGGCGGGGTCCACTCCCTCATCACAGCATCAACAATGATACGAGCTATTCTGGAATAACGACCAATTTGCACTTATTGTAATGTTTCCATGGTAATCTTTTAAATGGAATGCAGTTAAAGTGTAAGTATTGGGACAGTTAGCTTTGCTTTTATTTTTGATGCC
The DNA here is from genome assembly GCF_036324505.1 of Eleginops maclovinus. NCBI lineage: Eukaryota > Metazoa > Chordata > Actinopteri > Perciformes > Eleginopidae > Eleginops > Eleginops maclovinus. Next base: position 22,886,066 of record NC_086359.1, on the reverse strand, counting down.
AGCAGTATATATTTTTTAACAATAGATGGAACAATGCATCATCATACAGACATTTTTACTCACAACATAATTTGGATCATGACATAAAGAATGGCTCTTATGAATTAGTGTTATTGTTCACTCAACATTGACTTTATTTCAATGTAATACGCCAACAGATTCCACATAACTGTATTAGGCTAGTTGGAAGCCATATTACTGAGTTTAAATAAAAAATATTAGGTTCATCTTAATATTATTGCGTTCAACTAACCTAATACAGTTATGTGGAATCTGTTGAGATAATACATTTAATTAAAGTCAACGTTTCAGTCTTTTCGGTTTAGTCAGTTGATCCAGGGGACCTTAATGTAGAACAACTACGATTTGTATCAATCGCACTTCAAGTCCTTTATGCAGTACCTTTTTTTATTCTTTACTGCAACATTCATAGTGCGGGAATAGTTTCAACTTGAAATATAATTCAAATGAATCGTCCTCTCTGAGCCGACTGTCCCAGCACTGACACCTTTAACTGTACAAGCCCATGTTAGGACGCTTCCCGAGCCTTCATTCAGGATGCATGCACGGTGTGTGTGTGCAGGAGGAAGGACGCAGTGTGTATATGTGTGCGTCGCAGCTTCACATTAGCATGCAACAGCTACACAGTTACAGTGAGGTTTCAATGAATTCCACCAATGACCTTTGTACATGGCAGGGTGCTGCCACCACAAAAGGAGGTGAGAGTCAGATATTCTGCATTCCCACGACAGCTCAGCCCCCCCCTCATTCTCCTCGTGGAGTCCAGTTTCTCCTTCAGGTCTTTAGGTGAGGGTCGGGTGTCCGGTTGGAGTTCAGAGCACATGGCAGGGATACGGTGCAATTGTTTTTCTGTCCATCTCCATGTCCTGCTTTTTTCTCTTTTTATTTTTCTGTTTTAATGTACCCCATTATTATTACCATCCATGTTAATGTCACGTCCACTGACTCATATTCAGTGGACCAAAGAGTTTCATTCTGTGTGTTTGTTCTGTTGGAATGTCTCACTCAGGCTCTATTGTAAGTGTTAATAGCAAATGTCTCTTTTCCATTGTCTGTGATTTTGTCCTGTGTCCATGTTCTGAATGCTTTCTTGCACTGGTATTCAATTATTGCATTATTTAAGTCTCAATGATTGTGTGTGCTTTGTTTCAAAGGAAATCCATATTTAGTTTTAATTTCCCCCACTCTCGTGGGATGTCGCTCATTAATATTGTTAGACTGATATTACCAGTGTCTGAGTCCAGAGGCAGGGACGGAGATGGACACTTCAGCGCGGCTGTGTTTCAGATCCAGTGCGGCTCTGGCTCACTGTTGAGGTATTGTATTTAAAACTACAGATAAAACACGATCATTTCCATAAAATGCTATACAGTGACCATGTACAGATACTTTTGTATGGAGGTTTTTTGTTATTAAAGACTTACAGTTCAATGGCATGGATGTATGTAGCCCTCTTGAGAGTGCTCTGCATATATTTCTATTTCTATTGGTGTGCTCAAGTTTAACTGTAAGGGTTTTACAGCAATAAAATAAAAAATGTAGCAAACATGCTAACAGCATGCTATCTTGCTCACATTGACAACTTGCATTACGGAGTTATAATGTTTACCATGTTTCACCATCTTAGAGCGTCAGCATGCCAACAAATACTTCTAGGACTAAACAAAAATAGTTATCACGATTCATTCTCATGAGGATATGTGCACTTAACGTTCCTTTGTGCAACAAAGGTAATGGCAATCCAACCAGGAGTCGTGGAGACGCCTCATGGTTTCCGTCTGTATCAAAGTAATTGATCGCCTGAAAGCTTTCCAAAGAGCTATTCCACTAGCTTGAAAATAAATAAGAAGTCTGCTGCGTGTGGAACCTAATAACATTGCTAATAAATGACCACAGCAGGCCGGGGAGGAGAAGGACTCCTGGCTAGCAGAAGTGTGACTTGACTTTCATGCTATATTTGATCAGTTAATGATGGGAGAAATGAAGTGCATGATATTTTTGTAAAACATTTTCACAGGTTAGAGTGGGGTAAAGTAATCTTTCACAACAAAGCCAGCTCACCAAACGCCATGTTAGGGCTAATCATCATTTTTGAATAATATATTAATCTGTTCGTTTTCTTAATGAATTCTTTTTTTGGTTCATAAATTGAGAGGGATATCTTCTAAAATGTACTCAAGCACATCAAATAACTTGACATATAAGACCATGAGAAGCAGAAAAATACATTAGATTAAGAGGGTTACATTTTTTTTTAAAGTTATTTTTTGGGGGCTTTTTGCCTTTATTCGGATAGGACAGTGGAGAGTGACAGGAAAGTGGGAGAGAGGGTCAGGGTGGGATCCGGAAAGGACCAAGGGTCGGGAGTCGAACCCGGGTCACCGGCGTACGGTGCAGGTGCCCCAGCCAGTTGCACGACGGCCAGCGCCAAGGGTTACATTTTTAGACCGGAATATTCAAGTTATGGACCAACTCTTTAAAGTAGAGACACTACATACTGATATACACCTGAACATCAGCAGGAGAGGACTCTTTAAAGTAGAGACACTACATACTGATATACACCTGAACATCAGCAGGAGAGGACTCTTTAAAGTAGAGACACTACATACTGATCCGATATACACCTGAACATCAGCAGGAGAGGACTCTTTAAAGTAGAGACACTACATACTGATATACACCTGAACATCAGCAGGAGAGGACTCTTTAAAGTAGAGACACTACATACTGATATACACCTGAACATCAGCAGGAGAGGACTCTTTAAAGTAGAGATGCTATACACATGAACATCAGCAGGAGAGGACTCTTTAAAGTAGAGATGCTACAGACTGATATACACCTGAACATCAGCAGGAGAGGACTCTTTAAAGTAGAGATGCTATACACCTGCACATCAGCAGGAGAGGACTCTTTAAAGTAGAGACACTACATACTGATATACACCTGAACATCAGCAGGAGAGGACTCTTTAAAGTAGAGACACTACATACTGATATACACCTGAACATCAGCAGGAGAGGACTCTTTAAAGTAGAGACACTACATACTGATATATACCTGAACATCAGCAGGAAAGGACTCTTTAAAGTAGAGACTACATACCGATATACACCTGAACATCAGCAGGAGAGGACTCTTTAAAGTAGAGACACTACATACCGATATACACCTGAACATCAGCAGGAAGGACTCTTTAAAGTAGAGACACTACATACCGATATACACCTGAACATCAGCAGGAAAGGACTCTTTAAAGTAGAGACACTACATACTGATATACACCTGAACATCAGCAGGAGAGGACTCTTTAAAGTAGAGACACTACATACTGATATACACCTGAACATCAGCAGGAGAGGACTCTTTAAAGTAGAGACACTACATACTGATATACACCTGAACATCAGCAGGAGAGGACTCTTTAAAGTAGAGACACTACATACTGATATACACCTGAACATCAGCAGGAGAGGACTCTTTAAAGTAGAGACTCTACATACGATATACACCTGAACATCAGCAGGAGAGGACTCTTTAAAGTAGAGACACTACATACCGATATACACCTGAACATCAGCAGGAGAGGACTCTTTAAAGTAGAGACACTACATACCGATATACACCTGAACATCAGCAGGAGAGGACTCTTTAAAGTAGAGACTCTACATACCGATATACACCTGAACATCAGCAGGAAAGGACTCTTTAAAGTAGAGACACTACATACTGATATACACCTGAACATCAGCAGGAGAGGACTCTTTAAAGTAGAGACTCTACATACCGATATACACCTGAACATCAGCAGGAGAGGACTCTTTAAAGTAGAGACACTACATACTGATATACACCTGAACATCAGCAGGAAAGGACTCTTTAAAGTAGAGACACTACATACTGATATACACCTGAACATCAGCAGGAGAGGACTCTTTAAAGTAGAGACACTACATACTGATATACACCTGAACATCAGCAGGAAAGGACTCTTTAAAGTAGAGACTCTACATACCTGATATACACCTGAACATCAGCAGGAGAGGACTCTTTAAAGTAGAGACACTACATACCGATATACACCTGAACATCAGCAGGAAAGGACTCTTTAAAGTAGAGACTCTACATACCGATATACACCTGAACATCAGCAGGAAAGGACTCTTTAAAGTAGAGACACTACATACTGATATACACCTGAACATCAGCAGGAGAGGACTCTTTAAAGTAGAGACACTACATACTGATATACACCTGAACATCAGCAGGAGAGGACTCTTTAAAGTAGAGACACTACATACTGATATACACCTGAACATCAGCAGGAGAGGACTCTTTAAAGTAGAGCACCTGTGAGCACCACAGACCTATCATACATGTACAAATGTGGTGATACATGTGATTAACCTTATAGTGCCTTCAGCACTTGACGTAAGCCCTTTTCTAATGAAATAAGCTTGTGTTTATTCCTTTAACTCATTATACACGCGTCTGGGTAACATCCAACCTTTCTGTTGGTATTACCGTGTCGATGCGTTTTAGGGCTACAGGCAATGTTTGAGTTTGTTCACATTGAGCACCGGATAACAGTAACTTTGGAATGCACAGTGTGCTTGAAAATCACTTTTGGGCCGATTATGTTTGACTGCTATCAATATATTTATCATACAATAAAGCTTTCTCTGGCCCCGGCCGTGGCGCAACTGACTGGGGCACCTGCACCGTACGCCGGCAACCCGGGTTCGATTCCTGATCCGTGGTCCTTTCCGGATCCCATCCCGACTCTCTCTCCCACTTTCCTGTCACTCTCCACTGTCCTATCCGATTAAAGGCAAAAAGCCCCCCAAAAATATCTTTAAAAATAAAGCTTTCTCTTTTAAAATCACCTGTTGGGCTTTTTATAGGCATTCCTTTAGGAATTGCAATAATGCAGATTGCTGAAGCTGTCCCAGTGCTCTCTGTGTCCAGATTCACATTACCCAGTTTCCTGCTCTGTAAGCTCCTCGTGTCACTGCTGACTGTCTGCTCTCACAGCTAAGCCCCCGCAGGTGTCTGAAGGCCTCAACGCTCGGCCTTCTGGGAATCACATTTCATCCAGCCTGGGACGGGACATTTGTGCCATCATGGAAGGCAGACCTGCTCTATGTGAGTGCATGTGCCTCTGCACAGGTGCACGACTTAAAACGTTGATAGTTTGCAGGTTATTGTTGTAGTTTAAAGTTTATGAGAACAAGAACCAAGGCATTGAGAGTGAGGGTAAGCAGACCTCATTTCCTTACTCACAAAGCCATCTTCATATTCTCGAGCTGAGTGCTCCGTTTAAAGAGTTCAGCGCTGCTGCAATGTATAGTCTGCTGTACTGGTCATCATCACAGGCACCTCACAAAATACACACCAGCCCAGAGCAGCAACGCCTGCTGTCTAAGCCCCGGCCTCTTGGCTTTACACCACTGTGTGTGTGTGTGTGTGTGTGTGTGTGTGTGTGTGTGTGTGTGTGTGTGTGTGTGTGTGTGTGTGTGTGTGTGTGTGTGTGTGTGTGTGTGTGTGTGACAGTAATGAAGGAACTCTTATCCTCTGTCTTTACCCTCATAGCAGTGTCCTCACTTACTCTGTCCATTGATTTAATAGTCCCCAAATATACTGTCCACTCCTGATGTGTGTTGTGTCATAAAGTAGAATCCATCTCAGCGTGCATTGTGGGTAGGATTAACAATGTGCACAGGGAGGAGACTCGCTGCAGTCCATCAGCACCTCATTTATACTGCAGACATATCGTCTGACACCGTGGGTCCCGGGTCAAAGTCATTCATCGTACCCTTGTCATTCTATGGTCTCACTGAAACTCCATCCCCCTGTCATTACCTGGTCCCGTCATTGGTACCGTGGGCAGCAACTCGTGTACCGCAATCCTCTCACTTCACGCCAAGTGTTTCCACATACTGTACACTTATTTTTAGAAATCTCTAAACAAGTAGACAATGTACTGCTTTCACGTACTTATGGCAGCCCACTGCTCCTAACACTAGGACGGGTCAAATGCAGAGTGTATATTTCCCCTCTGTGGGAACATTAAGGGTTCCTTCTTCTTTCTGTATTGTGTGGATTAGTGACCAACATGCTTCTATAAGGAACACCAGAGTCAGAAGGGAAGCTATACATACAGAATCTTTCTTTGAACAGTTTGTTTTGAGGTGACTGCAAAAAGCGAAATAAGATTGACCACACCTCGGTGTGAGTTTAAGTGGACATGTAACTTTTGGAAGAAAAAATAACATTCCTCGTCTTAGAAATGAGACAGGGGAAAACATCCACTTGCTTAGTTCAATACACCGAGGGGTTCTGAGCTATAGCCTTACTTGGTCTGGAATGACTAATAGCTTATGCTGACTAAAGTAAGCAAACTTCAGATAGATATTACTGTACAGCTCACACTGAGACAGGTCACTAACTGTATGACACCGCTCTACTTACACTGTTTTATAACTGTGTCTATAAATAAGAAGAATATGGATCCAGATGAATGTCAACAATCCTGTGGAGCCATCAAAGAAGTAGTAAAGTGAGCATCAGGCAGGACCACAGCTACAGGCACACCCCCGACTCAGGACCACAGCAACAGCGAAAAGTAGGTTAATCATCTCATAGAATTATACAGACGCAGACTTCTTTTTGTAACCAATGGAGTTGCCCCCTGTTGGAAAATTGGAAATAGAACAGATTTAAAAGTCATCTATTATACTATTGTTGATATCTGTAGAAAACTTGTCTGTAAAGTGTTTTGCTCAAAACACCAAACAGATCCCCCATTGTAGCATGCCTCATCCCCCTCTATTTCAGCCCTGTTCCTGAAGTGCTGATTCTGTGACAAATTTCAGCTGACCTGAAGCTGACCATGCCTCTTTGGAGCATCTGCATGCACGCTGTGAGCTGCAGAAACTCAGCTAAACGCTGCCCTGATTTAACGCCATATTATGTTCCAAACCACATCCAGCATTATTTCTGAAGCAGTCTGGAGCTCAAACGTCTCTCTCTCTCCGGTTTACCACAAGGACAGGACCTTTATATTACACACAGTTTCTCCAGTACAGCGTTAGCTCTGAGTGTTAGCAATGCTTGCTAATGTAAACACAGACCATAATACTTCAGAAACACGTGGCGCATTGTTTCTGATACAGCACATAGCTTGTTCTTTCTCCAGTGTTTACCACTAGAACAGAGACATTATATTTACAACAACTCTAAGTCCGTCCTGCAGACATCCTGCTGAATACACAGACACACAGAGGTGCTGCAGAGGGGATTCAGCTTGCCGACTGTATCTGGGGAACGATAGGTTGGGACGTGTCACGTGGGCGGGACTTTGCCAGGAGTTCAATGTAAAGCCAGCCCACATTTCGGTTATGACGTCATAACCGAAGCAAATCTGGATCAGCTCGTTTGTACCCCCGTTTTTAGAGATGTGGGTAAGGAGGAAAAGAGAGAAGGTTGTATTTTCTGACACTTTGTGAGTCTCCTTACACACCGGGGACACATATTTATGTATAAAAGACATCAAAAAGTGCATTTTGCATAATAGGGGCCCTTTGCGGCACTTTGGCAATGGTGCCACATTTCAGACCATTGTTGCCTCTTGTATTACTGTGCCTGATATATAAAATGGCATCCATCTTCCCATTTAGAAAGCAGATGAGCACATTTTCTGAAACTAAGCGTTTGACTTTGCATACAGGATGTGAGTTAATTTTGTGTTGCATATGTCTCTAAACACCATGACGTAAATGAATTATAGCTAAAAGTATGTAATGGCTCAGGACAAGAAGAGAGCAGAAGTCAGATATCCGCCTGGCCGGCGTTCAGCTCTGTGGTTTAAAGTCAACACAAGGACGTAAAGTACTTACTATTTCATTAGCGAGTGGAGACCTCATACCACGACTGTAACTCTTTATGGCTGGATTATAGTCATAATATAGGGATCCTGGGGCCAGGTTACAAGGGCAGTGGGAGAAGCAGCAGCTCCGGTGTCCTGTCTGAGAGCTCAGACCAGGCCCTGGTGGACCCGCTCACCTCCACCTGTCCTGGTCCTGGACTTGGCTGGTCAACATTGTTCTGTGACCCGGCTCAGCTGTTTAAACCATCTCCGAAACTAGACTATCTGCCCGGATGAAATCCCAGTCACCTCTCCAGTCTTTCGGCAGTAAAACTCTCTCCTCTCTATCACTTCCCTTGTTTTTAAGAATGCAAGCCTCAACCTTTCCCAGCCATTCAGCACACTCACACTTTTATGGGGCTCACTTATTCTCCCCACATGCTCCAGTTGCACAGCATAATGAAATGCAGCGGTGTCCAGCTGATCTCATTGCAGCAATATCAATATTGGGTTTGGAGTGCTGTGAGAGCAGGACTGGGTATACTATCACAATGACCGTGACGGTTTTATTATGAACTTGTGAAATTAAAAACGGGATTGATGTCATCGTCCATATCAGAGGATTTCGGAGTGTATTCTTGCTCGAAGACATTGGGGCTTTCTATAATTACCTTCACAAAGTTTGAATGACGTAATTGACACCTGACATATTGAGGAAGAGGGGAATACTCCCCGAACACAATGGGCCTCAACAACAGACCCCCTGCAGCTAACAATAGGACACAATATGAAAAGGCATATCACAGCACAGAGGGAAAGGTTGGATTTTTGATGGATGATCATTGCTCTCTTACAGTAGCCATTGTCCTGTATGTGGTACGTACATGTTTTGAAGTACTGTCATGGGTAACATCATGTGTTCTCCTCTCTTGTTCCTGGGAATGACTCCCTCTCTCTGTGCCTTTGAGGTACAGCCGTGCAGTGATTCATGGTGCAGATCTCGTGACTGCAACACGGACTGAGCGTCAACAATAATGGTGTCCTGCTAAGCTGCTACCAAGCATTACATACCACCAAATGGAGTTTAAGGAGAAAAAACTGAGGGGAGTTAAAAGAAATGCCGTTGGTTTCTGCAAGTTATTTGCACATATTGAACCATTATTGGTAGATTGTTTCAGCATGAATCTTCCCTTCCTCTGATGAAGTCCTACCACACCCATTTATACTGTCCTATGTAAAACAAGTAGCTACTGTGTGTCCAGGTGGGATGTTAATGCTAATACTTTCCCTACTTGCATTTTCTTAATGCATTAAATATATACTTGTTTTAAATTGCATCGTTTTACCTCTGCATATTATGTATAAAAAAGAACACCTATTTTCTTTTCTTTAATTCTTGCCTTTAGCCATGATAGTAGCATGACTTCATCCAATCAGTCGGTTAATTGGTCCTCTACTCTGGTCAGGTTTGTGCCTCACATGGGTTAGCAACAGTGTTACATTCCAGTCATTAAACATCTGACCATGTTTTTAAAAAGTCGATCCTGAAAGGCTCTTCTAAAGCGCTGTCTGCTGCACAATTACAGATTGCAGTGAACAAATTCAAAAACCATGAATGGATTGCAGTGAGACAGAGGTGTTCCCTAGAAGATGAAGCTTATTGGCTTTGGTGATCCTCTGACTTTTATTCTCGCCCTGTTTCCACACACATTAATAAAAGTGAGACCTCAACTTCATCAGGTGAACATTTGTATTGTGTCAAATATATTGGTTTATGAGCCGATTCCCCCAAAAAACACAAAATCCTCTCCCCCAGCTGAATTAGTTTAGTACTAATAAGTTATTTCTTTAACTTAGATGGTAAACATTGTACGTGCATTTCAGCCTTGTCGTTGAGCATGTTAACATGCTAACGTTAGCCTGTAGCCCTCAGCCTACGTACAGCCCCACAAAGACGCTACCATGGCTGTAGACTCCTGAGTCTTAACTTTTCAGGTCTCTAAAGTTGTTTAAATGACAGAGAAAGAGAACCTACAGTAACTTGTGCTGCGTGAAACTGAACAGACACCTACAACTTCTGATGGTATTGGTCCAAAAAGAAATTGGTTCTGCTGAAAAGGTTCCAAGCCACTGCTAGTCTTTTGCTTTTAGGCAATGGCAACAGATGCTCTAGAGCTTTTAATTGTGTGTTGTTTGTTTTTTTGTCATCAAATCCAAAACGGGCACAGAAAGTCAGCTTCTTAAGCTTCATTCCACTTACCAGACTTTATTCCAATACTCATCATTACAAACACTAAGGGATCAAGTTGTCATGTTCACCACATCAGCGAGTCTTCTTCAGGACGGGTGGGTTACTTTGAAACTGTATTTCTAACACATGTTGAGTGGAAACATATGAGAAACGCAATAGAAATGTGTGTTGTGGTCCTGAAATGTAGATACATCGATCTACAGTTAAAGACGATGCATGATGATCAATTTGTACAGGTAACTCTCACAGGTTGCTGAATGAAAATCAAATTTAAATAATCTGAAGTATGCAGATTATTTTGGAAAAGGACCAAACATTTGTGAACAATTACCTAGCTTTAGAAAATAGCTTATTCAGTTAATAAATTGTTTGAGTTTGTATCATCCCACGTATAAAATGCTCAGCTTAGGACAGAATATTAATTTTGGATTTAAACCAAGAGCAGAGCCCCATCTTAGCTGTGCAAACTCAGTCCTCTGATAATGGGACACACATGGCCACGGTCACTGATAATCACTGAAACACCGGCGTTTTATCAGGAAGTCTTCAAGGTTGTAAAATGGACTTGATGTTCCCTTTACTAATTACCTTGTCATGTGTGTAATTGTCTCATCTCGTACATCACAGGTGCTTCCAGGCCTTTACATCCCAGCAGCAATTACACACATCTGATGCTCATTGTCTCTCAGAGAGGAGCTACACAAAGGAGTGAGAGGAAGAAAGAGGGGAGAGGGATGGTGTGTGTGTGTGTGTGTGTGTGTGTGTGTGTGTGTGTGTGTGTGTGTGTGTGTGTGTGTGTGTGTGTGTGTGTGTGTGTGTGTGTGTGTGTGTGTGTGTGTGAAGGAGAGCCACTTGAGTGCTAAGTAAGGGAGGTGAGATTTACAGGGAGGGGCTGGGGGCCAAGACATTTTTCTAGAAAAGCTCTCAGCAGGTGGGTCACTCTCGCCTGAGGATTTACCAAAGCCTGCTGGCTGCGATGCTTTGGAGAATAAAAGCTTTCTTGTGTGAAAAATAAAGAATGTGCTTTTGGCTGCATGGACGGCTTTGATCTGCCTGGAAATAGTGACCGATTCGCCCGAAACAGGAATATGTCGTTCTTGCTTACTTTATATAACTTCTCACCTCTCAAATGTATAGTGCATGTTCATGGACAGTGTAATCCGACTGCAGTCACTTACCTCAGCTGCTCTCAGATATGTGTCTGGCGGTTACACATTAAGCAGAACAGTTCATCAACATGTCAAGTTAATTTCTGACAAATGGTCTCTGCTGCTCCTCTTGAGTTCTGTGTGGAAACAGATCGCAGTGACCCAGTATTTCACCCTGGCCTGGAAAGCTCCCGGGCCAGCAGGGAGCATTAAAACTCCTGCTGATCAAAGTTCATCAACACCACTGAAAGAGTAACACACATTCTACAGCGCTACAAGGAGCAAACACATTTAAGATCTTCATTAAGACCCACACTGGCTAAAGCTGCATTCACATGATATGATTTGCTCTTTGCTCACCACCAGGTTGGCTGCAGAGCCTTCGGTGGAAACAGCCAGTTAAGTTTTGCGTCTATGGTTTACTCCTCTGCTAGCTTGCGCCGCTACATACAGCTGTTGATCTGACTGGTTGCCCGTCGAAAGGTCAGCCTCCAATTAGTTGACTAAATGTTACTCAGCGGAAAAGCTCTTTGTCTACACATTTTTCATTAGTCTATTAGTCGAAGGAAGGAAAACATAACTCCATCCGTGTGCTGCGTGTGCTTTGACGTGTCAGCCAGAAAACCCCTCACTTCATTCAGAGCTGCCTGGTCATTCAGTTCATTCGTCGGCAGGAAATCCAAAGTGTGGATCTTTCTGAGTGTGTAAAGGACGGGCTCCACAAGGTGACATGCAGAAAAAATGTTGACTCCGTATCCACGCCATCTGAAGCTTCCCGACTGCCAGCATCTAAACAAAGGGCAGAGCTTTTGTTGAGGCCCTGATAGTACAGTCCATTACCATTTAGTCGAGGGCAGCCCTAGAGAGTTCAAAGTTGAAATAATTTGAACATGGAACAGAGCGACATTCTGGAGCGGTTACTTTGACCCCGTTACCGCTGACCTATAACAAGCTAGCAGGGAATGTAACCATAGAAACGAACTAAATACCTGTTTGCACCACTAGGCGGAGAAGGGCTCATCCCGTTTTATGAGAATGCAGCTTCATGCCATGCTGTACAAGAGTCATATGTTCCTGCGGAGATTGCAATATTCTGAGGGAGTTATTATGATGATTGTAAATATCCTTTTAATCTTTAGTCAATTAAATGATAATTAATAATTTACTTATTTTTAGAAAAAGCTTTGATTAATGTTATTTTTCATTAGTTTGAGAAATATGAAATAATTTGTTTATAAATGATGTATTGTGTCATGTAAAAGGACAACAACAATACAATTATAACATGAGTTTATTCTTGCATACATGATATGATTTAAAAAAATGGAAGACATATTTAGTAAAACCTTAAAACAACAACCTCCAAAATCAATCATTAATTATCATGAATTAAAATCCACATTTTGCCTGAATAATTTGAATACTGTTCAAACTGGTTATTATTATTTAACAAATAATAACATTTATTCAACTTTATAGCCATCCATATTCAGATTACTGACCAATATCTGGTCAACCTATTTAATATTTTAATACATTTTACAAACAATTCTGAAAGGTTTACAATCATTCAGAAATAATCAATACAGTATAAACATTTTTATAAGTTGTGCAAAAATAAACTGTTATAATAATTTCATAAATAAAAGCATAATAATTAGTAAACCTCAATTATAATACTTTCATGACTGTGAATTAAATATTAACAAGGTGAATGATTTATTCAGTGGCATAAAAACAACATATTTCCCAACATGCAACAGTCTCCACTGTGTCCTGAGCTCCGCCTCCCGTTGGCCTGCTCCACATCCCATCTTGGAACTCCTCTCTCTTCCCATTTGTCAAGTACCAGATGAAGTCAGCCTGCCTGTTGTCTCCCTCTAAACATTAAGCTTTATTTCTAATGAATGCATAAAAATCTTGGAGCCAATTTGGGTTCTATAAAAATGTCACTTCCTCTAACTCTTTTCCCTCGCTGGGAGGATACACATAACACCGAGCCACCAGATGAATGTCTGGGCTCAGGGTGAAATTCATCACCATAAATCACCAGGTAGATTTGCAGGTAATAAAACAGAATGTTGTTGTACAGGCCTTTTAGAGTGGAACAATCCCCTTTACTTTCTCCCTGCCAGATCAACTCAGAACAACTATCACTCTGCTCAGTATTACCGAGTCTTGCAGCATTTCTCTCGTCTGAAGAGCTTTCTGAGATACATCTGTCCATATTAAGGACACATCTTTTATGAGTGCTCCTGATTTGGCTGGAGAAACTTGGAGAATCAATTGGAGTAAGGGTCAGTTTTCCAGATATTAAAGTAAGAGGATTTTTCATAACTTCATGACGTTGGCACCAGTCCGATTGCTGTGCCTCCGACCAGCCCTGTAGGTGGTCACTCACTCACATATGCTATATATTACTGTAGGCCATGTCGAGTGAAACAGGACACGCTGCCTCACAAAACAATACACCCAGTATTATGAGAGAATCTAGTCAAATAAACATGGATTTGGACTTTGTTTGATTGTTAGGTACCTGGCAGGCTAAATCATCATCAGCTGTAAATGCTCATGTTCAGTGACTCATATATTCTATCTCTGTAGAGCTCGGGCAGAAGCTTCAGTCGAATCAGATCTGCTGCTTCAGGTAAATCAGGGGAAAATCAAAGATCTGCACTTAAATGAAACATTTCTCACCAGGTTCACTGCCAGAGACACAGATGGGATAATGTTTGGAATCAACTTCCTAAATCATAACTGAGACATGAGTTGGCCAGCTATATAAATGTGGCCTTTCTTTTTTACCTACAGGCTTTTATTTTGGGATCTGATTTTCACATTTGGCCTCTGATATAGGTTACACTTGTGTCAGAATTTGGATACATACAATGTTTCAAAGCTTTCTATTTTAAAGGAATGAAATTCTACAATCAACTATTAATTACGGAAGTCTAGAATTGATAGCAATTTTGTATTACTATTTTATATGGAAATATGAGCCTATATGATTCAGGAGTATCTTTCACACATAGTAGGCATTAAAGTGTGTCTTTTAAAGGGGCCCTGTTTTGCTTTTTGAGGTTCTTCCCTTTCCTGTAGTGTATTCTATAGGTTTTAGTGCATGTAAATGGTCTGCAAAGGCTAAAATCCCTGTGTTCCTCCAGAGGGAGTGTCTCTCCCACCCGCCTCCCCCTCCCCGCCTGAAACGCCTCCATTGGACTCCTTTGTTTACTTCAGTAACATAATGACGTCACTATTTAAAATGAGCGCTTCTATTGGATGCTGCTGCTGCTGCTGCTTAGGGGCCGGACATCTCTGAATGGTTGACCAGTCACAACAAAGCTGAGCCAACCAGCTAACCAATCAGAGCAGACAAATAGTGTGAGAACAGAAAGCTCTAAATAACACCTTCCATATTCGTTTTAGATAAACCATCTATCCTGTTTGTGAAAGAAGATATGTCATTTTAATTATCGAACAGAATCAATCAAGGTCCTGTATGTCAGCTGTGTGTTATGTTAAATGATACTGACGTGTTATCATCCCGTCAGTATCATTTTACTGTTATACATTATATTAAGACTGGACATGCAGTTATTAGCTGCCAGGACGACACATGTCTCTGGAGCCTGATGTGTGTAATCAGGGTTGTATGGTTTCAGTTATCGCTCGTGTAGGATGAATGCAACAAGGGACAGGAAGTCACATGGATAGCTGGGTAAGCCTGCTCAGTTAAATCTGTGTCCCTTGTTTTTTACGATAAAGAGGGCAGTGTTCTTATCACTCTGCACATTTTTCAGAGCTGTGCTGGAGACAAAATCCACATACTCCCCTATTGTGTGATATGGGGAGGATTATTTGTGCTCCAGGAATTCCTTGTTATTCTATAGGGCCTCATGGTCTACTTTTTCAACTGGGGGAAGGAATATGGCAGGCCACTGTTTTGAAGACCCTTCCAGAAATCTGTTCCTGGACTGAGCAGAAAACTGACAAACAGCCGTAACCACCCGACCCGACCCAGCCAACTTCCCCTGGAGAGGGACCCAAGCTAATGTTGGGTCTAATAATATTCTGAGGTAAAAAGAGAGGAGCCCGGGTTCATCAGGGGTATGAAAGGGCTTCCAAGATGTTTTATGATCACCAACCAGCATGAGATGTATCTTTAAGTTATTTCTCAACTGGTAACAAAAAAGCAGATATAAACAGGATTCTGGACAAGCCAAATCCCCCCTTGAACCATTCAGACATTAAACAATGTATAAAGGTTTATCTTGGATTTTTTTTTTCTATTTCCTATATTAACTTAGCTGTCAAATGAAGTTTTCTAATAAAAGTTAAACAGTTTTTGAAGTTCAGCCCACCACTGAAACTCCAAAACTATAACAGAACTTCACGGTCTCCACATGACTTCAGATGATATCATAACGTACACATACCAGATATTCTTCCAGGAAACTTCCCAGGTAATCATGAGGACTCAAGACACTTTAAATAAAGCCTTACTCTATATTTACATTCAACGATAAAGACCTAAAGGTTTCAAAGCCCTCTCCACTCAGGGGTAGAGTTATATTGGAGCATACTTTATTTATTGGCATGATTTATTTATTTTTCACCCACAAAAGAAATAATGGAATTTGCCTTGAAATACTCACCATGTGAATATTTCAACTGTGGAATGGCTGCCAATTTTCATAGGAAAAATAAAAAGGTCGAGACCTCAGTGTCCTAAAAGGTAGCTATGACCCCATGTTCTAAAATAGCTAGGATTGTATTGCTTCAATCCTAAAAAGAAAATACCTTCCGATGTTTTGGCAGCCTGCAATATTCAGAGGTTAGGTTACCAAATATTTTATAATTGTAAAGGTTCCATTTGGTGAGCCAAGACGTTTCTGAGGCATTCATACATGTCTGGACACAGGCAGTGCAAATATTGAAGTTGTTTGTTTACTGTGTTATAAAAACATAAAATACTACTGTATGGTCAATCAAGGACTTGGCGGTGTATTGCTTGGCGGTGTATTGCTTGGCGGTGTATTGCTTGATATTGTGCAATAGATGTGAATTTATTTTGCACAACCATACTGGTGTTCACTAGTGGGATATTTCTTTCTTGGTTTTGTAAAAGGAGACCTGAAACATTCCTCAGCTTCTTTCTGTCACACCAGTACTCCATTAGTGGCCCTTGAAATGGATACTCAGCCCTTCTATCATAAAATGGCATTATTACTCCATTAACATTACCCTTATTACCGGTTTAACGCTGAAATCAGACACAGTATCAAAGTCTGGTAATGTGAAGAATGACATAATATAGAATATCACGTTGACTAAGCTTAAGAACAGGTCCTTTTAAGGTGTTATTGTAGTTTGGGTTAAATATGTCTGATAGTGTTACTTCAGTGTGTAATTATCCGCTGAAGGAGAAAATGACTGTATTCTTTGTAGATTGCAGTGTTCTGGAAATATTTAGCATTTGCCCTTTGGTTTTGTTTCCGTTGGCTCTGTCCATGCAAAAAATTACTTTGACAACATAAAGTATGCAAAACAAAGAGTATCTCTCTGTAGGGTTTCAGGAGTCAGGATGTCTGACCGGTTTTCAGTACCTGACAGAAGGACTGGCAACGTACCTCTCTGCGTGTTTTTAGCTATGTTAGTGATGTTAGTGTTTGTCTCTTTTCTTCACCACTTTGACCCAGATCGAAACTTCCGAATGGATTGTGATATCCTTTCGCATTCATGATCCCCAGAGGATGAATTCTTCTGTGTTATTGTGCTGGCTTACATTCAGTATACGGTTTGAGTTAAATGCCTCATCAACTGTTGGATTTTTTTCTCATTTATTTTGTTACAGAAACTTTGGCAATCCTGTGACTTCATCAATACATTTTTTAACGTGCCCAATTCTTTGCTTGCAAATGTACTGGTATTCTCATCAGCTCCAGCTGTACATCGTGATTAGTGCTAATTTGCAAATGTTAGCATGTTAAGTCTTACCTCTCCAGCCCTCTAAAAATGGTTTGAATGACAGAGAAACTACTACTACTAATGATTTTCCCATCAGCCTTAGCTGTAGGCTATGTTGTGTTTTGTGCTAAATGGAAAATTGTTGCGTATTAGCACTCTGAGTAAAGATGGTAACAACATGTTAAAATTGTCATCATGAGCATGTTAGCATGCTGACGTTACCATGTAGCTTCAATGCCTGAATAGTGTCTGGTGTTCACAGAGCTGCTAGCAGCCTCAGGCCTGTAGATGGATCTGAAACAGGTTAATTTCTCAGGGAATTTGCATTTGTGTTGTGGATTGGTCAAAATTAAAGTGGCAGAGTAGAATAAGAGTACTTTGTGAAGGTGGTTCCGAATTTGATCTCCAACAAATGGGGCGAAGCCTGCGAGATAGTTCAGGCAGTCAACTCGAGCACCAATGATACATTCGCACATAACGGCCTTCGCCACACTTGCAACCAACCAAACAAAGTCTCCCAAATCTGGTGCTCTATTTAAACTGTCAGATATGCCTACCTTTGCCTCGCTAATGCTGCTGCTGCTACTGCTGCTGCTTCTACGTTCACCTCGCTGCTGCTTGCCTGCCCCACCACCACCCCAGCTTGCACCTGTAGGCTCGGGGGGTTAGTTATCGAATCATCACTCAATGTTCTATGTAAATCTGTGGAGTTATGAGACCCGAGCCTAGATGCCAACCTTAATAAATGTATATGTATAAATGAATAAATATATTTGAAACACGCGAGTTGTCTGACTGAACTGAGTTTCTCGCCATTCTTTGACATTGGCTACAGACAGAAGTCCCAGAGTCTAGTCATCTCTAAATAAGACATTTTCATTACTGCTCTCACAAAAATGAATCCTCTTCTTCAACCTCGGATGTTTGGCATATTTTGGGTTTTGCACTAGCACATGGAAATGTCATCACCATGCACACTCACTGACTGCAAAATCTCCAGAGAATGATCGCCACATGGGCTCAATCGGACATTACACAGACTTTAAATGAGGAAACAGGCAGAGTGAAATCTGTTTAAAGTACCGTCCGACAGTTGTGTTCTCTCATACAACTCTTCCGGGCTATGTCTAAATATATTCAGGACCTGCATTGCATGTGTGAAAGGGTTCTAAGTCAAATTGAAAGAATACATGCAGCGTGTGAAAATATCTAAAATGTGCTTGAATGTAATATGTCAGATTAGATGTGGAGGCCTGAGGGTCCATAGGGCTAGATCAATCAGTCTGACATGCATGCTTCCTTTTTAGCATACAATAAGTATTCTTTGGCAACAGTGATGCAGGACAGTAAGTCAAGTTTAATGACACATAGCTAACATGATACAGAACCTTAGAGGAACAAATGACCTTTCTTTTGTTGCAGTTTCAGAAAATACTTCCTGCTTTGTCCAGTGTGATTGCTCCCAACGCAGACAGGTTGCCTATCACCGGCAGCAGGGAGGGGAAGGATGAGATAAGCTATGTAATGCAAAGCCTATCGGCCAATATTTAACTTTGTGTATAACAATGGTTGAGCTGAATACTGTATCAGGAATTTCCTACACAATATTAGGCTTAGCCGAAGAAAAGCAGTCTGGATATGACCACACTTTGAGCTGAAGACTGAGGATGAAAAGCACATGGCAGTGCGGGTACATATAAGAGACAGCACGCAACGTCAGGAAGTGTACAGAGAAAACATGGGTTACCCGTGGCTAACCCAAAAGTATACTTTTCAGTTATAAATGGCCGAACCAGAAATAGTGCACAGTGTGCCATGCAGCTGTAACACAGTTCTTATTCAGGCGTCATAAACCAAAGTTCATGTAACACGTTCTGGACTAACCTGGCAGAGGAATAACATTTCTCAAAGCTTGAAATTCACTCATATTCCCCATAAATATTTCAAGCATCCTATTTCAGTGACAAAGTCTGCTTTAGTGATAAGTTGGATAAACGTCACTTTAATTTATAGCTGCAGTGCAGCAGGTTTCATCGTCTGTATGTATCAAGCGTGGACTCCACGTATGGCCTCCTAATAGAGATTGATGTATTTAATCAAATGTTCCCTCGGCCTTTGCCATTCCTAAGATTTTGTCCTGGTTATCATAACAATGATGTCTAATGACGTTGAGATGGCAAGCAGTGGAGCAAGGGGCGAAATCGCTTCAATCTATCAAGAGCACATTAAAGTAAGTGTACACTGAGTAACGGACGAGTCACACATAAGTCACACATGCACTGTAGAACAACACTGAGCCATATTAAAGTCTGATTAGAGTCTAATGAGGAGGCCGATTCAGGTGGTTGGAGTGCAGATTGCTTGACCATTAGTCTACATTTACTGTGCAGTGTTCATGCTTTAGTATCTGCATGACAAATGTAGTGTAGACCCAGACTGCAGAAACATCAGCAGATCAAATGTGCTTATTTTTATGCTGCAGAGGGTAACTCGTTAGATTAAAGGACCACTTTGCTCATTTTCAACTTCATCCCCATGTGTCAAAGTTACAGAACAGAAGTATCATGTTCTGTGTGTCACTGCTGCATGCTGTGGCTGGTTCCCTTCCAACCGTCCGCCAACATATTCAACATCAGTGGGAGAGGAATCATTATAGTAAATGCACTTACAGTGGGGCAAAGTATTTAGTCAGCCACCAATTGTGCAAGTTCTCCCATTTAAAAAGATGAGAGAGGCCTGTAATTTTTATCATAGGTATACCTCAACTATGAGAGACAGAATGGGGGAAACAATCCAGGAAATCACATTGTAGGATTTTTAATGAATTAATTGTAAATTCCTCGGTAAAATAAGTATTTGGTCACCTACAAACAAGCAAGATTTCTGGCTCTCACAGACCTGTAACTTCTTCTTTAAGAGGCTCCTCTGTCCTCCACTCGTTACCTGTATTAATGGCACCTTTTTGAACTCGTTATCAGTATAAAAGACACCTGTCCACAACCTCAAACAGTCATACTCCAAACTCCACTATGGCCAAGACCAAAGAGCTGTCAAAGGAGACCAGAGACAAAATTGTAGACCTGCACCAGGCTGGGAAAACTGAATCTGCAATAGGTAAGCAGCTTGGTGTGAAGAAATCAACTGTGGGAGCAATTATAAGAAAATGGAAGACATACAAGACCACTGCTAATCTCCCTCGATCTGGGGCTCCACGCAAGATCTCACCCTGTGGGGTCAAAATGATCACAAGAACGGTGAGCAAAAATCCCAGAACCACACGGGGGGACCTAGTGAATGACCTGCAGAGAGCTGGGACCAAAGTAACAGAGGCTACCATCAGTAACACACTACGCCGCCAGGGACTTAAATCCTGCAGTTCCAGACGTGTCCCCCTGCTTAAGCCAGTACATGTCCAGGCCCGTCTGAAGTTTGCTAGAGGGCATTTGGATGATCCAGAAGAGGATTGGGAGAATGTCATATGGTCAGATGAAACCAAAATAGAACTTTTTGCTAAAAACTCAACTCGTCGTGTTTGGAGGAGAAAGAATGCAGAGTTGCATCCAAAGAACACCATACCTACTGTGAAGCATGGGGGTGGAAACATCATGCTTTGGGGCTGTTTTTCTGCAAAGGGACCAGGACGACTGATCCGTGTAAAGGAAAGAATGAATGGGGCCATGTATCGTGAGATTTTGAGTGAAAACCTCCTTCCATCAGCAAGGGCACTGAAGATGAAGCGTGGCTGGGTCTTTCAGCATGACAATGATCCCAAACACACCGCCAGGGCAACGAAGGAGTGGCTTCGTAAGAAGCATTTCAAGGTCCTGGAGTGGCCTAGCCAGTCTCCAGATCTCAACCCCATAGAAAATCTTTGGAGGGAGTTGAAAGTCCGTGTTGCCCAGCGACAGCCCCAAAACATCACTGCTTTAGAGGAGATCTGCATGGAGGAATGGGCCAAAATACCAGCAACAGTGTGTGGAAACCTTGTGAAGACTTACAGAAAACGTTTGACCTCTGTCATTGCCAACAAAGGGTATATAACAAAGTATTGAGATGAACTTTTGTTATTGACCAAATACTTATTTTCCACAATCATTTGAAAATTAATTCATTAAAAATCAGACAATGTGATTTTCTGGATTTTTTTTCTCCATTCTGTCTCTCATAGTTGAGGTATACCTATGATAAAATACAGGCCTCTCTCATCTTTTTAAATGGGAGAACTTGCACAATTGGTGGCTGACTAAACACTTTTTTGCCCCACTGTATATTCAGAGCACTTGTGTGAGCTACTAGGGGCTGCATCAGAGAGCCTCGTGGTGACTGTGCAGCAGAAATGTTGGATTTACAGTAAGATCTGACCGGTTCCTCAACCAGGGGAAGATTCTGATGCATCTTTGTTATGAAGTGAAAAACTTAACAGATTATTGATCTGAGGTTTTTTTAACAATGGATGTATTGCACTTCATGAACATTTTTAAATTCATGGTTTGATGTATCTTTATCAGACCTTTTAAATGCAGATGTTATGACAATTAAGGATTTAACTTGCCGGTTCAAGGACAACTGAACTGTAATTGTATAAGTTTGGGTCACGATAAGACATCAAAATTATGTTTTGGCTCTCGTGCTGAAAGAATTTGGGAGCCCCCGCTCCAATCTCGTTCAAGATTGAGTATGTTTTGGAGAGGAGTCTGAATCTGAAAGTTAAATGTAATGGCAGAATTATTTGTGTGGTTTTGAAGTCAGGGTTGGTTATTCCAAGGAGGAAGTTTGCCTGGTGTTGATGTATCTTATAAGCTATATTGTACAGTCTTATGAATGGTTCATAACAAATGCATGTATCATTTTTCCCATTTTAGTTAAGGATGGGGACCCCATAAGTGTGATGTAAATCAAGAAAAACACCTTGATATTTGTACATTAAAAGGATGGATAGTGTTTGCAGGATGAATGAGGTCTGACATGGATTAAGAATTATTTAACCCTAACCCTGTCTTTAATACATATGTCTCCCCTGTGTGTTAATAGACTCAGAACGTTTCAGCAACAAAGGTTGTCTCTCTCCCTCCTGATCCAAGTTTGTGAAAGCCGCTCAAAAAGTGGGTGAGTTAGGTTTCGGGTTCATACGTAAAATTCATCTTTGACGTCATTTGTTGGTTGTACAGCATTAGCAAAAAACAACCACGGTAAGACCCGCCCACCTTCTTACCCGAATCCCCTCCGAGCGTCGGTGTATTTTGGACACTGATCTCCAGAGGTGGGACCAAGTCATTGTTTTGCAAGTCACAAGTTAGTCTGAAGTCTCTGCTTTCAAGTCCCGAGTCAAGTCCCGAGTCAAGTCCAAGTCAAGTCCCGAGTCAAGTCCCAAGTCAAGTCCCGAGTCAAGTCCCAAGTCTTACCGTTTAAGTTTCAAGTCTTTTCGAGTCCTTTTAACGAAGGAGAAATAATATTTACACAAATCATGTATGCTTTTAAGATCTGTATATATTCATCAAACCAAGAACATTGTTCAAACACATCTGAAATAAACAAAAGGCATGTGTGTGTCTGGAAGGGGACTAGATGTGAAGTGTCATGAACATGACAATGAACAGAGTTGTGCTTTTCTATGTCAGGGCCCTATGCTGCATTGCATTTGAAAAAGATCAAATTGGCCAAAAGTCTGTCAGTCATTTGTGCACGATGGGGACGTAGTATGATGCCACCATGGCTGAAAACTCGCTCCACTGGAGCACTAGAGGCAGGCACTGCCAAGACTCTGGTGGCCACTCAGAAGAGTGAAAGAACAGACTTCATGTTCAGTGCCCAGAACAAAAGGGCGTTCTGTCCTTCGGCTGTGTCTAGGTAGTGACTTAGCTGTAGTGCTGGAGTGGTCCCAACATCCTTCTTCTGCCTCTTATGGTATTCAGCAAACAGCCCTTCTGCTTGTCCAAGTTCCTCTTGCTCTTCTTCATCAACCAGAGGCACAGGTTGCTCAGTCTCTGCAGCATCTTGCAGGATCAATTCTGAAAAAACATTTAACAGCAGCAGAAACAAAAGAGCTCTTATTACCATTGGTGTTGGTGATACAGTGTTAGACTGAAAAATGCAATTATTGATGCGGTCAATAAGATCAGACTACGAGAAAAAAAGTTGCACTGAAGTCAATAATATCTACCTTTAACTTGTTGTGCCACCTCTGCCTTGATGTCACGATTGACCAGTACATGGTGCTCCACCCACAGCAGAGAAAAGGCTGGATCCAAGGCGGCTGCTTTGAGGTAGACTGGGTCTGAAAAGGGGGCAGTGATCCCATCTTGAGTCCCGGCCATTTTCACATTAAGGAAGATCCCAAGAAATATTTTGTTCAGGGATGCCTGGAGACTTCCGACCAGGCCGCTCAGGAAACGAACTTGAGGCTTCAGCTTCTCAAGGTGATGATTGAGGGACAAGACGGATGGAAGAACTGCACTGATTGTGACGACCTTCTCTCCCTGTGTCAAATCAATTGCTTCTCCAAACGGCTTCAAGATGTCCACCAACTCCTTCAACAGATTCCACTCTCGTGGTGTGAATGACAACTCCTTATGCCCAGCCTTTTCTAGAATGGCACAGCGCTTTAGATGATCACACTGGAGAACTGCCTTTACTTGCCTCAGTGTTGAGTTCCATCTTGTGTTGACTGCAGCAGGGATGCCTTTCTGTTCCCCAAATTCACTATCAAACACATCTTTGAATGTTGTGCTTGTGTGCTGCAATGAGCTAGTTTTGATAACTTGGAAAGAGAAGGACATGCCACTTTTGTTTCTTTCAAACCGTCTCCCACCACCAGCTGAAGAGAATGCGCAAACCACTGCAGGCGCTGTTTCTTTGCCGTAGCAGCATCTACCGTTTGCTGTTCTTCCAGGGTTAAGTCACACCAGAGATCAGGGTCATCAAGATGATCTCCGTCATCATCCTCTTGTTCACTGGGGAAGCACACAGTGAATGCCTTTCACATGTTAGCAGCATTGTCACTAATAGTGTAGTCCAACTTATCTTTGATGTTGTATTCATCGCATATTGACTCAAATTGGTCACAGATTCGTTCAGCTGTGTGAGCCTTTGAAGCGATTGCAGGCCAAGAGATTTGTATTTAGCTGTATCCTCTCTTTAGCTGTCTCTTTCTATATCGAGTGGACAGTGACACCAAGGAATCCCCTCATCTTTCGGTCAGACCAAATGTCCACAGTGACTGAAACATGCTCAGTGTTGCTCAATTGAGTTTTTAATCTTGAACGTCTCTCCCCAGCGAGGCACTGCTAATCTCCCTCGATCTGGGGCTCCACGCAAGATCTCACCCCGTGGGGTCAAAATGATCACAAGAACGGTGAGCAAAAATCCCAGAACCACACGGGGGGACCTAGTGAATGACCTGCAGAGAGCTGGGACCAAAGTAACAGAGGCTACCATCAGTAACACACTACGCCGCCAGGGACTTACATCCTGCAGTTCCAGACGTGTCCCCCTGCTTAAGCCAGTACATGTCCAGGCCTGTCTGAAGTTTGCTAGAGGGCATTTGGATGATCCAGAAGAGGATTGGGAGAATGTCATATGGTCAGATGAAACCAAAATAGAACTTTTTGGTAAAAACTGCCTTTACTTGCCTCAGTGTTGACTTCCATCTTGTGTTGACTGCAGCAGGGATGCCTTTCTGTTCCCCAAATTCACTATCAAACACATCTTTGAATGTTGTGCTTGTGTGCTGCAATGAGCTAGTTTTGATAACTTGGAAAGAGAAGGACATGCCACTTTTGTTTCTTTCAAACCGTCTCCCACCACCAGCTGAAGAGTATGCGCAAAACACTGCAGGCGCTGTTTCTTTGCCGTAGCAGCATCTACCGTTTGCTGTTCTTCCAGGGTTAAGTCACACCAGAGATCAGGGTCATCAAGATGATCTCCGTCATCATGCTCTTGTTCACTGGGGAAGTTTTGTTTTTGTTTTTCTGTTTTTGATGTCAACGTTCTGCGACACACTGGGCTGTACTTACTGTCAATTACTTTCAGAAAGTGCCGAAAACTCTTGTGTTCCACAATAGACAGGGGAAGGTTGCAATCAATAATCAAATCGGACAGTATTGTGTTGGTGATAGCCTTCTGCTGTGAATGACTCGTGCTGTAATGCGCTTCACGAGATTGAAGGCTGTTGTGGTCCATCTATGATGCTTCTGCTCATCTGGTATTCTTCAAATCTGTAACAGGTAAGCATATAAAACAGATGTCAGAAAGTCCCTTATAGCCACACATGAATTGCATTTGAAACTATCTCCTCATATATCAATGCTAACATTGTGTTAATATTTATTTATGTATTATTATGAATTGTATACTGTAAGATTGTGTTTGTTTTAACATGATAAAATACATTTCCATTTTCAGTGTACACTTACTATATTAATTTATATTTTTCCTGCTTTACCTTGCCATCAAGCAGCCCTTTCCGACAGGAAACTAAAGTATGCTTGTTAATTCACTCTCTCCAGCACACCTGATTCCATTGGCAAAAACAGAAATTGTGCATCACACAGAAATTGCTGGTCTACTGCTGGCTCAATGATTAAGTTCAATTGTGCTATTCTATGTCTTCGTTGATAGTTCAGCTTTGTTGTGATTTACCTAAATTACATAAACAACCTGAATGAGGCAGCAGTAGACTAGCAACTCCTTTGTGCTGCAAAGCAAAATAGCCATTTTTGTCAATGGAATCTGGTGTGCTGGAGAGAGTGAGATATACTTAATTTTCCTATTGGAAAAAATCGTCTGGCAAGAAGCTAAAATGGTACACATTTATAATGTAAAGTACATTAAACTGACCTTGATTTGATTAGGCTTGCTTTAGTTTTGCTGCTGGCAGCAGTCTGCTGTGTATGATCCACTGACTAGCTGCTAAGTACATACAATCTCACTTCAAAAAATCCTAAACTATCCTTTTACAATAAGAGTATGGATAAGTTCACTATTTTGCACTTTGAGCCCCATTTCTGGTTTGTCTAGGATGAAATGGTGTGTTTGACACCGACCTGTTAACCATTGGTGCCCCATGCTTCATGTAAGGGCATTCATAAAGCGGTCCTTAAATCAACCTTAAACGTTCGTTTTCAAAGATGTGCAACTCACCGAGTGGTCACTGGTAAGTGGTGATGCTCCAAAACGAGTGTCTTAGCGAAATACAGTTTCTGTCTTGTTTAATTTGCCATTTTGTATACCAAATATCAAGCGGAAGTTAATAGCCTATACTCAGTGAGGTATCTTCCTACGTCACAATGCTATTCATAGACTTCAGCTCAGCATTCAACACCATCATTCCCCAGCAGCTTGTGGGTAAACATACAGACCTGGGCCTCAGCCCCTCTCTCTGCAACTGGTTGATGGACTTCCTCACAGAGAGACCACAAGCTGTCTGGGTCAACAACAACACATCGAAACACACTAACACTGAGCACGGGGGCCCCCCAAGGCTGTGTGCTCAGCCCCCTTCTCTTCACCCTGCTGACCCATGACTGCAAACCCAGCTACAGCTCCAACCACATCGTGAAGTTCGCTGACGACACTACCGTGGTGGGTCTCATCAGCCACAACGATGAGACTAACTACAGGAAGGAAGTGAACCAGCTGGCCCGTTGATGCCAAAATAACAATCTCTTCCTCAATGTGGGGAAAACAAAGGAGATTGTTGTTGTCTTCAGGAGAACCCACTCCCAAGCCCCCTCCCTCTGACCATCAATGGTGCTGCTGTGGAGGAGGTGAGCAGCACCAAATTCCTGGGTGTGACCATCACAGATGACCTCACCTGGAACAACACCACCACTGCATTGGCAAAGAAGGCCCAGCAACGCCTCTACTTCCTCAGGAAGCTCAAGCGAGCAGGAGCCCCCCCCCCCACTTCATGCTCTCATTCTACTGAGGCGCCACTGAGAGCATCTTCAGCAGCTGCATCACGCTGTGGTTTGGAAGCTGCACCGCCTCCAACCGCAAGAGCCTGCAGCGCATCGTGAACTCTGCCCAGAGGATCATCGGGGTCTCACTCCCTACACTACATGACATCTACAGCACCCGACTCACCCGCAAAGCACTCGGTATTGCGGGGGACCCCACACACCCCTCCAACAGCCTCTTCAGCCTCCTGCCTTCAGGGAGAAGTTTCCGCAGCCTCCGCTCGAGCTCCACCAGGCTGAGGAACAGCTTCTTCCACCAGGCGGTCAGGATGCTGAACTCTCTCCCTCCCTCCTTCTCTCCTCTCACTCTCTCCCTCCCTCCCTCCCTCCCTCCATCCCTCCATCTCTCACTCTCTCTTTATCCTCAGTCCCTCCCTCAATCCTCTGTCTCTCTCTCCTCCCTCCCTACCTCTCTCCCTCCCTCTCTCCTCTTGCTCCCCCTCACTCCGTCCCTCCCTCTCTCTCATCTCCCTCTACCCCCGCTCCCATCTCTCCCCTGACCTCTCCGCCCTCCGTCCCACCCACCTTTCCCCACAGCCTCAATGGAAATGTACCAGGACATTAATTCCCCTCCCTCACACACCTCTCCCTCATCCAGCACCAGTCACTTTCTATTCTCCGCTGCTACTGAAAATGTACTTTGCACAAAGTATGTTTTTGCACTAAAGAACTACTTGAACTACCTGCACTACCGTCAAACTGTGTTGATTGTGTCGAACATATGTATATATTACTTAGGTTTTTTTGTATAGCCCTTTTTACCCCCCCTTTTTCTTTCTAGGCTCTTATCTTTTTATGTTATATGTTCTTTTATATTTGTACTGTGGGACTGCCAGAAACGGTATTTCAATGTTCTGTATGTATAACACATGTGGAAATGTTGACAAAAAAGTTGACTTTGAAAACATAGCTAGTTCCACAATACCAAATAACACGGATGGAAACCAAATATTTCGCCGATATATTATAACAACTACGAACACCACTTAGCACTCGGTGAGTTGCTCATCTTTGAAAACTAATGTTTAGGGTTGTTTTAAGGACAATGTTATGAATGCCTGTAGCCAACCATTCTGAAGCAGGGGGTGATTCCAAATTAGCCAAAAGTTGGAGACTGGACCAATTGTCAACATTTCTATTTCATCCAAGACGACCCAGAAAGGGGGCTCAAAGTGCAAAATAGTGAACTTATCCATTAATGAACCCACAGGAGATACCGTTTAGCCTGTTCGTAAGCCAAGGTGACGTTTACAGTCTCATTGATATGTAGCTAGCTAGCAATTAGCCGATAAGCTAGTGTTGGCTTTCATTCAAAACGTACCTTCTTTGTGCAACTTCAAATGTCGAACAAAGTTGGAAGTTGTCGCGTCTCCGTCTGTTATCTTCGTCCTGCATGTTTTACAGACTGCAGTTCTTTCTTTGTTGACCCCCTCAAAGTTTTTAAATCCAAACGAAACTACACGTGGTATCATTGTTGCCTACTTGGCGCCTTATAGTTTGTTCCGCCTCATTGGTTGTCCAGTACTTTGATTGGTTGGATGCTGTCAGATCAAAGCAACGTGGATCTAATTTGATTGGATGTCGTGCCACACACACGTTACACACGCAGATGCACACAGGTGCAAAGAGAGATAGCGCTGTCCATGTCAACATACTTTTTAATCTTTGAGTTTGGGGAAAGTAGCAAGTCTTTTCGAGTCAAAAGGGGTTAAGTCCAAGTCCAAATGCGAGTCACTGATGTTAAAGTCCAAGTCAAAGTGCAAGTCTTTTAGATTTTGTCAAGTCAAGTCTCAAGTCATCAAATTCATGACTCGAGTCTGACTCGAGTCCAAGTCATGTGACGGTCTCAGCAGGATGTCTCAGAAGACGCTGTGCTGTTTCAGAATGCAAAAATCCTGACTTTCTGCCGGTGGACATTGTGAAACGCTTCTGCTTGGCAGTGTTCACCATTACCATGGGGCTGCTGGGGTGGGGGGCGGAGAGCCAGAAACACGTCCGCCAAGGGGCGTGGCCAGCAGCTCATTACAGCTACAGACACAGAATCAGCCCATTTGGAACAGGGCTAAAACAGAGGGGGTTATGATACATCTGAGGCCTACTATATAATATATACTTGAAATACAGTATAATATGTGAACTTTAAAACACTTCATTGAAGTCATGTTTCAGTTTTTTCAGGGTGATATGAGGTTAATAATCTGCTCTAGTTTCTGCTGTGAAAAGTGTCCCAGAGTTCCCCCTGTACCTAGCTATCAGTGAGGAATAAAGAATAGGAATGCATTTCCAAGTACAAAAACGTTGGGCTCATGGGGAGCTTGGAGCTCTGACTGTGGGACTTATAAATAATGGAAATATTTCCAGAAATTAGGAACCCCGTATTTTGAAATCAGCTGTCTGATTCAACTTCATGGATATGCATTGCAAATCTAAATGACTATGTTATGTAGAATTTATGAAAAACATATGCATTGTCAGCCACATCTGCTCGCACCAAATAAATATTAGATTGTTCCTGAACCAGCTGTGCCAACTCTTTTGTGCCAGAACCTCCGAAGACGTTACGCTGTCAGTAGCTCTGCAGGCTAGATGAAAGCGCCCCTCTTGGGTTTCACAGTGAGTCATCCATCAGATGAGGTCACTTATTTGTTGTTTGTGAACTGGATGGGGATTGGCAGGGGGGGGGGGGGTATGTGGATTCCTGAGCAGGCAGCTGGGCGAGCAGCAACCTAACAGTACTGCAGATGAGATGGATGAGATAGAGTGCACGTAGAGTTAAAGACAGGAGGATGAGGGTGGGGCAGGGCGGACGGCTCTGCTTTTAAAGTCCTGAGGGCCCGTGCATTGATCTGGAGATGTCTCTTTCAAAGTCCTCATATCTCCTATCTGACTAATATTGACTTTGCCAGATTTATATCTCCATCTTCTGATGTTTTGCCGGCCTTAGCAATGTCACCTTTGACCCCCATTTCCTGCCACTTCTTATTGGAGGCATATGTGGTTACATTATCAGAATTGCTTAGGAAACAATACAGCTTCTTTGCCGGTTCAAGGATAACTGAATTAGCATTAAAACCCATGACTTTGTTCAAGATGGCCGTTAAATGAGCTGAAGTGTAGCCACAACACAAGGGACATCTGGGGGAAAGATAATTGGTAACATAGGAAACTATACTGGAGTGGATAGATAAAGACTCTTTAATTAACATTATTCAGCACACATCAATAAATAAATAAAAAGGTATATAAAACTAAAGTTGAAGAAGACTGTTTGTTGCTTAAAAACATTAAACTACGGAGAGCCGTAAAACATTTGAACTTTGTTAAGCGACCGACAGTGGCCAGGGGGTAATGAAATGTCAGTCATTCCATTGCTAACAAACATTTCCCCAAATGTTTGACTTTACCTTGTTTTGATGTGTTTTTAACAGATTTACAGTTCTTTAAAGAATGATTTAAGCACCTGCACGTAGTAACAGAGTTACTGTGCTCGGTTTATTGTTTGGCACTAAAAGAGCAGGCCTGACTTATTGCACTTATCAAGGATTTTAAACTATAACAGGAAAAGGAATAGCTGTTTGTTACAGGGCAGTATTGTATTACAGGTGAACAAATACACAGACAGTCCAGATGGTGTGCAGAAGAGGACGACAGGTCAACTGATCATATTGCAGCTGATCAGCCCGGCGAGGGTTGCTGCAGTGAGGGAACGCCGCTTCACTGACTGACGTGACCTGACTTTGGCTCCTCATATGTTTTGCGCAGTGGGAGATTGTAACCTTTATTCCTAAAGACAGGTTTATTACACGTTAACTGTTCTCTTTTTCCTCCTCATCTGTTCTGTATACAAGCAACTTTAAATGAGGCTGAAATGGTCGGTAAGGGTGAAAAGTTTTCCAGCCCATTTTTGCATATACTTAATTCATAAACAGTCTTATTCTATACATATATATAATATTTAGCTTTTGGAACTGTAGAAAGCTAATAACTGTAATTGAGTGCACAATGCAATGAGGAAATTGAAACATTACGCATCACATTTTGTGGTATATTGACCACACAATGCAAACTGGTGCTTTTTGGACCTTATTGAATACGGTCCTGGTTAACGTGTTGTAGCGCGCATGCGCAGCCAAGTTGGAATTCAACTTGGGAGAAAAGATGTGCGCAGCATATCGGTGTCAGTCTCCTTAATACACCACAGAAAACTGGCGACGAGGATAAATCTAACGTTTCCTTGCG
The DNA here is from genome assembly GCF_036324505.1 of Eleginops maclovinus. NCBI lineage: Eukaryota > Metazoa > Chordata > Actinopteri > Perciformes > Eleginopidae > Eleginops > Eleginops maclovinus. The sequence goes on along the minus strand of NC_086359.1, from coordinate 22,854,614 downwards.
GGGAAGGAGAGACACTTGGTGTCGGTACTAGTGAGTACAATGGCTCTGTTTGGAAGAAGTGACGAGTTTAGGCCGGAAAATGAGCAATGGTCGGTGTACATTGAAATGCTCGACCTGTTCTATGAGGCTAATGATATGAGCGAAGACAAGCACGAGGCAACGTTGCTAACTAATGGGCACATCTACGTATGGTCTTTTAGGAAACCTGGAGCAGCTTGATAAGCCAAAGGAAAAAAACACTTTGACGAGATTGTGGACATACTAAATAGACTAGACGGGATGTACCCAAAAAGTGAATGTAAGGAGCATTTATGGGTACAAGTTGGGAACCGGCCTACTTTACATATTTCAAGGGTGCTGAATCCAAAAAAACCGGTACCCGAGCGAAATTTTGAGTTTTTGACCTTCTAATTTGCATATCAAAATGGCCGCCAAACTCCCTATCTTGCTCAGTCGTTGGACCATTTTCCCCAAGTTTTTTTGTAAGTAGGCAATCAAAGATGATGAATTAAGTGTCTAGATCTATAGTCTGGGGTCAGAGCAAGGATATAGTGGAGGCTCAGTGCCTTTTTTATGTATATATATATGCAAAATACCAACTTTTAAGGTGAAATTAAGCATTATTTGTGTCATTTTTTAAGGCCGACATAAATATTCAGTCAATATCACTCTTAAATGTTCCCAGTGTATATATGATATGTGATGTATTCCATATTACATAATAACTAAGAAAAACACCATTGCAAGTTGTCTGAGAATTCATTTTTTTATGCAAACAAAGCATAATGCTCTTAATTCAAACATCGAAAAACCCAAGTGAATAGGGAAAAAAAAAACATGAAACTTCCCTTGAACAGTTCTACAGATCACATCTTGTTTCTGTATATTTTCTTTCATGTTTCTAGCTGAATTGCTTTGCTTTCATCTGTCTTCTGTAAGTTCCATAGGTCACTTGTTTTGGTAAATTGTTTTTATACCTTTCTAGTTTGCTTGTGTGCCATTTGTCTTTGGAATTTCATTTTGATTAGTATTTCTTTCTGCAGTCCTTTTCCAAGTTCTTTGGTTACCCATTGCCTTGGTATGCTTGAGGACTACAACTCCACATTTAAACAAGGACATTGGTCATCACTCTGACATGTACACATTGCAGTGCATAACAGCCCCGATTTTCGGCATTTGCACTGGCGTGTTGTGCATTGTTTTTTACAGGCACACCTGATCATTTCCAGGCAACTTTCAGGTATTGGGTTCTGTGACATAAGAATGGGCTGTAGTCCTGAATCACCATCTTTCCATCCCATGTCCAAGGGTGAAGGAAGCTCAGGTGTGGCATAGTGAGCATTTCTCCAAACCATTGCCTGGTAGTGTACTCTCAGCAGATGGAAGTGGAGCGCATCGCTTGTAGGCGGCATTGCTTCTGGTTTACCTGTCCTGGAGAAAAGTATATGCCTTGCTGCATCAACAGAGTCTGTTTTATGCACATCATATATTCTGCAGACAAAAGCCTCTGAAGATCTTTGAGTCTCCTCCGTGAGATCACCAATTCCGAGGTTGCTGAGCAATTGATGGTGCATTTTCCAGACTTTCCATGATGTACTTTTGGTGTGACTTGCAATGTATGATGTGGTATCACAACCAGTTAGTGCATGAAATGCTACAAGGCTTGGTGCTGAATCCTTTGGCAGTTTGTTAAAAACAGCATCAATTGGTATATATTGTGGCTTCCTTGTGGTACCAGACAACAGCCAGAGTTTTTTACATGCTACGTGTGGGAAATGGGAAACGAGAATCACAAGTACATCAGTGTCTCTAGATGACACGACTACTGTGTCTGACTGGCAGTGCACTGCATGTAATACCAATCGGGTATCTGCCTCTTCGTGTGTGGCTCTCAGATGAGTCAGGTTGGTTGTTGCTTTTGATGACCTAACCTCCGTCTCTTCGTCTCTGAACCCACCAGCAACTACTATCTCTTTATCATCCGGTGCCTGAGCACATAGTTCTTCAGAGAGTAGATTGGCAAGATCAGCTTTGTTGTCAGGGAGGGACAGGAAATTGGTCCAGTTTTTTGGAAGAGGCACATCACGACCCTCAACAAGTCGTCTGATTGGTTGAGCTGCTTTTGTGCGTCGTGTCCTGGTAGCACCCTTGATGGTCTCTTCTCTGTATCTGTCAAACACAACGTCTATCCTTTTATAGTAACATCCTGCTTTCAACACTGCTCTGACAAATGTGTCGGCCAGATCCCCAAATGTTACTGCTTTGTCTGGCTTTCCAAGGGCAACCACAAGTGCCTGTCCATCTATGATGAGACAAGATGACATGTCGGGAAGTTCAATAGCCTCAGGACAGACTATGTCTTCAGTTAACTTATTTACTAATACAGACTTGTTTCCAGTGCGAAGTGTCCCATTCATTTCAGCAAGGGATATGGGAACTGGCAGAAGCTCGTGTTTTAGGACAGCTGGTAAGTCAACTGGACGACCTGCCTCATAGGCCGTAACAAGGCGTTTGAGAATGTTTCGGTCAGCCTTTATGACAGTTCTGTTGTCTTTGATTTTAGGATTTTTGGCCACTTCATACAGAGATGCAAATGTTTTAGCTTTGCTCTTATGTAGGGTTGCATGGATTGGGACCTCTGGTTTATCTTTGTCCTCAGGAACAATCATCCTTTTCTCAATGAATGAATTCACTTTTTCTTGTCCTAGGTCTTTGGCAGAAAGTAATGAGCTTTGGATAGCCTCTGTGGCAACGTCTTTCGTGGCGAGATTTTGCAATGAGCCTGAGGAGACTGAATCAAACACCTTGAACCCTTTGAAGACTAAAACCAATGCCATTTCGTCTCTGTTGTCTCTCTTTTCACGGGATTTGGTAGCTTCATTGTGGACGTAGGTTTTCTCAGGTGTGTTGCTGAACATCAAATGTGTCTCTTCTGCTACATGGGACCTCATGTTGTAGGAGAGTGTCCATCTGGAAAGGGCTGAAGGTGTCTTAGTAATGCCAATGATCCCCCCTCCTTTTTTCCCTGTTCCGTTGATCCACTCCATTGCTTGGTCTGGATCGACCTGGTTGAATCGTTGATCGGACCGCTTCACAACAAAGTTGCCTCTTTGGAACTCAGATAGTACAGGTTCTGGGAGTTGGTGCATCTCAGCAATATACACTGGCCCCCATCTTGCATAGTTCAGGTGGTCATATCGCATGAAGTACGGCAACATCCAGCTGAAGGAGTGAAGATGAAGCTCCCAGAGTCCATCACGCTGAGCTCGTGTAAACTGCAACAGTGTTGAGAACATATCCATGTAGTTCCACCAGAAGACAAAGTTGACATCTTCAGATTTACTTGCGATGAAATCTTTGAGGAGACTGTCAAACTGTTCCTGCTTCAGATATGTTATCAACTGAGGAATCATTTCAGGATTTTCATCAGCAGCCATAGCAGAGATCTCATCATGGCATTCCTTGTTTGATTCTGCAGCAAACGCGAGGAATGTTGGCAACAAAAGCTGCCATAGGGCCTGCAAGGTCAGTTTGTGAGCTCTCATACCCTTGTTGTATGCTTTCCCTGACATGACAAGCATGACAGCACCCTCCCCCAGCGATTCTTCTACGATTTTTTTGGATGGCGATTCGATTTAAATTACGATTCTACGATATTGCCGATTCTCTCGATTTTTAGTCTGCATTTTTAACATTTATCTGCACACAAATACTGTAGGAGCCAAATTAACATACTCCATTATAAAGTGAACTTAAACCCTTTTCAAAACCTGTACTCTCTGTATGTAAAAAAGGCGAACAAATGCACATTGCACAATAAAGAAGAAAAAGATCTATTTTTTGACACATGTATTTTTGATAATTCCTCCCCCCAAATCTAGCCCTGTCACAGCAGTCACTCCCCAGCATCCATTGCCCTATGATAGCTTGTTAGCTAGCTAGCTAGCTAGAAAGTAGGGGGATTTATGCTGCCACAGGGCTATGTTTGGGTTGGAATTATAAGAAATAAACTTGTATCAACAGAGGTGGTCATCTTTAGGGCACAACTGGAAGAAAAAAAAACTAGCTAGCTGTTTTTTTCCCCTCCAAAACTGTTAGCTAACTGTTAGCTAGTTTTCTCCCAGTTGCTAGCCATCTCAATATCATTGAAATACACAATTTTGACCCACTATGGTTGAAAAAGTATCATTTTGGATAAATAGGGTTAACAAGCTCAATCAATAACTAAGGAATATTGACATTTTTTGTCTAAAAAAATCAAAAAGCAGGAAACTTACCAAAGCGTGTGAAACTGTTACGATCCTCTTTGCTGTTAATTCACCTCAGGCAAAGGGTCCTCAGCGATGGGACTGACCATGCTATGTACTGATCTAAATATTCAACTTGGTACGTTTCATGGTGGTCTCTTTTTGAATATTTTTCCCTATTCACCTGGGTTTTTCCCGTCTTAGAATTTAGAGAACAAATGCTTAATTTGCAAAAAAAAAAAAAAAAAAAAAAACATGAAATCTCAGACAACTTGCAATGGATTTTTTTCTTTGTTATCATATAATATGGTGTACATCATATGTCATATCAACAGGGAAAATTTCAGAGTAACTTTTATTTAATATTTATGTCGGCCTTAAAAAATGACACAAATAATGCTTAATTTCACCTTAAAAGTTGGTATTTTGCATATATATATATACATAAAAAAGGCACTGAGCCTCCACTATATCCTTGTTTGACCCTTGACTATCGATCTAGAAACTTAATTTCCTCATCTTGATTGCCTACTTACAAAAAAAACTAGGAGGAAATGGTCCAATAACTGTGCAAGATGGGCAATTTGGCGGCCATTTTAATATGCAAATTAGAAGGTCAAAACCTCAAAATTTCACCCGGGTACCGGTTTTTTTGGACTCAGCACCCTTGAAATATGTAAGGTAGGCTGGTTCCCGACTTGTACCCATAAATGCTCCTTACTTCTTATAAAAGGCCTTTTTTCTGAAATCAGTCTAGACTAAAAGAGAAGTTCTCACATCTACCACTGCAGAAAACTAAAATCAAGCTTAAAGCTTATAATGGATGTCAGATCCCTGTACTTGGTCCAGTAGCGGTGCGTGGCCAATTTTACAGAGGAGGCCAGAGAGATCGTAAGCTACTGAATGACGTCATACCCATGTCAACAATGTGACTAAAAGTAGCATAAATAAATCAGGACAAATGATTGCAGCTGCTGCTATTTATTGACACCATATCGCAACAAGCTTAAACAAACACAACACAACACAACACAAAACCTTACACCCATATTTGTATCTCAATAATACACTGAACTGTAGCCTACAGGTGGCCTCACATTCTAAAAGTCTCTGACGGGTTCACACCGCTGTCCGCAGGATGCTAAAGTGAAAGCCTCGGCTGTCACACTGCGTAAAGAAATAAAGTAAGCTTACTCACTATTTGTAGAGAAATGCCATTCTCCTATCCTTAATGGTGGCGAAATGATCTGTGACCCGGTCATACAGATCCCCATGGGACCTCAGTGCTCGTATTATGGATGATTCCATTGATATCTTTGCCAAGTGGGAAAGTCTCTCCTGTGCACAACTGTTTCTTAGGAAGGTTTTAATCCTTTTCAGGCAGGAAAATGACCTCTCTGCAGACGTGCTTGTAGCGGGTATGGTGAGCATCAGCCTCAGCAGTTTGCAAACCTCAGATAAAGAAGAGGACAGTTCATCTTTTATGAGCATGGTTAGCAGCTCAGCAGGTGGTTTGTGAAAGAGTGGATCCGCATAGATTACCTGAAGTTCATTTCTTAGTCGCTGCTCGTCAAAAACTGGGTAGGTCTCAATCAACTGAGAAATGTCACGGCTAGGGAACCCTGATTCTGAGTAAGTCTTAAACACTGCATTATCCAGCACACGGAAGAAACTCAGATTTATCATATCTTGGAATCTCAGTGTCATATGCTGTACAATGTTATCCAGAATTTGAAAAAAAATGCGGCGATAAGAATCAGTGGAGCCAGTGTCCGCTAGATCCCCACCCATACTGGCACCTACATCAAAATCCCTCCAGGCCGGGCAGGCTTCGCTTGCGTCGCTCGTTGGGTATGCCAACAGTCTGCACTGTGTTCTCATACAGGCGGCTGAATTAGAGCTGGGACGACTAGTCGACATAGTCGACTTATTCGACGTCATTAATTCGTCGACATGAATAATTTGCGTCGATGCGTCGTTTTTTTTTTTTTTTTTGGTTGAAGTCCCGTTCCAAACAACCCACTAGATGAACTCTCACTCCAGTCCAGCGGTGGCAGTAAATATGCACCAGAGTCGCCAATCGGTGTTAGACGCCTTAGTTTAAAACGGAAGAAGAAGAATTCATAATGATGGCAGCGGCAAGCAGTAGTGGGAGCACTGAACATGGCACTGAAGAGCACATAGCGAAAAAAACACGCACACGGACTTCTAAAGTCTGGGAATTTTTCACCCTCAACGCGACTAATAATGTGGTTATTTGCAGACTATGCAAATTTCAGTCGGCTTACCACAGCAGTACATCAGCGATGCACGAACATCTGAAGAGAAAACACCCTGGAGCTCTGTGTCAGGATGGCAGTAAAACACCGTAAGTTCTGTTGATTTCATTTATGTTAATTTATCAAGCAGTAGCAGTAGTTGCAGTAGGCTAAATGTTGCACACTTGGACACAAGGAATCTTCCAGGCGTGCATTTAGGTTTTAAATCCTTCCTTTACTCGTCAATTATTCTGCAAATACAGAACAGCATACATCAGCACACATTAGCATAACGTGGTTTTAAACACCAACACTTGCACATTAGCCTAACGTGGCTGCCTTCAGCTTACGATGTAGGTCTATTGAATTGACGTCTTTAAACATTCAAGTTTGCTCGGGTGAAACATAAAATGTCCGCTTATAGTCTAGACGGATTTCAGAAAAAAGGCCTTTTATAAGAAGTAAGGAGCATTTATGGGTACAAGTCGGGAACCGGCCTACCTTACATATTTCAAGGGTGCTGAGTCCAAAAAAACCGGTACCCGGGTGAAATTTTGAGGTTTTGACCTTCTAATTTGCATATTAAAATGGCCGCCAAATTGCCCATCTTGCACAGTTATTGGACCATTTCCTCCTAGTTTTTTTTGTAAGTAGGCAATCAAGATGAGGAAATTAAGTTTCTAGATCGATAGTCAAGGGTCAAACAAGGATATAGTGGAGGCTCAGTGCCTTTTTTATGTATATATATATGCAAAATACCAACTTTTAAGGTGAAATTAAGCATTATTTGTGTCATTTTTTAAGGCCGACATAAATATTAAATAAAAGTTACTCTGAAATTTTCCCTGTTGATATGACATATGATGTACACCATATTATATGATAACAAAGAAAAAAATCCATTGCAAGTTGTCTGAGATTTCATGTTTTTTTTTTTTTTTTTTTTTTGCAAATTAAGCATTTGTTCTCTAAATTCTAAGACGGGAAAAACCCAGGTGAATAGGGAAAAATATTCAAAAAGAGACCACCATGAAACGTACCAAGTTGAATATTTAGATCAGTACATAGCATGGTCAGTCCCATCGCTGAGGACCCTTTGCCTGAGGTGAATTAACAGCAAAGAGGATCGTAACAGTTTCACACGCTTTGGTAAGTTTCCTGCTTTTTGATTTTTTTAGACAAAAAATGTCAATATTCCTTAGTTATTGATTGAGCTTGTTAACCCTATTTATCCAAAATGATACTTTTTCAACCATAGTGGGTCAAAATTGTGTATTTCAATGATATTGAGATGGCTAGCAACTGGGAGAAAACTAGCTAACAGTTAGCTAACAGTTTTGGAGGGGAAAAAAACAGCTAGCTAGTTTTTTTTTCTTCCAGTTGTGCCCTAAAGATGACCACCTCTGTTGATACAAGTTTATTTCTTATAATTCCAACCCAAACATAGCCCTGTGGCAGCATAAATCCCCCTACTTTCTAGCTAGCTAGCTAGCTAACAAGCTATCATAGGGCAATGGATGCTGGGGAGTGACTGCTGTGACAGGGCTAGATTTGGGGGGAGGAATTATCAAAAATACATGTGTCAACAGAGGTGGTATATCCTCAAAGGGCCATACCAGTTATGAAACATTCATGTAACATTAGGGGTGGGAGAAAAAATCGATTCATATATACATCACGATATCTTTTTTGACGATTTTTAAATAGATCTTTTTCTTCTTTATTGTGCAATGTGCATTTGTTCGCCTTTTTTACATACAGAGAGTACAGGTTTTGAAAAGGGTTTAAGTTCACTTTATAATGGAGTATGTTAATTTGGCTCCTACAGTATTTGTGTGCAGATAAATGTTAAAAATGCAGACTAAAAATCGAGAGAATCGGCAATATCGTAGAATCGTAATTTAAATCGAATCGCCATCCAAAAAAATCGTAGAAGAATCGCTGGGGGAGGGTGCTGTCATGCTTGTCATGTCAGGGAAAGCATACAACAAGGGTATGAGAGCTCACAAACTGACCTTGCAGGCCCTATGGCAGCTTTTGTTGCCAACATTCCTCGCGTTTGCTGCAGAATCAAACAAGGAATGCCATGATGAGATCTCTGCTATGGCTGCTGATGAAAATCCTGAAATGATTCCTCAGTTGATAACATATCTGAAGCAGGAACAGTTTGACAGTCTCCTCAAAGATTTCATCGCAAGTAAATCTGAAGATGTCAACTTTGTCTTCTGGTGGAACTACATGGATATGGTCTCAACACTGTTGCAGTTTACACGAGCTCAGCGTGATGGACTCTGGGAGCTTCATCTTCACTCCTTCAGCTGGATGTTGCCGTACTTCATGCGATATGACCACCTGAACTATGCAAGATGGGGGCCAGTGTATATTGCTGAGATGCACCAACTCCCAGAACCTGTACTATCTGAGTTCCAAAGAGGCAACTTTGTTGTGAAGCGGTCCGATCAACGATTCAACCAGGTCGATCCAGACCAAGCAATGGAGTGGATCAACGGAACAGGGAAAAAAGGAGGGGGGATCATTGGCATTACTAAGACACCTTCAGCCCTTTCCAGATGGACACTCTCCTACAACATGAGGTCCCATGTAGCAGAAGAGACACATTTGATGTTCAGCAACACACCTGAGAAAACCTACGTCCACAATGAAGCTACCAAATCCCGTGAAAAGAGAGACAACAGAGACGAAATGGCATTGGTTTTAGTCTTCAAAGGGTTCAAGGTGTTTGATTCAGTCTCCTCAGGCTCATTGCAAAATCTCGCCACGAAAGACGTTGCCACAGAGGCTATCCAAAGCTCATTACTTTCTGCCAAAGACCTAGGACAAGAAAAAGTGAATTCATTCATTGAGAAAAGGATGATTGTTCCTGAGGACAAAGATAAACCAGAGGTCCCAATCCATGCAACCCTACATAAGAGCAAAGCTAAAACATTTGCATCTCTGTATGAAGTGGCCAAAAATCCTAAAATCAAAGACAACAGAACTGTCATAAAGGCTGACCGAAACATTCTCAAACGCCTTGTTACGGCCTATGAGGCAGGTCGTCCAGTTGACTTACCAGCTGTCCTAAAACACGAGCTTCTGCCAGTTCCCATATCCCTTGCTGAAATGAATGGGACACTTCGCACTGGAAACAAGTCTGTATTAGTAAATAAGTTAACTGAAGACATAGTCTGTCCTGAGGCTATTGAACTTCCCGACATGTCATCTTGTCTCATCATAGATGGACAGGCACTTGTGGTTGCCCTTGGAAAGCCAGACAAAGCAGTAACATTTGGGGATCTGGCCGACACATTTGTCAGAGCAGTGTTGAAAGCAGGATGTTACTATAAAAGGATAGACGTTGTGTTTGACAGATACAGAGAAGAGACCATCAAGGGTGCTACCAGGACACGACGCACAAAAGCAGCTCAACCAATCAGACGACTTGTTGAGGGTCGTGATGTGCCTCTTCCAAAAAACTGGACCAATTTCCTGTCCCTCCCTGACAACAAAGCTGATCTTGCCAATCTACTCTCTGAAGAACTATGTGCTCAGGCACCGGATGATAAAGAGATAGTAGTTGCTGGTGGGTTCAGAGACGAAGAGACGGAGGTTAGGTCATCAAAAGCAACAACCAACCTGACTCATCTGAGAGCCACACACGAAGAGGCAGATACCCGATTGGTATTACATGCAGTGCACTGCCAGTCAGACACAGTAGTCGTGTCATCTAGAGACACTGATGTACTTGTGATTCTCGTTTCCCATTTCCCACACGTAGCATGTAAAAAACTCTGGCTGTTGTCTGGTACCACAAGGAAGCCACAATATATACCAATTGATGCTGTTTTTAACAAACTGCCAAAGGATTCAGCACCAAGCCTTGTAGCATTTCATGCACTAACTGGTTGTGATACCACATCATACATTGCAAGTCACACCAAAAGTACATCATGGAAAGTCTGGAAAATGCACCATCAATTGCTCAGCAACCTCGGAATTGGTGATCTCACGGAGGAGACTCAAAGATCTTCAGAGGCTTTTGTCTGCAGAATATATGATGTGCATAAAACAGACTCTGTTGATGCAGCAAGGCATATACTTTTCTCCAGGACAGGTAAACCAGAAGCAATGCCGCCTACAAGCGATGCGCTCCACTTCCATCTGCTGAGAGTACACTACCAGGCAATGGTTTGGAGAAATGCTCACTATGCCACACCTGAGCTTCCTTCACCCTTGGACATGGGATGGAAAGATGGTGATTCAGGACTACAGCCCATTCTTATGTCACAGAACCCAATACCTGAAAGTTGCCTGGAAATGATCAGGTGTGCCTGTAAAAAACAATGCACAACACGCCAGTGCAAATGCCGAAAATCGGGGCTGTTATGCACTGCAATGTGTACATGTCAGAGTGATGACCAATGTCCTTGTTTAAATGTGGAGTTGTAGTCCTCAAGCATACCAAGGCAATGGGTAACCAAAGAACTTGGAAAAGGACTGCAGAAAGAAATACTAATCAAAATGAAATTCCAAAGACAAATGGCACACAAGCAAACTAGAAAGGTATAAAAACAATTTACCAAAACAAGTGACCTATGGAACTTACAGAAGACAGATGAAAGCAAAGCAATTCAGCTAGAAACATGAAAGAAAATATACAGAAACAAGATGTGATCTGTAGAACTGTTCAAGGGAAGTTTCATGTTTTTTTTTTCCCTATTCACTTGGGTTTTTCGATGTTTGAATTAAGAGCATTATGCTTTGTTTGCATAAAAAATGAATTCTCAGACAACTTGCAATGGTGTTTTTCTTAGTTATTATGTAATATGGAATACATCACATATCATATATACACTGGGAACATTTAAGAGTGATATTGACTGAATATTTATGTCGGCCTTAAAAAATGACACAAATAATGCTTAATTTCACCTTAAAAGTTGGTATTTTGCATATATATATACATAAAAAAGGCACTGAGCCTCCACTATATCCTTGCTCTGACCCCAGACTATAGATCTAGACACTTAATTCATCATCTTTGATTGCCTACTTACAAAAAAACTTGGGGAAAATGGTCCAACGACTGAGCAAGATAGGGAGTTTGGCGGCCATTTTGATATGCAAATTAGAAGGTCAAAAACTCAAAATTTCGCTCGGGTACCGGTTTTTTTGGATTCAGCACCCTTGAAATATGTAAAGTAGGCCGGTTCCCAACTTGTACCCATAAATGCTCCTTACATTCACTTTTTGGGTACATCCCGTCTAGTCTACTTACACTAGACGCTAGAAACATTAACGCTTACTAGTGTCATATTGCATAAACAAACACATAAATTGCATAAATATGGTCCCGTGTTTGCCTAGTTTAAAGATGTTAGCGCTACCAGTCCCGACATGTTTCTGTTATATGTTGGCTAACACCGGACGGTGGATTTTATACTCTGCCATTATGTAGTTCTAGTCTACCTGTTGACTGTCGAAATTCCACGATCTAGTAGCAACCAGTTCCAAGTAGTAAACACGCATTACAAGTTGACAATTTAAATAACATGAATCATTTTTGAAGTTGAGCCTCTGAGATGGCTGTAGTATATGCTACTGTTAGCAAAATGTATCATAATTAATAACAGCAATGATGTGGACGATGCTATATTTTTGATTTGCTGCTGTGAATATTCATGTGCTTTATGTTTTTTGCCTTTACAGGAGTAAGCAAAGCAGTATGGGTGACTTTTTCCATAAAAAGAACCAGGCACCTTGCACACCCCAGGAGGCTAGTGTGTTCACCAACAGCATCGTCTCCATGATTGTGAAGGACATGAGGCCCCTTGCGATTGTGGAAGGTGAAGGCTTCCGTGAAATGGTAAACACTTTCCACTCAGGATACACCCTTCCATCCAGGCGCCACTTTACTGACCTAATGGAAAAGAAGTATGTGGCTACCATGGACAAAGTGAAAAGTGAAGTTAAAAAAAGCCTGTCCAAACTGTCCCTAACAACCGATGCTTGGACCAGTCTGGCCACTGAGGCATATTTAGGTGTCACCTGTCATTTTATAAATGAGAATTGGGAGCTGACCTCGTTTAGCTTAACTACAATGCCGCTTGAGGAGCGCCACACTGCTGAAAATATTGCCTCTTGGGTTGAGATGGTGGCAGATAAATTTGATTTCTCCCTTCGAGATAATGTACTGGCGATTGTACATGATAACGCAGCAAATGTTGTTGCAGCTCTTCGCATCCTAGAGGAGAAACATGGGGTAGCATCACATCGTTGTGCCGGCCATACACTTCAGTTGGTGGTGAATCATGCCTTGAAGAACAACCCCATGATCGACAGGACACTCGGGGCTGCACGGTGTCTTGTGAAGCATTTCAAGAAAAGTGAGCCTGCTAGCAGCAAGCTGAAACAGAAACAAAAACAGTGGGGTACAGCTGAGCATACCCTGCTCCAGGATGTCTCTGTAAGATGGAACAGCTCATACTACATGGTGAGTCGCCTTTTGGAACAACGGTGGCCGGTGGTCGCAACACTTTCGGACCCAGACGTTACACAGCGTGGGAAGCAGTACCTGGATTTGAGGAATGATCAGTGGATCTTGCTAGAGGAACTGGAGCAGGTCCTCAAGCCTTTCGAACAGGCCACTGTTTTTCTCAGTGGAGAGTCCTATGTCACAATATCTGTTTTACCTCCACTGCTGAAGGGTCTCCATAAGTCTACAAAGAAAACCACATACGAGTCTGCTGCTGTGAATTCTTTTCAGATTGCTGCAGACCAAGAGATGCAGGCAAGGTGGGTGTCTGAGTCTGCTTTTACAGAGAATGGAAAAAATGTGGCCATCATTGCTGCTGCCCTTGACCCCCGCTTTCGTAGGTTGAAGTTCCTGTCACCCGAGGATGCTTTGAAGGTACAAGTACAAATTCAGGCTCTGATAATTGATATCAAAAGAGCCAAGCAACAACTGCAAACGATTGAGCAGGAGCACTCGGCCAGTCCCCAGCGAAAGAACACCTCTATGCTGGACATTCTGCTTGGCTCGGACTCTGAGGGGGAGGGCACCGAGGATATTGGCCAGGAGGACAGTGCTGAGGGTGAATCTGTGAGAAATGAGGTTCTTTTGTATTTTGGGGAGAGTTGCATTCCAAGGGATACAAGCCCACTTCAATGGTGGAAGGAAAATGCAGGAAGGTTCCCCAACCTGGCAGTTCTAGCCAAATCCTACTTGTCTGTGCCTGCAACCTCCACTCCATCAGAACGTCTTTTTTCAGATGCTGGAAATATTGTAACCAAGAAAAGGGCAAGTCTGACGCCGGATCATGTTGACATGTTAACATTCCTCCACTCCAACCGTCAAACTATATCTTGAATTCAACACACACACACACACACACACACACACACACACACACACACACACACACACACACACACACACAAAGAGAGAGAGAGGAAGAAGATATTCCTCCTGGGTGACATTCATTTATTTGTTAAATGCTGCATCTGGCACCGACACTTTTCAGTTTGCAAAATATAAGTGCTATGTTTGGGAGGAAGGAGTAGTAGAGTTTTTTATTTTTATTTTTTGGAATATTCCTCCTGGGTGACTTATTATTTATTTTGTTAATTTGTGAGATGCTACATTTGGCATCAAATGCGTTATTTTGCAGTTTGCACTTTGCACAATATAAGTGCCATGTTTGGAATAAAGTGGCATGTTTAATAAAAAATAATATATTAACAACACATCTTCATATCCATATTGTGTGAAAAGTTGTAATGTGAAATAATCGGTAACTGAAAAAATAATCGGTAGATTAATCGTTAGATTAATCGTAAAATTAGTCGTTAGATTAGTCGTTAGATTAGTCGACTAATCGAAAAAATAATCTCTAGATTAATCGTTTGAAAAATAATCGTTTGGGACAGCTCTAGGCTGAATGTTTCAGTACTTCGGAGAGCCTTCAAAGCATTCAGAGTGCCGGTCACTCGTTCATCACACTGTCTGATGTCCAGCGTTTTGCTCTGGAGTATCTGGAACAATGGTTCAGTGAGGCCGAAAATTGTTTGGAAAATCGCAAGCATGAACATGAAATCAAAGTCGTTAAGTTTCTGTTTCAGAGAAGAGCTCTGTGAGACTGCATCGTTATCCCAACCAGGCTCAGTCGCGATCCGGTCAAACGCGATCATCAACGATGTCCGCCCCTCATGTACTGCATGAACAGCCCGGCTCTTGAAATTCCACCGCGTCGTACTTCCACCAGGCACGCATATACTTTTATCCACGTCAGCGAGTACAGATGTCCGCTTACTCGAACGGCTGAAAAAGTTGTGGAAACAGTCGAGATCGGCGAAAAAGAGCTTTGATTCTTGAACGTTGCTTGTCCCCTTAGCCAAAACTAAATTCAGCTTATGTGCATAGCAGTGAATAAACAAAGCGTGTGGGCATTTCGTCTTGACCAGGGCCTGTACCCCGCCGCGTTGTCCACTCATGCAACTCGCTCCATCATACGTTTAACAGATGAGCTTTGTCTCAGGACTGTAGTTTGCAATTGTCCTCATTGTCACATCGGCTATGGCTTGAGCATCCCTTTTTGCACTGACGTCAAAGAAACCAAGAAAGCGCTCGCATATCTCACCCTTGGCATTAACGTAGCGAACGATGACAGTCAACTGGCACTTGCAAGATATGTCCGTGGTGTCATCTACTTCGACTGCTATGAATTCGCATGTGTTTATCTCCTTGTTTATTTCCTCCTGAATGACATGATCAATGCTCTCAATTATTTCATTTTGGATTGTACTTGACATACCCACGAATGTCGTAGCAGTGGCTAGGTGTTCCATCATGTTAATATCAAACTCAGCAAAAGAATTAACAAGTTCCACAAAGTTCCCCTTATTGCTAGAGCTAGCAGACTCATCATGACCCCGGAATGCCTGCTCTTGGCATCCGAGGTACACCACAGCCACAATCAGTCTCTTTAAAATGGCACGATTTTTCCCCACCTGCTGGTTATGTCTTGACACACTTATTGCAGCCGCTTGATCTAGTGCCTCATCTATCCTCACTCGTCCAAAAAGTTTGAGTTTGAGTTCGGATGTTATATGACCACGGGACTTTGAATGCCTCTCTATTCCCCGCGAGAGGTTTTTCAGATCAACAAATCCTGTCGTTGTCCATGGGTTGTTCAAGGTGCTGGAGCGGTCAAACAAGAGGCATGGCCAGCAGAAAAGACAATTTAGCATTACACTCCCTGTTAGCCAGTCCGTTCTCGTATAGTTCCCTTCACAAAACGTCCGGGTATTTCCTTTAGCTCCTCCCTGAGTAAGGTCGAGATTCGGAGTGGACCTACCCTTCTGTTTTATTTTTAACTGAATTTCAAACGGTAGTTTAGTGAAATCGTTTCTCAGAAAAAACTCTGGGTCTCCGTCGCCATCCATTCTTACTTTCTAACCTTCCTTCACGGTTAGCAACAGCATGGTTGTGTGTGGTTACGTACTTACGTATTAGTGTAGGAGGCACGTACAAGCTAGCCTCCTCATTTTTTAATTTTTACAGTTTGATTGACCTTGATGAGCGTTCGGTGACAAGCCGAGCTTCAATCTGATTGGCTAAAACCCTTAGTAGTAGTGGAGGCCAAGTTAAACGGGCCTCCTTAGATGGCAGTATTTCACCTATAGGGGCGCTGTTTTGCTCGCTCAAAGAAAAACATGACATCAGGGAATTAAACACAGCATATTTGGAACCTAAAATGTGCGTCATGAATCCCAACTCATGGATATTTTTTTATCGAATATAAATGAGGAGGCCACGCCTCCCTTGGCCTCCGGGAGAAAACGCCACTGACTTGGTCAGATCATAACCAAGGTGGTCTAGGGTCAGACAGTGGATTTCAAGGTTTTATTGGTCATATGCACAGCATATAGCCTATAACGTATATGTTGGCCATGAAAATCTTATATCCCATGCTCCTCCAACAACTCAACATACATGGTGCGAATAAGATAAATAAAATAGTGCAAAAAGAGAGAAGAATATTTACAATAACAACAATAAAGATTTAAGGATGTGAAATATATACATATGTGGAATACATTGAAAGTATTTAAATACTTTACACTGTTGAATGAGGAGGTATGGACAGATGCATTACGTATAACAGATGTATATGGCAGATATGTATAATATATAGATATGTGTACTATAAACAGATGTGTATGGCAGATGTGTATAATATATATATATATATATATATATATATATATATATGTGTGTACTATAAACTGATGTGAGCATTCACAGAGCTCAGTTCAGCAGTCTTATAGCCTGTGGTAAAAAACTGTCCCTGAGTCTGGTGGTCTTGGTCCGGATGCTGCGGTACCGTCTGCCAGACGGCAGCAGACAGAACAGATTGTTGCTGGGGTGATGGGGGTCCTTTATTATCCTACCGGCCTTCTTCCTACACCGCTGGGTGTAGAGGTCCTCCATGGATGGCAGCTCCGTCCTGGTGATGTGCTGAGCAGTTTTCCCCACCCTCTGTAGAGTCTTACGGTTGAGGGCGGTGCAACTGCCATACCAGGCGGTGATGCAGCCAGTCAGGATACTCTCGATGGTGCACCTGTAGAAGTTGCAGAGTATCCTGGAGTCCATGTTGAACTTCCGCAGCCTGCGGAGGAAGAAGAGTCGCTGTCGAGCCGTCTTGGATATGACCCTGGTGTGATGTGTCCATGTCAGGTCCTCACTGATGTTTACCCCGAGGAACCTGAAGCTGCTGACTCTCTCCACAGGAGTCCCGTCGATGGTGATGGGTGTGTGTGCCTCTCTCTGCCTCTTCCTGTAGTCCACAATCGGCTCCTTTGTTATGCTGACGTTGAGATGGAGGTTGTTGTCCTGGCACCAAGATGTCAGGGCTCTGACCTCCTCTCTGTACGCCGTCTCTTTGCCGTCTGTGATCAGCCGATGACGGTCGTGTCGTTAGCAAACTTGATGATGGTGTTGGAGCTGTGTGTGGCCACAATTTCCCATAGTTAATAGTTAAGGTATATGGCTCAACACTGTGTGCCAGAAATTGGCTAAGGAAACTCAGGTTAAACTAGCAGCAGGTTAAGAATCTGAATGAAAACAAGTGTCTGTCACTTAGCGAAGTGCTAGAAAAATATGCAGAAGTGTTCAAAGACGGGTTGGGGACTCTTAAAGATGTCAAAGCCTCAATCATAGTGAAACCATATGTAACTCCCAAGTGCTGTAAACACAGACCCCTTCCATTCGCTATGAAAGACAGAGAGTAGAGAAAGAGCTCAGGAGGTTAGAAGAAGCTAACATAATATCTCCAGTTAAGCACAGTGAATGGGCAGCTGCCATAGTGGGCAGCTGCCTGTGTCTTTTCACAGTGCAGAAAAGAGACAGGTCACTTCGCCTATGTGGAGATTATAAGGTGTCAGCAAATCAGGCAGTTGAGACAGAGACTTACCCCTTACCACATTTAGAGGAGCTGTTGGCAACACTAAGTGGAGGCAAGATTGTCTCTAAAATAGATTTAGCTGCAGCTTACCAGCAGGTTTTGTTAGATGAGGAGTCTAAGAAGAACACCACCATTAACACCCACAAATGACTGTTTGTTGATAACAGACTTCCATTTGGCATCAGCTCTGCACCCTCCATCTTCCAACGGATTATGGAAAACCTGATGAAAGACTTACCAGACGTAGTTTTTCTTGATGACAGGGTCATTATGGTACGCTCGGAAGAAGAACATCTCTGCAACCTGTTGAAGGTCCTGCAACGCCTTCAAGAAAATGTACTGGATGAGCACGGTGTCAAGCCTTCCAAGGAAAAGGTGAGAGCCATAGAGGAGGCACCTGCTCCCACAAATGTCAAGGAGCTCCAAGCTTTCTTGGGACTTTACAACTATTATGGTAGGTTTGTTCCCCATTAAAGCACAGTATTAGCTCCATTGTATAAACTGCTCAGAGCAAATGTTTACGTGGAAGTGGACAGGGGTAGAACAGGTTGCTTTTGCATACGCTTCCCGAACACTAAACCCCGCAGAGAAAAAATATTCTCAGATAGAGAAGGAAGCGCTCGGACTGATTTAATGGAGTTAAGAAATTCCATCAGTATTTTTGGGGAAGACATTTTACCTTAGTGCAGTGTCTGGAGTGCAGTGTGTGTGAAGCCTCCTGTACCTGCACTGACTGACCATCGCCCTCTTCTGTCACTGTTTGGAGAGTTTAAGAGTCTGCCTACACTAGCTGCTGCACATATTCAGAGGTGGGCAATTATCTTATCTGCCTATGACTATCACATTGTCTACTGTAAGTCAGAGGAACACAGTAACGTAGATAGACTTTCACGTTGCCCTTTACCAGAGACCAGCGACCCTGGGACTGCCGTGACTACAGCACTTGTGCACTCACTGCTGGAACAGCATCTACAAGGTGCTCCGCTAAATGCTACACAAGTTGCTAGGGTAACACGCATAGACAGTGAGCTATCCAGAGTGTACAAGTATGTCATGGAAGGCTGGCCTAGCCAAGTAGAGGAACACTTTAAAGTGTTTTTCATTAAAAAAGAATTAGCTTTCCACAGAGCAAGGCTGTGTTTTATGGGGGATCAGAGTCATCGTACCCTCAAAGATGAGAAAAGCAGTGTTAAAAAAGATTCACACGGGTCACCAAGGCATAGTCAAATCAAAGGCCTTAGCACGCAAATATGTATGGTGGCCAAATCTCGACGCTGATGTGGAGCAGGTCTGCAAAGAATGTGAGACTTGCCAGCTGCATCAGAAAATGCCTCAGCATGTCCCACTTCACCCATGGGAGTTTCCAGGTGAGTCCTGGAAAAGACTTCACATTGACTTCGCTGGACCCTTTCTGAACAACATGTTCATGATCGTTGTGGATGCATATTCAAAGTGGCTGGAAGTGTTTCGCATGTCAGAAATCACAGCGCAGGCTACCATCACAAAGCTGAGGAGATTATTCGCCTCCTATGGTCTGCCTGAGCAAATCATCACAGACAACGCTACCACATTCACCTCAGAGGAGTTCCAGACTTTTACCAGGCTGAATAGAATACTGCATACCACAAGTGCCCGGGACATCCAGCAACAAATGGTCTGGCTGAGAGATACGTCCAGACGTTCAAGTCAGGTATGAAACAGCTTACTAACACTTCCCTGAACATTAAGGACAAGATTTCAGTGTTTCTGTTGCAGTATCGATCAACACCAAACTGCACAACTGGACAATCCCCAGCGGATCTGTTTCTGCACAGACATATTAGGACAAGGCTAGATTTCCTTAAGCCTTGCACAAAAGAGACTGTGCGAAAGAAACAATATCAACAAAAAGATCGCCATGACCACTGTACTGCAGACCGATTCTTCAAAGAGGACGACTCTGTGTATCTGCGAAGCACAGTGGGAGGAGATCACAAATGGATTCCAGGAATGGTTGTGAGACAGATGGGCCCTGTGTCATACGAAGTCTTGGAGCGGGACTCTTGACACAGTGCACAGACTCCATGGAGATCAGCTACGTCCCCGCGCTGTTGCTGAGCTTGATGATACAGAACCACAGGCAGGACAGGATAATGGACCTGATGGCAGCAGTTCTCAGGACATTATGGACTGTAACATAACAGCGCCAGAGCCTCTCGAGTCTGAACCTGTGGCTATAAGACATTCAAATAGAGAGACTTAACCACCTAAGCGATACATGCATTTAAGAGAAAAATGTCATTAATGTGGACATTGCCATTTCTCACACACACACTCTGATCACTCACACACCTGAAAATGCACACACACACTTTCATGACACTTATATACTGAAGGATTGTAAGAAAAATGTTGTTATGATGTTATGTTGTTTAAAGGAGTATAGTTGTGCTATGGAAAGTATTAGAGTTAACACTGAGACCATATTGTGTTGGTTAATAACTACAATTGTGTTCAATTAAGGAAAAATGGTCATTGATATTTCAGTGTTTTATTGAACCATTTTATTTGGAGGTTCTCAGCTAAAAGGGGAGATAATGTGGTATATTGACCACATAATGTTTATGATGTTACAATCTGGTGCTTTTTGGACCTTATTGAATACGGTCCTGGTTAATGTGTTGTAGCGCGCATGCGCAGCCAAGTTGGAGTTCAACGTGGAGTAAAGATGTGAACGACATAGCGGTGTCCGTTTCCTTAATACACCACACATTTAATAATGATTGTTGTCTTTTTTTCAGGTAAGTTAATACTAAATATCACTGGATAATTTAGCTTTAGCTTTATATTTCCCAGCGCCTACAAACTTTGCTTATTTAAAAGAAACTTGCATGGTTAATAACATTTCAAGTCAAATGTATTTTGTGTTGGATCATTTGTTTTTGATTTATCACAAATATGTCAACACAAGGAATGAGGTTGGGATGGTTGGGTGGGTGCTGTACTGTAGAACTTGAGATCAGTCTTGGTGTCCAGATCACGTTTTAAAGGTCTTGAACTCTTCTCAGAATCCACTGCACTTCTACTCATTGTTGACTCGACCTCATATAACATACCTGCAAACTAGTCACCTTTCGGCGAAAACCACAGACTGTATAACCGACTGTATAATGAGCAAGAAACAAGTTTGCTATCTTCACAATAAATAACATCTTTGTTCAAATGACTCGCGTTCCACGACCACCGACCAATCATAAGCAAGATAAACCATAGCGCGCTTTTACCCATCGGTCCCTCTTGGAGTGGAGTGCTCAGTCGTCAGCGAGTGGTTCTTCTGGACAATTTTCGGGATACGTTACAGATACAAGTTTTGAGGTAAGTCTAGTAGCAGCTAATCTGGCAAAAACATTGTATGCTGTATCATTTTAACGTTGCTGAAGTCAAATGATTTGAGCCAAATAAAGTGTATTAACATGCTTCAGCTTATCAGTTTGTTAGGTTGCTAGCTAACCTCAGTGAATTGTGTTAAAGTTAGCCTAGCTAGACCCGTTCTACGTCACCTCGTTCAATGCGAAAATAATAGGTTTGTGAAGGCTGATCTCCACAGCATCCGTCCTGTTACCTGATATTACTGACGGCTGTCATTGTGGTCAGATATGAGAGGGATGAAAACGAACACGTAATGAACAAATACACATCCGTGTGTGGTTCAGTGAGTAGCTAGTAGTGGAGCAACGGATGATCCGTGATCCGTTCGGATCAATTATTTCGGTTTCGCATTCATCAACTTTTTAGTAGCTACGAAAAGTTTGGAGTTACGACCAAATCTACAAACGCTGGCGACCGTGTGTAGAGTTTGTTTACAGTAAGCACATATAACGCTTCACTGTTGGAAATGACAGTATTCATATTGCGCTGTGTTATGTACACAAGACGCAGATGCCTTTGAAACACGCGATCTAAAAACGAAAACGTGTTTTATATGTAGTAACAATTGTTGGCAATTGGCAGGTTTAAGATCCAGATTAGGTTCATGGTTGTGAATTATCTATGTAAATCGACTCTATAGATTACACGTTCATTCTACATGTTGAATGATGATAGCGTAATACAAATATAGGCTATACATACAATGACAAAACTGCCGTGGGCTATATGTTATCCGTATCCTTTGTTAAAATGAATGTTCAATAGCTCTATGCCAGTGGTTCTTAAACTTTTTGTCTGACGACCCCACAAAAAAAACTGGAGAGGTTTGGTGACCCCACTTTCCCAAAAGTGTGTAAGTGTGACGTCACGTTTCCGTAGCAACCGATTTTTTGTTCCAATCCAAACAAATTAACAATGTATGACGATTATTTTATGGAAAAGGAACGATTTTGTGTGAATTAATTTACGAGTTTGCGTCTCCAATGATTTGAGTGATAGTCATACATTTTGAAAGAAACAGCAATGCCATCTGCAGTTTGGTTGTTTGGGGGCGGGCTGTAAATCGCGTTGCCAGGACAACGTTATGCATTGCAAACCCATGGTAACGACTGTCAATCAAGCAAAAACAAATAGGCAATGTGTAAGAAAAGGCCTGGGCGGCAACAATTTATTAACGCAAACAAGAACTGGAACAAACAAAGCAATGAAACAAATGTCCAAATCAAACGGGAGTCAAGAGTCAACAGAGAGTGTGTATGATTGGAACGATCTCACTTCCTCTTATACGGACGCCATGTCAATGAGAAGGATGGGCCTGCTTCCGCGAGCATAGCAGGTCAATTCGGGGATCGATGCTGCTCACAGCAACACGAAGATTCTCCTCCATGCTGTTGAGACGACATCTGTATTTGTTCTTTATGTAGGCCAGGGACGAAAATGTCTTTTCGCACAGATAGGTTGATCCAAACGGCGTGAGGATGTCCATGGCAGCCTTGGACAACCCGGGGTATTCCTGCACAACTGACAGCCAGAATTCATCTAGAGTTTTTGAGGCAAACGACGCCTGCAATGTGCGGTCGCTGGACAGCTCAATCAGCGCATCCTCGAGCTCAGATGGCAGGTTGTTTGAGGAGCAGTTGGTGAATGGTTGTCGTACCCAGTCAAAAGGCTCTACATTCTCCGTGAGGAAATACTTATTGAATTTGTCGAGGAGACTACGAAGATGACAGGTTATTGACTCTTTCAATGAATTGGCATTCATGTCACTCTCCAAAAAGTCGTGCAGCTCCGAGAACATTTCAAAGTCCCCACTCTCTGCACGGGCTGCCCAACGCTGCAATTTTTTTGTGAAAGCATTCACTTTGTCTGAGAGGGTCAGGATGTTTGTGCTGGGGCCTTGTAGTGACAGGTTGAGACTATTTAATTTGTCAAATATGCACGCCAGGTATGCAAGACGTGATAACCATCTCGAGTCAGTGAGATGGTCTGCAAGAGGGGAATGCACGTCTGAGAGGAAGGTGCGCACCTCGCTTCGCAACTCGAACAGGCGTGTAAGAACTTTGCCCCGTGAAAGCCACCTTACCTCTGAATGAAAAAGAAGGGATTCATGTGCAGACCCCATTTCCTGGCAGAGAAGGGCGAAGAGTCGTGAATTTAAAGGGCGCGATTTGATCGAATTCACTATTTGGATTGCTGTTTGAAGAACATTGTTAAGCTCGGGTTCAAGTGTCTTGGATGCCAGGGCCTCCCTATGGATAATGCAGTGTGTGAACTTGACATGTGGTGCAACGCTAAGGACCTTGGCTTTCAGCCCTTTGTGTTTTCCCATCATAGCCCCGGCACCGTCAGTGCATATGCTTATGCATTTATCCCAATCCAGGCCTGTCTCCTCCATCCAACCATTAAGACAGTTAAAAATGTCTCCACCAGTACATCTTCCTTCCATCGGAGAGCAGCACAGCATGTCCTCATGCAGTTTCCCGTCATGACTGTAGCGAATGAAAACCATTAAATGGGCTACATTAGTCAAGTCAGTAGACTCGTCTAACTGCAAAGAAAACCGGCTGTTTTTCACTCTCTCGATGAGCTGGCATTTCATATCATTAGCGATGTCGTTAATGCGTTTGGACATGGTATCATTGGAGAGGGGAATCTGTTTAAGCACACTTGCGATCTTTTCACCATGCATTGCTGTGGTCATCGCAATTGCTGCAGGAAGGATGAGGCTTTCAGCAATTGTGTGTGGCTTTTGTGCTTTGGCTACAAGGTGGGCCACTTTGTATGACGCTGCCAAGGCTTTGGTGGGCACAGTAGCTTGGCTATGCACAACGGTCTTTTGCCCATGCAGCGCAGCTTCTTTTCGTAAAAAAAATGTCATGGGTTTCTGAGCATCATCTGGATGTCGGCTTTCGAGATGTCGTCTCATTTTTGTGGGCTTTAAACTTTCATGTGCCAGAACATCGCCGCAAATAACACACTGTGGGTGGTCGAGCTCATGTTTTACCTGGCACGTGAATCCATATTTAAGAAATTCTTTCAGGTATCGGCGACGCCTCGTTGGTGGGTCTTTTTTATTCTCACCACCGGCCAAACTTGTCCCATCTGAGGATCGCGGAGGAGTAGGTGCACAACTGGAGGTAGATGGCACTTCTGAGCTCAAATCATTGTTTTTTAGCAGCCACCTGTCCATTTTTGATGAAAGTTATAACTAGGCTAGTGGCTAAAAAAGTGGCTAGTATCACAAACGTGGCTAGTAACGTGGCGAGTTAACTATGACGTATTGTAAAAAAACCGGGAAGAAATTGAGTTTGAACAGTGGGCGCAGATTGTTACATTGTTTCTATCATAGGACCAATAAACGATTCGAAACGCCATTTAAAGCTGGGCAACTTTTTTTTTTCTCTCTCTCTCTCCCTCTTAACAGCGTGTAGGAATGAGAAAAAGGCAGATTTTCATTGTATTGACATTTTATTTTTCGTTGTTTCACCAGGTGTTATAACAGCTAATTTCCGACTGAAGTAACAAATAATTTTGCGACCCCACGGAAGTTTTTGCCGACCCCGTTTGGGGTCGCGACCCCTAGTTTAAGAATCACTGCTCTATGCCAATGGAAACAGAACGTGAGCATTACATAGGACCAATGCGACACGTTCATTACGGCCGTGGACCGAAAAACACTCAGTACCGTACGCACACCAACCGGCATTTGCGTGTTTAACACCTTGTTTAACACTGGCGTTACCGCCGCTTAACTTAAATAATGAAGAACTGCTTTTAATGACGACTTGGCCGAGATCTTAACGTGCTGTTCATGCGTTTCCCATGAATAGCCTACTACTATAACTCGGAGCGGAGCAGGATATAATGCGCATGTGCGGCGTTGCTAGGCAACGTGTACAAAGGCTGGGGGGGGGGGATGCCCCCAGACCCCCAGACCCCCCTACAACGGTTTAGTTTGTCACCTTTTTCAGCCCTTCTGAGTTTGCAGGTATGATATAAAAAGGACCCTTGATTTTATTTCAATACCAAAACCTCTGGTATATCACTAAATTGCATGTGGATTTTCTATTCCATTGGTAAACATTCAAATGTAATTTCTCACAGAAAACAAAGAACATTCCCACGCATTAAACTCATCTCTGCAATGCCTTTTTGATTATTTGATTAAAATGATTCTCATGGTACACTTATACATATACAGTATCGACGGCAGCATGGTGTAGGTTTCTGTCTGTTAGGGTCCCATGTCAATGCTCACTTATTTAAATAAACATCTGTAACATAATGTGACAAACGTATTTATTTCCAGCCAATCAATGATGTTTTACTGAACCTATCTAAGTTGTTTTATAGCCTTAGCATAGCCAGTTTGGGAAAACTGCAAATGTGATCTAGGAGAGAATACATTTCTGCAGTTAGTGCACATCCTAGTTATTTGGGAATGTGATTTTGAGACAGGTTTGCATATTAAGTGAAACAAGCTTTTATTCCAAAATGTTGAACTATTACTTTAACCATCAGTAAATGTTTTAATCGTGACCGAAAATATCAGTGATCTAATAAACTCATAAATAACTTTTATTTCAAAGTGACTTCCTAGATGATAACAGGAATTTCCTTCAGACAACATCCACCATTGTGAGCAGAATCATCACACCGGCATGTAACAGGATCTGGTGTGCAGTGTGTGTGAAGCCTCCTGTACCTGCACTGACTGACCTGGGGTTGTCCTGCAGCCTCGGATGCTTTAGCTGCTCTCTGAGCCACAATAGAGAACATGTCACCGTAATCCCGGTACAATGGAGCTAAGAATAGAAGCCAAGTGGATACTGGAGATGAGGATGAACAATGGGGAAGAAGGATGACAATATCTCTTCAGTGTGGAGAACGGTGTATTTTAAGCCTCGACACAGCTTTGACATCCTGATGGCTAACCATTTCTGCTCACCTAAATGGCTTTACAGGTTTGTAGCCTGCAGTCACATCCAGGCTCTCTTGTGATTAAATAACAGATCTGATAACTGAACTAATAATGGCTGCTTGCTGCTTGTTCTCAGTGGAACAGTGTCAGGTGTTCTGCCTGTGCTGGGAAGGGTTTTAGCGTGACAGCTCACCAGCTGTTGGTACTTGAGTTTAAGCCTCCTGCTTGTTAAGCAACACAAAGAACCTTTAAGCTTCAACGTGTCCAACAGCTGATATGCACGCCACATACATGGCTGATTGTAGGGTCAAAAATTATTTCTGACCCCTTTGGACCCTTAACAAATGACTCCCATGGCATCAGGGGCAGCAGTCATATCCGATGTGCTGCTCTGTCCATGCGAGACACATGTGCTACAACTTAAGTCGGAGGAATAAATCATGCTGTATGAGGGGAATAAGGAGGATTTCACATTAACCCCTGGATGCCTTGTACTCACATGGGATCTCCCTCTGGCTGCAGGGATAAATAACATCCAGGGAGCCCTATGGACTCTTACACAGCTGAGGATTTATTCTTCCGCCTGCTGAATGGTCATGAGATCAGTGAGTTTGCAGGGCAGGTATAAATGCCAAATGACGTCGGTGCAGCGGGACAACAATGCAAACCGCAAGCGCCTGCGGTAGAACACCACGCCCCAAGTGTCGCACACCCTTGAAGGTGGGACTCCCTTTTGCTTCTAATGGAAATGAATCAGCTGTCAGGGTGGGGGCACTGAGGTGTCAGATACTGTGTTGCAAAGAAAAAAAAGGTAAATGACTAATGGCGAAGGAAGGGGATAGAGCGAGCGTGGACGGTTCAAAATTCACCCAGGTGCAATGTGGGAAAGCTATGAGCCTCCCTTTCCTGGTTGCCCATGAAGTGTTTGAGCAGAAGATATATGTGACCCTGTGCCTTTAATACGTCTGCATATATATGCTGCTGCACTAAAGCAGAGGGCATGTGAAGTAGCTCTAAATGCCTTCCTGTAATGCTTTTCCATCTGCTGCTGTAACTTTAACTGTGTCCCATCAACCACAGGGCTCAGCAGCCTGTCACTACAGAGGAGCAGCATTTACTGTAAGAGCTGTCACAGTGTACACCTAAAGCTGCAACTGTAGCTCCCCCCTCTCAGTAACTGTCTGTCACTTTAGCAGACAGGTACACAGATGCAGTGTAAGGTCAAATATCTGTATTAGAGGACAAAAGTAGGGAAGTTGGAAGTATAAATGGATGAACAAAGCTAGAAGAAAGAAGGAGGGTATGAAGGAAAGTAAAGCTGGGCTTAGACTCAAGGACTTTTGGGTTTATATATTTCTTGAATTAACCTACGTCAAACTGGAGAAGAAGTCTTTGGTTTGTACCGATGTTGGGCCCAGATTATCTTTTAATGTGAGGGGTTTACAGATCCAGTCTTAAACCTCAAATTGTTAAAGGACTCATCAAAGCCTCCAACACCCTTTCAAATGTGTTTGATATAAGGAGGATGATTCTCTAGTACTTTAAGAGCTACAGGAGCCAATGAGAGGGATCCACAGATGACAGCTGTGCTGTCAAGCAAAGATAAACTTTCTAGCCCTAAAAGCTAATGCTAGCATGCTAATGTTGCTTTTTAAAAAAATGTATTTATTAAACCCGCAAGTTGCTGAAGCACGTCAGTCTCCATTTTGTTTATATCTGCTTACACATGAGAACCCTTAAAGCTGCATTCACATGACACATGGTAAAACAGCTCTGCGCTGAGGTTGTTGCCAGACTTGGCTGAAACACTACCCCCGGTGTAGGCAAAACTCGACAGTTTCGCTGAATACTGCGTGCTAAGTTCACATTATTTCAACATTGTCCTTGTTTATTAAAGACCTCATGAGCCGCAACCAATCAGATGAATGCTAGCAGGAGAGTTAACCATAGAAAAAAATATAACTGCCTGTTTTCACAGCAAAGCTCTGTGCCCAACCTCGCATAGAGCAAAGAGCAATCTGCCTATCATGTGAATCCAACTTCAGTCGGGAGATTGTTCCCTCTGGCACGATAATCGTAAAAATATCATGTATTGTGTGATGCACCATTAGTATCAACTCTTGTTGTTTGTGGATTTTTTTGATTAGAAAGAAAAACATCTGTAAAGTGTCTTCTTGTCTGTGTGATGCCACACATTTCGATATTGGTACTCTGAGCCCTTCATTTAAGACAATTCTGACTTTAGGCAAAAGGAGGATAATCAAGAAGGATTATACTGCTAAAAAAAAGGGGATGAGGGTAAAATGGTGATAGAAATGCCATGAGAAGAAAAAAGAGTGAAAATTGAGTTTGGCAGGATTGAAGAAAAGAAAGAAGGTGAAGATGAAAGAGAGAAGGAATTAGAGACAAAATAGGGAAAATGTAGAAGGGAAAAATTATAGGAACAAGATGGAAATGGTGGTATGCAGCTAGGAAGGTCGAAAAGGAAGAACTAATATTGAAAAGAGCGTAGGATAAAAGAGTTGAGAAAGTGGGGATAAATGATGGAGTTTTCAGGGATTACAGAAAGAAAGAGTGGAAGAAAGGCTTCTGAAAATCCTTTTCAGTGTGCAGGTTGCATAACTAGCCCCTCACTGTTTACCTTCTCTAAATATAATCGCCCCCCTTTAACTAAAGCCTGCAAACATGTCCGTCTCCCCTCTGTGTTCGTTGGCTCCATGTATAGAAGACTCTTCCCTCCCTCGTGTTCTACCGAAGCGAGTGAACACTGATGCTCAATGCTAATAACTTCTGGCATCTCCAGACTGGAATTCCTTCTTGCCCCTGTGATCGCAGCAGGCTGGGTTTTTCACATGGGGGGAGCCACGAAGAATTTGTTATTATTATTTTTGTAGACGCAGAGTCCGGGGCCTCCCCATCCCAGATCCCTCTGTGTGGCGGGTTAGGGTTGTACACTCTATCTTGAAGTTGTCTGGCCTCGTGCACCTCAGCGTCAAACCACTGAGTGTGAGAGTGAAAGCATGCAGTATCAGGTCATACATCAGTATCAGCGTGAGGAGGATCAGCTACATGAGCTCTTTAGCTCTCCCAGGTGGCGCCCTACAGGCCAATATATCTGACTGCTACAGCAGTATCTCCAGCTCTCTGTGCCTCTGACTGTAATCCATACAGAGGATGAACCTGTGGGACATAAACAGTGAAGTCTCGTATCAGGTGTGTGTGGCCGCCTCACTTTCACACCTCACCCAGACGACACTGGTTGCTAAGCCGGGAAGGTGACCATGAACTAATAACAGCAACCCTCATTCAAACATACATGCACACTCTCATTCTAGGTGGGTCACAGCTGTTGAATGAACCGCTCCACATTTACTCTAAAAATACCAGCGTTGACACATAGAGAAAACAAAAAGGCTAATTAATGAAACCAGCTCTGTCTTGATTTAGTGCTGGCTGGAGATTTCACATCCTGTGAGATTTCATTGAGAAAATATCTCACAGGGTTTTTCTTTTCTTGCCCGCTTTTGTGAAGAAACCATTTCTTATTTGTTATTAGCCGAGCTGCTCCCGCTGCGAGCAATGAGATGAGGCCCCCCAGGTCTGTGGCCCCCCTTGTACTTTGGTCATATAGTAGAGGAACATCATCCATGCAGCTGGTATCACCGTCCTGCTGAGAGAAGACTTTTATGAACATCAGGAATGGGAGGTTGTATGAGTTTAAGATGTTGGAGGTGGAATTAATGGTTTTTCGGCCATACCTTGAGGAACAGTGGGTTTTCCGCTGTGGGAACACATGGTGGGCTAAGCTCTAATACACTGTAATTAGATCTGAGAAGGACCCTTGAGTGTGAAAGGGCTGTCCACACTGCAGGCTGCCTTTATGGGCTGCTAGAAAGACGAGATCAGGCTGGCACTGCAGGTCAACAAGTGGAAGGCGTGTGTGTGTGTGTGTGTGTGTGTGTGTGTGTGTGTGTGTGTGTGTGTGTGTGTGTGTGTGTGTGTGTGTGTGTGTGTGTGTGTGTGTGTGTGTGTGTGTGTGTGTGTGTCTGTGTGTGACCACCTACAGCCAGTGTGTGGGAGGGCGGAACATCCCGTTCTTAATTAAAACAGCATAGCCTCCTCTTTGGTTACAGGTGGGAAAAATGTTGCACCTTTTTTTCCTTCGGCCCTGTCGTAAACACCACTAAAGAAGCCTTTAATATGCCACACACATACTTACACAAAGAGGCACAAAGGCATGCAAATCACATATACACATATGCATGCCAACACACACACAAACAGCCAACAGCAGTGTTCCTTGATCCCAATCACTGATATGTGCTGGAGGGTTATGTAGAGTTCGAATACACACATAAACACACACACCCACTCAAGAGGACATTAAAGCCTGGAGCTCAGTGATAATTAGGGGTCATTCCAGTGACAGCTGGCAGAGGGCATACCACAGGGCTGCAGCTATAGGGATGGTGATTTACATAAAGCGTTGCTCTATGAATGTGGAGAA
Organism: Eleginops maclovinus; assembly: GCF_036324505.1. Classification (NCBI taxonomy): domain Eukaryota; kingdom Metazoa; phylum Chordata; class Actinopteri; order Perciformes; family Eleginopidae; genus Eleginops; species Eleginops maclovinus. The sequence goes on along the minus strand of NC_086359.1, from coordinate 22,823,808 downwards.
GGCGGAGAAAGGCCTACAAAATAAGTAAGCACCTTGCACCATCACAACTGACTTTCTTCAGTGTAAAGAGTGTGGCATGCTGTAGAACATCTTGTCACCATGTAAATTCATTTTCTCTCTGGCATGACAGCAAATGGTGGGGGGGATGAAACCCCTTGATGGTTATCTGCTTTAGTTTATTTGGGTTAAAGCGTAGGATAGTTGTATTATAGAAATCACCTCAAACAGACATTTCTGCTTATTTAAAGCACCCCCCAGTCTAATGTAAAAACAATAATGCCATCTGGTCTTAGAGTAAGAGCAATGCTTTTTTTCCCCGACCCATTAAAATATAATTTTCTCTCACAGACAAACAATGACCTTCTGAGTGGAGTGTAAAGTCTGTGAAATGTGAATGCCTTTTCAACAGGTCATCCATTGGCACTACGTTTTATAGTCTTCTTCCTGTTCCACATTTTCACAGCCAATTGCTGTGAGCTTCATTACACCTCCATTGTGCTCCCTTGGTCTATTCCTTACAGTCAGAAACTCATTCACGCACCAGAGGCCTGTTCAGTATTTCTGTTGTGTGCCGAAGAATAGATATATATTATATTCAGATACTTCTAAGTGTTGGGGTTCATTTATGTGCCAGAAGTGCTTCAAAGAGAATATTTGGCCATCTGTGCAAAACTGGACTCCCAATGATTGGCTTCTGGTTGCAATTCAAGCTATCAAAATATAACAATAGAGACTCTCTCTAAATTTAATAGCCCTTTTTTGGCCACTTGGGGGCAGCGGAAACAAGCTGTGAACGCAGCACTAACATATTATTGCCTAATAAATGATGACAACTGACATTATACACAGAGTAACATTAGCACTCATTTGGAGGGGTGTCTTTGGCTGCCTTGTGAATGAATCCTTTAAACTCTCTATTTAGCTCTGTTATTGGTCACCACCATATCGTGAGAAAATTACCTGGCTCTTTTGTGACTGGCAGCATGATAATCACTCGCAGTTTGGTGCCAGCTATGTAGTCCACACTCTTGTTTTTAGGTTTGGTTTAAATATAAACTGATGAGAAGGCTGTGAAACTTAAACAATGAGATCTATAGAACTAGGGGAACTGTGGAGTTGGTGATTATTGTGTGGGTTCATCTGCATAAGCAACCCTTTTTCAGTCGTGATCCATTGCCTTTGGGAACATTTTGATTACGTCTGTTTGAAGAAAAGCAGTGTTCACAGAATTGATTAGAGTTTTAAGAGTAATATCTGAGTTATTTGTTATTTTACAAACAAATTGACTGAAATAGAGTGAATGTTGGGTATGGTGTAATTAATGAGGTTGTGGTTGAGTTCTAAGAGCATCTGGCTCTAGTGTCAGATATAAATCAGATTTGTTCCAAAATGTATTAATAATAATAATAATAATTTTAAGTACATAAGTGTTAGCTTTGTTTCAAGACCTCTGACTACCAACCAACCACCAACATCTCAAATTTTGTAAGATAAATCTTGAAATGTCTGTTCAACCTGAATCTCAGGCTGGATCAGCATCAGGTTTCCACTGTAATTCCAGGGGATTGTGAACACTGAATATCTTGGAAACCTTTTGGACATTTTGGGAACATTTTTGGCCCTTTTCTTCACCTAGAAATGCTGCCAACTTCGATTGCAGTTGGAACTGGAAAAATTAAATCTATTGGTTCCATATGCGTTTTCGGAGCGGCAGGAAGTTTCAGGGTGTTATAAAGGGATTCCTTTCAAAATATTAGATTTTTATGGTGGTAGCTCAGATTTTGTATAAATTATTGCCATTTTTTATTAAAAAAAATAAATTCTTATGGTGGTATTGGTTTAGGGTTTTGACAAATGTGGTTTTTGACAGGAAAGTCTCTACCTCTAAGCCCGTAACTGTCTTACTAAGTCAGCATGGGGAGCTTTTCCTTCCACAGCAAGTTCTGAGCATACAGTAGAGTCCTTTAGGAAAGCTTAACTCAAAGTGCTCCAGAGCTGCTGGGCAGTGTTAACATGTGCAGCTGCATGAAAGGGAGAAGTACAGTGATGAGAAAATAGCAGCTTGGGTGATTAAAGTTAATTTAAAAAAGCATGAGAAACAGGATTAAATCTTCTGTAGTGAGGGGTCCAATGAATGTAACATCCACCAACACCAATTCTTTACAAGCTGCAGCGATATTAGTCCCAATACCAGAGATAAATTAGAGGAACCCTATAAAAAAAGGTTATGGGGAGCAAAACATTTCCCAATCTGTAAAAACGCTTCACATCAAGCCTGCCTTAGAGCCAAACATGTTCCGCTCTTAACATCTCTGCTTCTTAATACAGTCCCTCTGAAGCTGTTCTCTGGGATTACTTTCTAGCCTTTGTATTTCCTCTTCAACAGAAAAATGTATCAACTAACGCCTGACATGGCATTAGGGGGACCAGCAACAGGAAAGAGAAGAGGTCATGTCTGAATATGACCTGCGGCAGTGGCGGAGATATAGACCAGATCTACTATTGTGTAGTCCAAGAGGGGTGTGGTGTCCCTGCCACAACCCCCTAGTGACTTCTGGGTAAAGAGAAGCAGTTTTGGCCTTTTTAATATGGTAATGAAATCTGTCCCTCCGTTTTTTAAGTTCCTCTCGGAAGGATTCAGAAGTTTTAATATCCTTTGACAAGATAACAATCTCAGAGAAACACAGATATACAAAGTGCTATTGGTCCAACACAATGTGAGTGTATTAAAGCATTACCTGTGCACATTCTATCCTCAAACTTTTTCCCATTATCAGAAAATAACGACAGAAACATGTCACATATGACGGAAACGTGATGGGGGAATAATTCCAGGAGGAGCACTGTGGGCTGCTGTGTTCCTCAGAGCTGCAGGGAGCTCTAAATCTCGTGGGATTTTCTGTGCTGCGCTGAGCTGGGTCCTCCTTCAGAGCAAACCATGTACACTTGGATGGGGATGAATCAGACTATTATTAATTATCCAGCATACAGGTCAGTGGCGCCATAAATAACCAACGACTGACAGAGCGATTTTAACCAGAAAAACAGGCAGGGTATGTGGAGGACTCTGGGAAATGTGGATTTAAAAGGATAATACTACAGTGAAACACTTTTTTGATGAACAAGAATGTTTTTCCATTACTAATATTAAAGCCTTTTGATACTCCACTTTAATTAATATACAGTGTTAGTTTTATCCACCTTAAAGGGCTGAGGTTAAAGGGTCACTAGAGAACATGCTCTCTTAGAATGTAGTTTGGCCAAATATATCAAACCACACCATTTAAAGGTTATTATATTAATGAAGGACTTGCTTGTTTTGAATTTCGGCTGGAATGTGTGGCCTGTATGATCGTACTAAATCCTGTAATTTTAAAGCTGTGCTTCAGAAAATAACCTCTAGAAAGCTCCTAGAAATTTGAACACTAACAACGTCTTAGTGTTGTTGCTCCAAACCAGCCCTGGGCCCGCTCTGGTTTTGTTTTTCCCACCCACCAAGGCAAACAGAAGGCGTGTGGGACATGAAAGAGCCTGGATGCCCTCAGGGCACTCAGGGGCCAAAGCATATCTGAGTTCAGGCAACATTTCACCGAAACAAATCACCTCCTTTTATATGTACTGTATCTTAGCTTTCTCTCTCCTGGCTGTCAGTCATTTTAAAAACAAAGTGAAGAGTGGGAGGTCAATATATCCATAAAGCAATAAAGGTATCAGCTCTGAGCGCACTGCACAGTGAGACGCAAATAAACCCAGAGATCCGTTTGTTGACTCAGTTCAGGCCATGATTTGTATGCCTGCTTATGGTCAGTGCAAGTCAAATATGAGGTCAGTATATTTTGACTCCCCAACCTCCATGGCAATCACCCCTGAGCTGTGACAGGGCTTTCCGCTGAACATTCAGCGAGTCAAATAAACAAATAATTCCATCCTTTTCGCCTCAAGGTGCTCATCGCTGTACATATTTAGTGACAGACGATTACGATTTTAATAAGCATAAGAGGAGAAAGCCTGTTGGACTCCCCTTGTCAAAACATTTATACAGCATGTAAAAGGGCCTGTGGTTTCGCCGGCGGTCAGGGGAGGAAGAGTCGACTTTTATTTTAGTTTTCGGCACACAGCCTCAGTCCTTCCGCTGCAGGACAGTGGGAGCATTTAGCGTCATCCGTCTGCTGCTGCGTGTGTGTGTGTGTGTGTGTGTGTGTGTGTGTGTGTGTGGTGGCATGGTTCATACTCGGGAAGAGGGAAGATGAAACACCTGCACAATGTCATCCTTGTGCCATCTTGCTCGTTGATAGCTGTATTCACCATGCGGCTCAAAGTTTGCCAAATGAGGATAAAACAGCACTGCATGTTCAGGTGCAAAGGCATTCGAAGTATTAGTCGAGTGTCTTTTTCTCAATCTCAAGAAGTGTTTTAAAGATCCATTTCATTATCGTTATAACTATACATTTATTTACAGATTAATATAACGATTCATATTGTGACTTCATTGTAGGGTTGGCCATTGGTGCTTTTTTAAACTATTTATTTTAGGACTTGTAGTTAACATAGAAGGTCTGGAAAGTTCAGAAAGTGATATCACTTTAAGGTAATTCAGCCCTCAAACCAGGAAATGACATCACCATTTAATTCATATAACAATATAATTACCAAGACAATATTAAGTCAAAAATACAAAGATATATTGGCCGGCCCTGACTTCATGCAGGCAGAAACCAGTTTTGTGACATTGACATATCACCTTTTCACTTGATACTGCACTTAAGGTTACCAAGTAACATTAGAAATTATTTGGAGTCACGATTCTCACCAACCAATCAATGTAAGTCGATTATTCACTCATACTTTTATATTTGTTTGGTCTCTACCATCTTCTGGGAAAAATAATTGTCTCTTCATAGCTGCTAATGCTCCACCATGGTAGGCAGTGCAAGTGTTTGTGTACTGACAAGTGTTGCAGTCAATCACTTCAATCAATCAACTAATCAAAGTGTTTTTACATAACCCAATATCATAAACTACACATTTTGTCCTCAGGACAGATGTTTGGTAGGTTTTTTCTGGAATAATGTAAAATATAATACATTTACAAGTTACAACACAAATCCAAATGATAAAAATGACAGTGTGAGAAAAACAAAACAGATTGATCCAGGAATGTTACTACATCAACATCAACACTAGTATTTATTTGTGTTGTTGTGTCTTTTTTTTGGAATGCGGACATTTATTTCACTAGTCTTTAAAAGCAGGAAGCTGAGCTGAGAACTAGAGAGATGTTGTCCTCCAAATGATTGAATGTCATTAGAAGGATGTGATTTTCACAGTGTTTCACAATTGTTCACTATTGCTTTGTAATGATATCTTGCATTTCTTTCTGAATAATATGCCCACTCACACTTCTGTCTTTGGCCAACTACAGATTACAATAATGAGTCTGTCATTGGGCAGCCTGAACCACAAATGAGCTAAAATGATGTTCCCATTGCTTTGAAGTCAAACAATCAGAGCTGGGATGACAAGTATCTGTTTATGTTCAGTGTGAGATGAGCTGAAAATGTTTAGAAGAGACTACCTCACATGACCTATGTTGCACAAATGTTTGGCGGCTGTTTACAGTGGGCAAACTGTGACCTATAGTGAGGTGATTGGTTTGATCTGAGTGTGAAGTGTTTCACAGCAATTCTTTTGTGGGTTTGAGCACGCTAATTATGAAAGGTCTCGTTTAAACAGTTATCCATCAGTGCAATTGTTTTCGTTCTTTGTGGTTTCACAGTAAACTTCCTTCATGGATTATCATTCCTGAAAATCTAATAAAACAATTCTCAGAAAATGCCTTTTTTAATAACCCTAACAGGCAACTCGGAAACTTTTTTTGGCAAAGCAACAACAAAAAATTGGACTTTGTGATCCAATAATAACATCTTATTTTGTATTATTTACAGCCTATTGTCTTTCTGCATTTTCTTTATTATTCAGTCTTTATTTTTGTTTTGCCTAAAGTTTGGTTTCATCTGTTCTTGATGCAGCTTGGCTGGTCAGGCACATAGTTGTTAGAAAAGGATAATGAGCAGTTAAGAAACACACAGCCAGCAGCTCCGCACCGCTCGCTCGGACAGCCTGTGTTTTCCCTGTTACCGCGTTAGTCAGAGGAAAGCATCTCAGCACTATCTGAAAATAAGACTACTCACAACAGCATGTGGAAAAAGAAGAAGGAAAATGGGAAACAGACAAAACCTCTCAGAGTAAACAGGAACAACTGTTGAGAAGACTATGTTCTTATCATCTGACCTGTTGGGGGATTATACAACACAACGTTACACCACAGCTGGCACTGTCCAATCATGAATCTGCAAAACATTAAAACAAAGCAAATGGGCGGGAATGGGTAAAGCCCAATACGTGCCTCTTCAGTATGTCAATGGGTTGAAGATTGACAATAACAGTGATTTTTGGAGCTGTTGAAGGCAAAGAAATGTTTGAAATGTGATGTGCAGTCCTCCTTCAAAGAGAAAGCATAGTTTCATGCTTATTGATTTTGAGTTCTTAGGATAGTGTTTTATGTCATTAGTTGTGCATTTTTTCTGTCTGTAATGGATTCACAGATCTGTTTGAAAAGAAGATGTCAGACACAAAGCGTGCGTGAACAGCAGGATTGTTAGAATCAAGGCCACAGAAAGCTGCATGTTCACCATGTGCTGGCGGCCATTTTGGGTGAAACTCCAGAGCACTGTCCCACTTCAATGCTTTAGGCTAATGTTGGTTGTGTAATATTTTGGCCGTAAGTATGTAAGAAATTGATCTAACTGTTACAGGGAATGATACGAGAGGAGTGCCGAGTAATTCATTTGGCAACTTAACAGTTTAACAATTGGAAATGTAGCAAAGAGAAAGCCTAAACTAAAATTGTGTTTTTTTTTAAGACGTTCCTGGAGCTGTCCCTCTCCACAGTTTGTTTCAATGTTTTCCAGCTGTGAGTAATTTCTGTTCAGCATCGCATTGTTGGACAATAAAGTCCATCCACACCAATCCAAAATCAGTTCAATATGCTTACATACAGCTGCATGTTTCTTTTAGTTGCCTTTATTGTTTTATTATCTGTTTTATATTGCATGTCTTATTTCTTACCCATTTTTGTTTAGCAACTGCTCATCTTCTAAAGAAGTGTTGAGGACCCTTATAAAATAAGAATAAGGATGAGACAGAGCGGGGATGGTGGCAGGTTTTCATGCTCTTTTGTAACTACTCAATACGTACTACTCAAAAGTCTTTAGCCTTGCGACAATACGCATGACATATTTTAACATGTCTCTGTATCTTCAAAGTGCACGATGAAAAGCAGTAACGAATGCTTTGCTTTGTCCACTTTCACAGAGCATCAAATCAATTACTGTAGTTAATCTGTTTCCTGTAAAGTCGCAGTAAAGAGCGCAGATGAATAACACTTAAGGGAGGCATGTCTTGACTCAAGCTTACAAACAACTCCTGAATGGGACTAGATAATCCCATGCAGCTCTCTCACTTTGCCTCACTGGGATCCATTGTGAAGATGCTTCTTTGCACTGCGGATAGCCACAGCAGGGGACATTCTGCTGGAGCAGCGGCACAGCAGCAGACAGGAGTGGCTGCTAATGTAATCCTCCGTAGTTGAGAGCCCAGATTGAGTCTAAACTGATAAGACTGTCTTGGGGCTAACAACAGGCCACAGCAGGTACCTGACCCATCCATTTCCCTGCAATAAAGCCTAACTTACAGCCCGGTCCCCTGAGGCTTCAAAGACAGAGTCAGGCTAAGCCGGGACAACCCTGCTGAGGGTCACATCCAACGAGAAGGAACACAGTTGCAAACCACGGAACATGTATGACTGTCTGCTCATCTTTCTCTCTGTTAGTGACACCTGTAACATGTGCAGCTCGGCCAAGACTCGTGGCTTTGAGGGCCAAGGTACACAGGAGACATGAGGTGCTCCAGGGGTCAAAAAGCGAGGTCAGGGGTCTGTATTGATGTAGCTGCCCCCTGACCTCATGTCTCTAGAGGAGGGTGGGATGCCATTCAGCTCCTGGCAGCATGTGTCCACAGCCTGACCTGAAACCAAAGTCCTGCAATGGCCAAAGGTCTTCATCAAGCTCCCCCATATCGTGAGACTTCTCTGAACCTGGCTCCACTCAGGACAGAACATAAACCTCTCCATTAGCACCTTTCTCCTGTGACACACACAGAGAGAAAGGACAGAGCAACTGAAAGATTAAAAATGGCGGGTTTTTGACTTTGACGAATCAGAGAAGCAACACCAGAGTTTGATGAAGTGGATATTGGGTTTCCATGGTAGTTGGGAAAGTCGGGCTTTGTATTTTCTTTAAAAAGTCAACACTCAGTACTGACATGAGAAATATGAAACACATTTTTTATTATTTAACACGTTTGAGAAAAAAAAGTTTCCAAGAAATGTGCTGGTAGATTTTTACAGGAGCAAACCTCTTTTCCTTTCAGTCGAACCAAACAACTCAATGCTTAGGAAGATGCAGTTCAGAATAAAAGACTGCTTCCTGGACACTGAAAACCTGAAACATTGATTTTTATTAAATCTATTATGTCAACAGATTTCACATAACTGTATCAGGTTAGTTGAAAGCCAGACCCACTATCAAGTATCAATGACATACTTTCACTGCTACACACTTTTGGACAGATTTCTGGCTACAAACTTAATTTATCAAAGAGCGAATGCTTACCTGTAAATAAATCAGCGAGGGAAATCCCAAATCAGGCACTACCATTTCATATATCAAGGTCAGGTTTTAAATATTTAGGCATTAAAATAACTCCTGCCTTCAAAGATCTTTTTGATGAGAACTTTGCCCCCCTTATTGTTAAACTTAAATCAGACCTACAAAGGTGGGATATCTTACATTTGACCTTAGCTGGCAGAGTGAATTGTGTCAAAATGAATGTATTACCAAGGTTTCTGTTTCTGTTTCAATGTCTCCCTATTTTCTTATCAAAATCCTTTTTCCATCAGATAGATAAATTAATCTCAAAGTTCATATGGAATGGTAAAATTCCTAGGATAGGTAAAGACTTACTCCAGCGACCAAGAGCAGTGGGTGGGTTGGCCCTCCCTAATTTTAGGAACTATTATTGGGCAGCAAACATCCACAAAATAACATATTGGGTGCAATCTCCAGATACAGATTGGTGCGAGTTGGAGTGCAGGTCATGCATGTCGACCTCTCTACATGCTCTGGCTTCATCTAGCCTTCCTATCAAGATTTTGCAGTTTACACATAACCCCGTGGTCATCTCTACCCTTAGAATATGGACTCAGTTTAGAAGGCATACTAACACAAGGGGAACACTTTTGATTCAGAGCCCGCTGTGTAATAATCATACATTTCTACCAGCCAAATTAGACCAGGCCTTTGCAGGATGGCATAGGAAAGGGATCAAAAGATTTAGTGATCTTTATGAGAAAGGGATATTTTCTAGTTTCAATGATTTGATTTCCAAGTATGACCTTCAACAAACTGATTTATTTCGTTACTTTCAAGCTCGCCAATTTGCTAAAAGCCATAGCTCAAACTTCCCGGCTCTCCCGACAAAGTCCCTGGTGGACTCACTTTTGCAAGTTCCTTCCTGGTTGAAAGGTTTTACAGCGCATTCTTATTCATTGATTATGTTACTTGATCATGTTAAGATAGGCAAGATCAAAAATGCATGGGAAAAGGAACTTGGAACTGAGATTTCAGAAGAGGTTTGGACTAAAGCTCTAACAAGAGTGAACAACAGCACTTCCTGTGCAAGACTGGGTTTAATCCAATTCAAGGTTGTACATCGAATACACTGGTGTAGAGCTAAGATATCCTCTTTCTATCCTAATGTAGATAGCAAATGTGTAAGATGTCATGTTAATGTAGCTGACTTGACACATATGTTTTGGTCATGCAATACATTAGTAGGATACTGGTCAACTATATTTGATGTACTATCTGAAGTTCTAGAGACGACTTTAGAACCATGCCCTATGATTGCCATATTTGGTGTACCTGACGTAGAAACAAACTTGACACGAAAACAACTCAACATCATAGCATTTGTATCTTTATTGGCACGTAGGCAAATTTTACTGCTTTGGAAATCAAGCGCTCCACCCACTGCAGCACAGTGGCTTAAAGATGTAATGATGTTTTTACACCTGGAGAAGATCAAATTCGCAATAAGAGGTTCTAACAAATTCCTCTCAGTGTGGGGATCACTGATGTCTTATTTTAGTAACCTCCGAGCCTTGCCGGTGTAGTGAGTGGACATTTTGGCTGAGTCTAGAGTGGTTGCTTCCCCGCCTCTGTGTTCGGGCTGCGCTGTGGACACCTGACTGTATTGGTCACGGTGGTTGTCATGGTGTGGCTTTGGGGGCGTGCCATCCTTCACAGAGGTCGTGTTTGTGTATTTGTGTTTCAATTTCAAGTGTGTTTTTTCATTCTGGCTGTCTGTGTTGTGGAACTTCTATATACATGTATATATTTTTGTTTTTGTTTGTGTTGCTTGGTCCAGTCGGGGTGGGATGGGATGGGATGGGAGGGGGGGATTCTTGTGGGTAAAAAAAAAGGAAGAGCTCATGTAACTGTACTGATGTGTCTGTTTGTAACCTATATTTTTCAATAAAAAGAATTAAAAAAAAAAAAAAAAAGGTTATTTGAAAGCAATAATATTAAGTTTAAATCTAAAATATTAGGTTCAACTTAATATTAGTGCTTTCAAATAACCTTCATACAGTTATGTGACATTTGTTGAAATAATAATTTTAATTAAGGTCAACGTTTCAGTTTGTTCATATGTTTCTGGTGGAAAATGTGTACGTTTTACACATGGCAGCAGCATTTACAATAGCCATAAGAATTGGTTACAGTCAAGTTTTTTAAAACGCATCATTATGCCGATACTGAAAATACTGAAATGTTGACACTAATGAAATGTATTACGTCAACAGATTTCACACATTTCTATTAGGTTAGTTGAAAGTAATAATATTAAGTTTAAATAAATATTGAGTCCACGTTTCAGTTTTTTCAGTGCAGTAAAAATACTTCCAAAACAATAACACATTCTATTATTACAGTACATTTAGAATATACCCTGTACTGCCATACTCTGGATTGCACGCACGTTTTAGCCCGGTATGCAGTTTTTTAATACACAGGAAAAAAAGACTATTCCTCCATCAACAGTGTGGCTACATGGCAATAACACGGTGTAAATATAATGTATGTAATGTTGCTCTGCAGTATAAACATAGAGAAAACACACAATCACTGTTCAAAGTCAAATGATGCCAGGCAGACTGTGGTCCTCTACAGCCTTCTACACCGACAGACTGCTTTATCACGCACAGACCAACATTCCCCCTGTCGTGTGATTTATGACATTTCATTTGGAGCGTACAATTAGGACCCGTAAATTTGCTTGGAAAACTTTGAGTGCTCGTATCATTGCACTGTTTAGCAGCACAGCGAGCCCCGAGCAGCAGATCAGATCAGCAGCTCCCCCATAGCGACACTGGATAGCACACATCACACAGTAACACAACACAAAACAACACATGCCGACCTCCTGCCTTGCCTATCAGGAGAGGATCAAGTCAAAACAGCTCCAGGGAACAGTCACACTTGGAGATGAAGGGAATGTCCTCCACAGAGTCAGCCAAATGAGCACGAGAGCGGAAATCGAACGTTTTGGATTTTGCAATAATGGGAAACCATTTATTCATACATCAGCATGTTGGGTTTTATGATTTGGGTTTATATTGGTTGATGTTCCTTGCTCCAGTTCATATAAGCAAAATTCTAGTGGTCTCTCCTGACCAGCACAGCCTTCCCGTCTGTTTTTCTCAGACTCACTTCACCTTATAGAGGGAGAAATGAAATCAGAGGAAGAAGACTGAGAGAAAGGGATGGATCTAGAGATCTAGACAGATAGTAGAGCCGAGAATTAGACACATACACAGGGTCCAAATAGGATCTGCTGGATCTTGACCTGCCAGTTTGGCTAACTTACAGCTTTGGACTGAGTTCAAGAGAGAAACAAACCCCATGTGAGCTACAATAGAAGATCAGAGACCATTAAAATGTTTGAGCTTTCTGTCTGATGTAATTAAACACCTGCTTGATTCAGTCCCGCGGCAGATGCTTACAGTTTCAGCGCATCTTTGTGTGTGAAGGATCACCGGCATGTGACCCGCTCTTCTGATCACAGCAAGCTAAACAAATCATCCCTAACCCTCAGTTCTGGGTGTTCTGGCTCTCAAGGACTAACAGTATAATAAGTGATATAACAGATGGAAATATATGGAGGCTAAAGTGAAAGCAAATTATCGAGGTTTAAATCTGAGCAGGCAAAAGATTTCACTGTGAAAACTGTCAAAAGAAAACGGCAACATCTGGTGAGAGCTTGCACACTGGCTGAATGATATCATGCTGTCAGGTATCCATGGACACTTCACCCACTGAAGGTGACAAAATAAAAGTCTTGGGGAGTTTTTTTCTGCAGGTGGGGCTCTTTTCTTTGGCCTTTCAGCTGTGGGCATTACTGCTCATGCTAACTACACATTTCCTCTCAGATTTATTACAAATGAAGCGCTGTTGCAGCTGTTACTGGGAAAGTAAAAACACATCACTTACCGTGAAACGCAGGACTGCTCCCAGGGAAGACTGTTCAGGCATGTTCAGAGGAGAAAATGTTAAATGTAAAGGATATAGGTTGAATCAGCTTTAAAAACATGTTAGGATATTACTTCAAAGTAATGAAAAACAAAAGAGCAGAGTTTCAGTAAGTCTAGAGCAAATAAAACACACATTAAAAATGCAGTTACAATTACTAGTTACCTGTAAAACATGTAATCACTAATCTAACGATCAAAATAAGAAAGTAATGCCACCAAACTACTTGTTAGTTTTGGAAAAAATTGAAAATGAGAAAAAAAATAACGATATGATGGCTTTTTCTTAAGTGTATTATGTAAGCCAACAGAACAGTGTGACCTTAGAAAAGATGAAACCAAGATATTTAGGATCAGAAATGATATTATTGATAGGAAAACCTGCCTTAAATTAAGCATACTCAGGCAGCAGCCTACACACCAACACTGAATCACATGAGCACATACTACAGTTTAAAAAAGAGACAGAAAATGCTCCCTTTAAGTTTAATACACACACTATTTGATGAACATATAGGTTCACCTACTGAATAAAAACAGAACAAATGAACCAAAGAAAGTCAAACCATGAAGCAGATTCAGGCAGTAGGCGTACAGATTCACCCTGAAAGTATGAGCGTACAGAACAGAACAGTTTACAGAGAAGATATAGCATCTGATGCTTTACAACACCAAATATTTTAGAAATACCAAAGTATCTGATTACTTCTTTTTTATGCCAGGGAATAAAGATAACCTTTTGTATACTTACTTGCATTGCATGTAATTTGTTACTCCCAAGGTGATATGCTGAGCATCTTTCTGTGACAGTATTGTTTGAAGACACACGGCTGCAGAGCAATGTCATCGGGGGGGCATCAGCCTGCTGACCTCCACATCTCGCTCCATCAAGGCAGATGGGACTTCAACCTGTAATCCCACCACCACAGGAGCAGCAGAGACATCAGGAGCTCCCTGCAGGGACAGACTCCAATAAAATGTCTTTGTTCCCCACAGAGCGACATCTCGGCCCCTCATTAATGCTCCGGTTTAGGGTTTCAAGAGGAGCTGAATGCCCTGTGGCTGCTTTCTCCTCACAGTCTTTGTTAGAGTGAAGGGAATACTGAATTGAGAGGGCAGCTTTATTAGGTATTACAGATTTAAGTAGAGGTCTGAGTTTAATAAGCAGAGCTGAGTGATAGTATTTTCACACTTTTTTAGAATAATCTTCATTATTGTATTCCTGATTGTTTATGTTGTTGTGCCTGTGTTTGCCATGTACATTTTGTGCACTTTAAGGGATGTAGAGATGCAACTAAGGCTATATTCATTAGTGTAATTAAAACACCTTTTTTTCAATTTGTTATTACTTTTTCTGTAAAATCGCTATCACAAGTTCTGAGAGAACAACATGACAACAAACCCCTGAAGTCCAGCCCAAACCAATATTCAGTTTATTTATTATTAATAAAAATACTAGAAAACAGTAGCTACAATAGGATAAAACATTTTACTTAAATGATTTTTCAGTTATTACAATAGTTTGGAATGAAATCAAATAAAATATACAATTTAAAAAATGAATAAAAATGAAAATGAAAAGGTAAATTGTATAAAATGTAATTAAACTTAAAAAGACCAAAGTCATTTATATAACATTTGAAGTGAAAGTAAGGCCCAATAAAAACAAAATAAAATAGAAAACCTGCTACAACAGGTTTATTGAAATATAGTGGTGTATTAGTATTAATAGGTTATTACCAATGTGCACAGTTTAAGAGGGTTTGTTGATTGCATTGAATAAAATGTTTTTGTTTTACTCAAAAGATAATATTTTGTCATAAATATTCAGCCTTCAAGACAAAATAATTGGAAAAATACATTGTAACTAAATGTGTTGTGTGATAGAGATTAATAATTACTCGATGTCATGCGAATAACATTTGAAAAGAGCTGTATAACATGTCTCTGCTGTGTATCCACAGACAGCAGCCTCCTCAGGTTTTGCACAGCTATAAAAGTCCTGCAGGTAGAAACGCTAGTAATCACACACTATCATCAGACCATATGTGATTATAGAGAAACATGACTTCTCTTTCTGATCATTTTAAAGGGATGGTGTGTTTGTTTTTGTTGCTATAGAGATAAAACGGTGTATGTTTATACCTGCATAAAGGCAAGCTCCTATCAGCTGCACAGAGACAGCACGCCTCAACCTTCTAATAAGCACATCTGCATTTTGGAAGCACTTCGAAAATGTGAATGTGATTTTACAGCGTGAGTTATGATAATATTTGTTCTGCTGCTAAGTACTGCATGCTATCCTGTAATGATCCTCTGCATGTCAAAGCTTTACATCAGCTGTGAAAGAAATTTTGCAAGAACATATGTCATTCCACGGAAAAGTTGGGAAAACGTAGTTCGGAGCGACGGCTCATTGTGACAGGAAAACAGAAACGCAGAAGAAAAAATAGCCTTAAACATGCCAAACCCAATTTGTTAATGATTCTTCAGATAAACCTGTTTACATCTATATGATAGCTCAGCATGTGAGCGAGGAGAGGCCATGGAGAGAACAATGGAGAGAGTAAATATTTGATCCATCTCTCTTCTCTTCTGTCTAGCTGTCATTATAAATAGAGGTCGAGATGCAAAAGATTGCAGGGCTCGAAAGCATAATGACTCATAAACAGCTTGTGTGAGGAATGAAATATGATTTTAATTGAAGTATAAATGTTTACAACAGAAGAAGAAACATCAAAGCCCTGACTGAGGCTCTGTATATAGCTGTGGCTGCTATCAAGGAATGCTAATAATGTTTACAGCAGTTGATGACCAAATTTTCATTGTTGCCTTTTTTTCGCAAACAAACACATCTTTTTGAACGCTTGTCTGTCAGTGTGGACTTTCAACATCCACTTCGCATTATTCAGGCCAGTTTCCATTCAGGGTAAGCACAACTTGAGAATGCAAAATGGCAGCAAACCCCAACCCACAAGCAGAGAGAGACACATTAACTGAGACACCCAGCAGATCCAGGCCCTAAAGGTTCGCACAATAACAAAGTACACAACAAACAACCAAAGAAAGCCATGGCTGCAGATCTCAGGCCGAACAAACAAACAGCCTCTTTGTTTTAGTTTTCTAAAATCTAAATATTCCATTTTAATGTTCAATAATCATCTTAAATAAAGCTCACTCATGTGCCTCTGATTTGCTTATGAAAACTTATCGAAATCGCTTAAAGTCCCCTGAGCTCAGAAATGTGCTGTGCTGGTTGTTGATTCTCTCTAACTTCACTGTGCGGAATGAAGTTTTTATCAGAGTTTGACGACTCCAGCGAACATTAGGCATGTCATATTTATATTATCTTCTCACATCATTAAACTGTTTTGACATTACATTTGGATGACCTGTTGCATGAACAGCTGTTTATTCTGTAATAATCTCCAAACCCAATGTGAAAAACAAAAGGGGCATTATCTATCTGAGCCATCAGAGCTGCAGAAGATAACCAATATTTATAGTTATTTATTCACATTTCTTTTTGATGTTTTATATGTACTGTATGTTTTATTATAATATGAATTGTAAAATGATGGCAAAAAAACAAAATATCAAACCAGTTTAGAGATTATGCTATTTTGCTCCAATCACGTTTTTTCTTTCAAATCAGTGGAAATGAAACCACCAATATCACATTTAGGTCTTTATATGACATACCCTGTCTATTTGTATCTGTACTCTAATTCTATCCAATGTTACTTGTAATACACTTTTACATTTGAACTTGTCACTTGTCTTCAGTAAGTTTGATAATGACTATAGCTGGACGTCTGCTAAAGCTAGTTTAAAGTTTGATATTGATCAGCTGGACCCAGCACAGCAGGTCCATCTGTCTGTCATCATCGGTCTGTGCACTACTCTTCAATCCATCATCTATCAACTTCCAGCTGAAATACATTATAACAATAATAGCATACAATAATATTTATATGACAAAAAAATGTTTAGCTTATTCGATTGATCAGACAAAATAAGCAGGAAATGACCTTTTTTTGACATTCAACAGCTTAAAATGATGAATTGAACGACAATAACACAATTCAGATACATTCTTTATAAAGATATAAGGACACGAACATTTTAAAAAAGGCATCTTGGGCTGTTTTGTCATTTTTAATTTCAATAAGCCCAACAAGAATGAAGAGGTAATTCAAATTCAATATCCTTCATTTTTGGGCGAAAAAAAGGTAACCGAACACAGCAGTTAACACCTAAACACCACACATGCTATTTCCATGTCTGAACACAGAGTGGGTTTTCCAGAGATGAAAGATAATTGAGTCAGAATGACTGTGATTAAGGTTATACGCAGCAAACACGGGAGAGCAGATAAACAATTCTGTAATCTCAAACCAGATCAGAGGAGGTTCACGATATAAAATAGACCTGTGTGAAGTAGTTCCATGTCTGTAGTTGGGGATAAGAGGGGGTTTTCTTACAAGTTTTACGCTTTACAACTTATTAGACAATTTTGTCAAATTGTGAGTGCATTCTACAGGATTCCAGAGACTGTGAGACTGATCGCTGAGGACGTACGGACAGACAGAAGGCTGATCTCTCCTCGACATTTGGATTATTTCATAACAGATATGTAAAATCGAATTATAGTTGATATTAGTGGACATGCCTACAGTACTCTGTCCTAGGCTGACATCCTCTCCCACACAGAAACACACACTGACAGCCAGATGTGGTCCAAGCATCCTCCTAGCAATGTATGCATTGTGTGTGTGTGTAGCTTCTGGCATCTACTGAGGGTTTATGTTCCCAGAAGTTATTTCCATGAGCATGTGGGGAAGAAACTGTAAGAGTGCTCAGATTACTGTCAGTAATAACACCTCAATTTGTTACTTGTTTCAATATTACGGGGTAAAAATGGAGCAATTTTCACATTTTCATTGAGTTTTTATCAAGTTGAGCACACACATTTTTACTGATCAGATTCCAGCTTATAATCAAGAGCTGACCTCACGTCTCTGGAATTAAACTGTTCAAACTATAATAAAAGAGGAGGGTTTTTTTACTCAATCTGTTTACAGACGCTATACAGTTGTGTGAGCTTTTTAAAATCTTAATTCCTGTGTTTATGTAAATATGTGTAAGGGAACATATACATAGCATACTTTCTTGTGTATTTCAGGTTCAGAATACCTTTGTTGGACTAATAAAGGTATTAGGCACAGAGGGAACATTTACATTGTTACAGCAAAAGTAAAGAGGCAAAAAATTAATTTAGAAGCAAGCAAAAAAATATTAGAGATAGAAATTGCACAAATTACGATTTCCAAAAGTATTCAGCCAGGTGTACAACAAAAAGTATGAACAGTATTTAAAAACAAATAAAAGCAAGTAGAAGTAGAAGTAGTGACAAAGATAACATTGAAAGTATAACTTTATTGCAGTTATTACAGATTGTGATACAGCAAGTGAATAGTGTAACAAAGAGACATAGATAATATAAATACTGTATACTATATAAAGTGATATTGTAGAATACGTGTTACAGTCTTTCATTATAAAATGGAGCAACTGTTACAAAATGCAATTCCCCGAAGGATAAATAAAGTAAAATGTAGTTCTTGTAACTAACCTTCAGCTTGGCTGAAGTAGGTGCTCCCTGATTACTCCCTCCTGACTTTGCACACCGCTCCTCTCTTCCTCGTGTGTCTGCAGGTCAGATGCTGCATGCGGAGCAGTTCTGTTAGCTTCGTCTAAGCTAACGATAGCTAGCAGCTCTGGTAGGTCAGCGAGCCTTTTACTTTCATTTCAATTGTAACAGAAATAACGTTGGTTTAAATTAATATAAATTAAACTGACATGTTAAAACATTCAACAATTAGCAGATGCTATAATTACCAGTAACAGTAAAATATGGATGAACGTCGGATGAGATGTATATATTTCACATCCTCAAATCTGTATTGTTGATATTGTAAATATTCTTCTCTCTTTTTCACTATTTTATTTATCTTTTGCACCATGCATGTTGAGTTGTTGGAGGAGCACGCGACATAAGATTTTCATTGCCAACATATACGCTGTATCTGCTGTGCATATGACAAATAAAACCTTGAAACCTTGAAACCTTGAAAATATAGAGAATGTAATAGAGAGAGATGACACGTGACACCGTTTCCTCACACACATGTTGTATCTTACTTTTCATTTCCTGTTTGGAACGAAAATAAATAAGATGTTGCAGAC
The DNA here is from genome assembly GCF_036324505.1 of Eleginops maclovinus. Taxonomy (NCBI): domain Eukaryota; kingdom Metazoa; phylum Chordata; class Actinopteri; order Perciformes; family Eleginopidae; genus Eleginops; species Eleginops maclovinus. The sequence goes on along the minus strand of NC_086359.1, from coordinate 22,804,850 downwards.
TGAACTGATATAAAATATAAAAATAAAATACATTATTATTAAAGGCTATATCATTTCTGTATTTAAATTGTATTCATTTGTTTTAAACATTTTGACTGATTTATTAGTAAGCAGCATTTTTCTGCGTAATGAGTTTACTTTAATAATTGTTGGGTAGTAACTCTATGACAATACAACCTGTTTTGTATGTAAATTCCTAATTTGTTGTACTGCACGAAATATGTTTAGCTAGGTAAACAGTATAATAAAGTTTCCTTTTGAAGTACTTGTAACTGTCAAGTAATTGTCAACAGACTAAACTAGTATAACATTATATTTTTTGTATTATGTATATTATATTACATTACATTATATATCTTATCTCATTCCTCTCCATCAACTACCTGTTTTATCAGCTTCTGCATGTTTTGAAGTCGACACCGTGGAACAAATAGTGGCATTATTAGTCTGCTGTCATTTCAGTAACATCCTGTGGGGTTGTATATTAACTTCATAATTTAGCTGCAATGCATTTCATTTTACAGAAAAGCAGGGCAGAGTGCAGCCGAGGGGATTAGAGCCACTGTCAACAGGAGAAAGGGCAGAGGGGCGCAGAGGAAATGATCACGGCACCCTGGGGGCGAGTCAGAGGCCAGAGCTGCCCGTCCAGCTGCTGTAGCCCGGTACTGAGGGAAACAAGGAAAGTGCAAGGTCAGTAGAGGATTCAGACAAAGAGAGAGGCTGAGCACAAAGAGGAACACTCAGAGAGGTCAACATGCAGAGAGGAAAGAAGTTCAAAAAGAACAATGTTAAACACAAATCCTCTTAAAACACACAAGAGCTTCATTTCCCAGAGACACATTTTGAGTTTATACTTCCAAACTGGCTGTTATTTATACAGCCCAAAATCACAAATTACCTTACATAACATTACAATTACATCTTTCTCAGGGGACTTTACAGTGTGTACAGCAAATGAAACCCTCCCGCCTTAGACAATCGCAGCAAACAAGTGAACGGACCCAGGGAAAACTCCCAAACAAACCCCAGAATTACGGGAGGGGGAGATGGAAGAAATCTCAGAGCAACCGAGGAGGGATCCGTCTCCCAGGACGGACAGATGTGCAAAGGTTATCGTGTAAATAGATTTTTTTTTAAAACTAACATTACATCAAAAAATGATAATGTGAATGATTAAAAGATGGGTCTGGGGCATGTCATGGCTCTATGAGGAGGTTCATAGGCGCTCATACAGTACGGTGGTATGTGCTGGTGATGGCTGCTGAGACACATTGCTCAGGCATGTGGAGAAGGAGGAAGTATGCTAGTTTGATTCCCCGGCACGTCACTCCATGTAGAGTCAAGGTGCTTTCTGACTCAGTGAGCTTTTATTCGCAGCAGATCTGAAGGTGGTAATTGATTGTGGCTGGAGATCTCAATATAAACAAGTGGAGCCCAGCCAATATGGAATTTCTTTATTATCCTGATATGGCCATTAAAAGGATCAGCGCCACTGCAATAACACAACTTAAAGGATTTGTGCCCAGGTCTGTCATTTGTTTCAAAGTCCAGTTTCAACTCACATCCGCCTGGTCAGATGTGAAGAACTGCAAACAGCCGCAAGCAAACCGATTACCATCTATCAAAACAAAAGCAAGAAACAAATAAACAAATAAACAGCTTGGAACTCCAAAAGCAGACATGAAATAGTTTCTCCCTGCCCGGGCCCAGCAGTGATTAAAGTAAAGAGCCAGGCAGGGGCTTTCATGTGGGGACCATCTCATATGCCCCTCAGCTTCAACGCCAAAGTGTCTCTTTCCTCTGACTGCCGGCTTCACAGACAGATAATTCCTTCCGCTGCACCACCCAACCAACATTTCAGCTCGGGACTAAAAGTGTCATCGCTAATAATCAGTTTATTTTGTGTCTGCGCTGCCACAAGTAACATGCCTCAGTAACTCTGGTGTTGTTTGGCATGGAGAAGGACAAATCTGAGAGCAATTGAGGTCTTGGCAATTACGGCCTGAAGAAGATTTTCTTCTCGGAATCTATTTACCTTCGGCAGAAATCACGGACTGGCAGTTAAGAAAGAAGGATTTTCTTTGCCAAAGCTTTCAGGCGCAGATGTTTGAATCTAATTTTACTAACTGTATCTAATGGATACTTACAGAGCAACAGCCGAAAGGGTTAGAGAGGAGAATTTAAATCCAAACTGACTCGGTGTTGAAATTGAGGAGGACAACATAGAATAGAGAGACACAGTATGCATGAAGGGAGAGCAGGATTTCTAGCCGTTCTTTGGTTTTCAGAAATGATCTCCAGTCCTCCATTTGTCCTCATCAGCCTCTATTAAAGTCGTTAAAGGGGAGTTTGCGCTTTGACCTTCACCTCAGAAGAAAGAAACCAGCCAATTGAAATCTGTGTATGTGTGTGTGTGTGTGTGTGTGTGTGTGTGTGTGTGTGTGTGTGTGTGTGTGTGTGTGTGTGTGTGTGTGTGTGTGTGTGTGTGTGTGTGTGTGTGTGTGTGTGTGTGTGTCTGTGTGTCTGTGTGTGTGTCTGTGTGTCTGTGTTTGTGTCTGTGTCTGTGTGTGGGACAGACAGAACTAATGAAAAATACAAACTTTTAACAGTTCCCATTCTTTTAAACACCTCTCATGTCTCAACACACACCCTGGCTAAGTCTTTCCGATAGTCCAAAGGCGTGTCTTTGCATTATTCCAAGGATGAAAAGATTCAGAGTATTCCACAGTCCTCATCAAAGCCTACTCAAGTACCCCAGTCAAAATAGAGCCGGACACACAGCTGCACCTCATTGTGAGGGGCTCGGTTGATTTAATCTGTGCTAAACATGATCTTATTTAAAGCTAATATGGCCATGTGTGGTCGGAGTGCAGCACAACTCCAGACAATCAAACTGATAAGAGGAGGTGACCTCTGTTGAAAGGAAAACATTCCCTTCGTTCTTCATAACTGCCTGGCATTCCATGTGACCTGGCGCCCAGACCTGTTTGTCGGCTGGTGTGTCTCGTCAGGTTCGTTTACTTGTCACTCACTACCCTTATTCGCTACTTTACCAATTTCAATAAAAGCAGTATGAAAATATTGATGATCTCCCATGAGCCCTCAGCTCAAAGTGGCACCTCCAAGCCAGATTTGGATGGAAGGTGGGACGCCCTCGGCCCTGTGTCCACCTGTCACAGCCAGTGATTGTCGAGTAGCAGTAATTGTTCCACGCTGGCATGAAAGCCCACAGGAAATCCCCCCAACAAAACGCCCGTCCGGATGGAATGTTGGCACCCTGTGGTACTTGGATCTCTCAGCCTGGGGCAGCACCGGCCGAGTTAGCGAACCGTGTGACGCAGCCAGGAATGCTGGAGGCCGAAATTGGGTCGTAGTGGTTGGGGAGTTTGAGGTTCAATAGTTGCAGGATCGTGGTAGGGAAGCACTGGGGTTAGCGAGGGAATTGGGGAGTGGATTTGGGGCCAGCAGCAGTGGCTGTAGTGCTAATCCCCAGTTGGCAGGCTAAGGAGAAGTGTGAGGGCCCCTGTGCTGAAGAGGCCGTCCATCACTGTGAAGTGCTCTGTATTCCTTTCTGTCAAATGTACTTGGAGTGAAGGGTGTTCTGCCTTGACTCTCGGTTAAGATACATGACCAGAAGCCCACTGATGGAGAGCTTTGGATAAATCTCATTTCCTTTCAGATTAGTGCAGCCAAAAAACAAGAAAAGCCCTTTTGAAAGGGAAAATTAGCAGTGCGCTTTTATGAGATGTCAAAAACAGGAAGCTCTCATCATTTTTGACAACCTTTTTTTTTATTCCTTTATTTATTCTTAAAAGATTTCACTTTCAAGAAGTTGCTTTTTGTTCTTTAACCCTGGCCTTGAAAATAGTTTAATAGTTTTGCAAAGCATCCGTATCCTGGAAGTAACATGTGACATCTTTTACGTAACTTATACATATTCATGTAATATTTATAATATTTTTAACTGATTCAGTTTCAAACAATTGAAATGTGTACATTTGGCTTCCCTTGAAAAATAGAGCTGCTGATTCCAGCGTTGTCGTCATAACATGAGCTGTCATCCAGGATGTTTCGTTACAAGCCAAGTGTCTGCCTTTGGAATCTGTGATCAGGGCTGCTGAGCCAGCACAGCGGGGAATTGTGGTGCAATGTGGAATGAAGATTGTGATGCAAATTCTTCAGGGAGTAGATTTGTGAAGGAATGCACTGTGATCCAACCTTCCAGGCAATCATTTGGTTCTATTACAGGAGAGAGGGAGACAGAGAAACGGAAAACAAGGACAGAATCTGCCCCACATCTTTATCTCACTTGTCAAATATAAACACTCCAATGGGAGGAAGGAGGGCAAACTGTTATAATAAACACAAGACGTCATGTAACTGTTCACCATTTATGACAAACAAACCTGACTGTCACATACACAGCTCTAGTGCTGATCAGATACCTCTGAAGCTCTCCATACAGCAGACGGTTAATGTTTTCCCTTTTTTTGTTCCTGAGACTTTGACGCTGACAGAGAAAAAAGAGCCTTCTTAATGATTTACTCTGTGTAGGATAAACATTAAAAGGCAGTCCATTTCACCGAAATTCAATTTTATACAAGCCTTTTGTCCTTCTACTCTGAAACAAAAACTCCTCCAAAAGGTTCCCTGGGCGTCACACAGCTTTCCAAACAACAGGAATGACAATAGCAGACCAAACACTACAATAGTGTCACACAGCTTGGTGATTACATAATGAAACAAATAGCTAATAACACCGTACTGACATTCAGCTCTACCTTTACATGGAGGACAGCACACAGAATATTTTGCCTCAGAACAATACCATCTCTGCTGTTGGTCTGAAAATGAGCTGCAGGAGTTTTCCTTTGTTGGTTGGCAGACAAGCTCGGGTCACTCACACACACTCATGAATGCACACACCGTTTCATAATACAAACCCGACAAACAACAGCGCTCCTGTCAGTCTGCAGCTGCGCCCCTCCACAAAGTCACACAAGGGCCTGAAAGGACAAATGTTTGTTCCCCCCCGCAGAATTAATGAGGGCATCAGTTCCTGCCACCTCCGATCTCTGCACCGCCCAGCCACTGCTCTGCCTGGGCTTGAAAGCGAGAAGTAAATATTAGGACTTGACTATTTAGAAAGAGTTGGAAATGTGAAGCCCACAGCAGGGCCATGAGAGGGGCAGCAGGAGAAAGCCCAGGCAGGAATTCTGAAATGTACTCCCCAGCAGGAAGTGACAGAGATGTGCGCTAATTGCTTTAACCCTTTCACACCTACTTGCTCCTTGTAATGGCCCTCCAGCTATTTGTCTTCAAATAAAGATTAATCTCCCCTCACCGACATACATGCTACATTTGTTTCATTGTAATAGTGTGACTCTGAGAACAGAACAGTAATGAGGGTTGGTAAGCAGCCAGCTTACACGTTCAGATAGTCTTGTAAAAAGCTTTCCACAGGACGAAAAAAAAACCCGTACACCCACTCACATCTGGCTTTTTTTCTTCAGTTAAAAAGGTAACTATCGGCATCCATTACCGGGACAAATGGCTCTGCTGTGGTGACAGGATTTATAGCTACAGCTCCGACTGACAGTGATGGAAATATAGAAACACACAAGGATGGACAGCATTTCTAGCACAATATGGGACATGTGTTGAAGTAAGTATATATCAAATGAAATAAATCAACAGCGAGTCAATTATTACAATTAAATAACGTACAAGAGATACAGTAATATGCTCATCTGCAAGTCACAGAAACAGTAAATTTACCTCGCTCATCATCGTGAATAAAGGTCATTTAAACTAATCGTAAACCAATGAGTATTTTCACTTGCCTAATTGCTGCTTTCTTCTGTTCACTAACTCTCCTTTTAAGCAGGTTTGTATCTGAAAACAGGAAAGCAGTTTATCGACTGTTAAAGCAGGTTTTACTGTTTAAAAAATCTGTGTACATGCAGACATTTTTGTGGAAAAAGGGTATCTGAGTCCAGTGGTTTTCGAGCATCTTAGTGTAGCGTGTACAGGATCTGCTTGTGGACAGCTAACCGCTTAAAGGTTCGGAACAGTGATATTCCTAATATGAATTTATCATGAAACTGGAGCCATGTTTAGACACGGCTGTTCCTTGTACAAAATGTATCCTCGTTAATCAATACATAAAATATATAAATTGCGTCAACAGTGTTTCTGGATGAGCGGTTTAAAGCAATTGTTTCTGTCTTCCACCTAGAAGACTTGCTTTCATTTAATTGCATTATAGATTTTTTTCCTCCTCTTCTTTGTCCAACTGTTGCTTCATTTCATGCCTTGACTTCAGTTATGCTCTCGTTCTGTCAATGGCAGTACACTGCATGTCATCTGAGCAAGTAGACAGACAGTATGACTCTATATGGACATATAACAGTTATTATTATTATAGTTGTTGTTGTTGTTGTTATGTCTTTATTGAACAAGGACCATGCATAAACATGCATTAATCTCAAAAAGAGAAGAGCCAGATTATAGCTAAAAGCGAATTATATAACATAGTAATCAACAAACATGAACCATTTCCTAGTGCCTATCACACTCACAATTAAAACAGATCAAAATACTGATGTAGAAAATATAAATACTAGCCAATATAACTATAACTTTACAATTAATTGAAACATCTCAAATTATAGTAAAATTGATGTTGGAAAGACTGTGTGCCCAATATCTTTTTTTTGCACTATGGGAGAAAGAGTGAAAATCTGAGCCGGTTTTAAGAAGCTTGAAGCATATCTCATTATATCCTATATATAACATACTGTATATAGAATTGTTTCAAGTCATTGTTAGACATGGACATATAACAAGTCTTACACACTGCCCGGCCAAAAAAAAGGTCACAAGCCTGTGGGGGCAGTGCTATGATCTGGGGTTGCTGCAGTTGGTCTGGTCTAGGTTCAGCAATGTGCCCAAAGAATGAGGTCAGCTGACTCCCTGAATATACTGAAGGACCAGGTTATTCCATCAATGGATTTTATTTCCCTGATGGCACGGGCATGTTCCAAGATGACAATGCCAGGATCCATCGGGCTCACATTGTGAAGGAGTGGTTCAGGGAGCATGAGACATCATTTTCACACATGGATTGGCCCCCACAGAGTCCAGACCTGAACCCGATTGAGAATCTTTGGGATGTGCTGGAGAAGACTTGGCGCAGTGGTCTGAATCTCCCGTCATCAATACAAGATCAGAAAAAAATTAATGCAAGACAGAAATAAATGTTGTGACATTGCAGAAGCTTGTGGAAACGATGCCACAGAGAATGCGTGCTGTGATCTAAGCTAAAGGCGGTCCAACAAATATTAGAGAGTGACCTTTTTTTTGGCCAGGCAGTGTATGATTCATGACCTCCTCCAAATGTAGTTGTAGTCATATTGAATGAGCTCCCACCTGTATTTGTAGCTGTGCTGTTGTCATTGGAGTACCCAAGACTACAGAACAATCCTGAAGCTATTTGTACAATTTTAGATTGCATTTCACGAGTATTTACAAATACAGGACTGTACAGCTGTGTAAGGGGTTTGTATGAAGCACATTAGTAAGGAGAAGAAGGGTGTTGGAGTGGGGGAGGGTAGTTTAGCAGCGATGACTGCTCCACTCCTGGCTCCATCAGTGTGTGGATTTAACAGCCCAGTCGAGGCTTGAGTCCGCTCCAGCTCTAATAGTTGCAGTAAATCTGGCTGGCGTCAGGCTGCAGGTATAATACAGTGAACCTGTGGCCAGTGGCCGGGGTCTCTGGGTCAGAGGCAGCGCACCACCATCATCCACTGAGCTCCACCTACAAATACTCCTATAATAGATCCAATGTATTATTTTATTGCATGAAAATGTTCCCCTGATTATTACTAAGGTATTAATAGAGTTACAAAAGACATTTAGAAGTTATTATATTGAAGTAAAAATCATGTTTGGGTTTTCATCTTTTTTGTTTTGTTATGATAATAATATACTTAACTCATTTACAACCTGTCTCAATGTTATTTGAAAGAAAAAGTAAAGTTTGATTGCTATTTATTTGTTGTAACAACTTAAAAAAGTAAATTTAATAGAAATACATTTGAACAGTTTCAGGTTAATATGTTCATTTATTATTTTTACAATAAAAAAACTAACTCAAAAGCAAAACCCAATGTGTGTTAAATGATCTTTATTTGAACTTTTATTTATTTAAATAGCATTTCCATTTTTTGTCATAAAAAGTTTAAATAGTATATAATATATGTATATATAGTATATATGTTTCAGTGTACTGTATATATATACAGTATACTGTATAAATGTTTCAGTGTAGTAATGTTCCTTTTAAATGAATGATATTCTTCGATGGGAAACATTGGATACTTTAAAGTTTAAATGTTTGACAAGAAAATAGAAGCTGGTCAACGTCTCCAGAACATTTCAGCCAAGATATATTTTGGAGGATTGTGGCTTTAAACATGGGTGGAGCCCTAAATAACTCAGCACCTGTTTCACGTTCAGTAGCGGGTTATGAATGATTGATGGTGGCACATAGTTTCCGGTTGGGTATTCTGAAATTGAAAAAAATATATATATTTTCCCTCAGGCCATGTCACCAATCAGACAATTCACAAATCAAATCAGAGCTGCAAACAGTGCTAATCACATATAATGGCCGCGCAGGCTGCCCTTCCCTCTCAGCATTTCGCCAAATAAAAGGTATTACCTCATTCAGGCTTAGGAATATGGAAGTAATTAAAGAGAGGGGGGTGATCTGGCTACCATTCAAATGTACCCTTATGTTACAAATGATGGAGGGGTTGAATGAAGTCGATTCCGTCCTCACATCCATTGCTTTTTCCTCCTATAAAAAATGGTTCTTTTAAAACAAGGGCTCAAGTTGAAAGATTTGTGAGGATGAAAGATCGAGTTATTATGATGCGCTTGAGTTGCAGCAAGAGAAAAAATGTCAGAATTTTGTGCATCATCCATTCATTTGGATGATCATTCAAGCAGCATTTATGCAGATCGGGGGGGATGTGAGCCGTGCACTGAGCTCATTCGCTCTATCAAGGCTGTGTGTATGTTCAGCCACTCAACAGCTTTAACTTGTGCTCATGTCGGGGTTAACAAAAGACTGAAACAAAGCTGAACAGTGATCAGCGACTCCACAGTGAATTCATTTGAGGCAAAATAAGAAACCCAAAAAGAACAGACACACTCCCATTTAAACCTTGGGCTAGTCACAGCCTGAGTAGAATAATTATTAGAAATAAACAGGAACAACATCTGGTCTCAATATATCAATATATATGACAAACAAAGTCTGAATATATTTTCCAAAACAAACGTTAACAAACGCTGAAACAAAGGAGCGCTGCACGACAAATGAAGAACACCAAATGCTTCATTTTTGTCTCGTTTCACAATAAACTCGTAAAATCTGTTAATAGAAACATTAAACCCGCAAGAAATAAGTTAACAGTATTCATCTGCTACACACTGTAAATCTGGCATCACACAATGGACAGATGGGAGAGAATTATGTTAATAACATATAGTTTTGCATAAAAACACCTCTTTGTTCTCATGTTTTTATTATTATCCCTAGATTTTTTCATATCCGCCTTCAACCAGACTGATGTGTTCGCATGACAGCTCAGTGTGAAACAAGGATATTTAAGGGGAAAAAATACTTTGTGCAGGGTGATGGAAGGGAAATCCTATTGGCCCGTCGCCTTGACTGATCAGTGTGGTCAGTGTGTGTTGGGGGGGAGGGGGCAGCCTGCTGCATTTATCAAATCATCTCATCTTAATAGTCTAGTTGTCAGCAAAGTGAACTCGGAAATGTGGAGGTCCGCAAAGTTTTATGTCAGAGATGTATAGTGCGGGTGCCCAGCACATAGAAACTGCCGGATGCTAACTTGCATATTTCGGGCAATTTGCACAATTAGCATAAGTTGCATTAATTAGCATTACATAGCATTACAGCCTATTACGACCATTTTCATGATTAATAATGGCAGTTTTAACTAGGTAGTTGCCATATTTCTACTCTCTGTGAGCTGATTTTTACTATCTTGAGTAGTATTGCGACCATTGAAGAGCACAAGAGGAAAATTGTTACCTCTACTGTGGACAATTTGCTTTCAAATAAATAAGCAATCTGTCCAATCCAAATGATCCCTTAAATCTTTCACATCTGCCCAAAATTGATAAAAATCAGCCCACAGAGACTACAAATATGACAATGTTTGATCCTGAAACTGGAGAAATGGTTTCAACATCCTCAATAACCCCCCAAATCACTCCAAAATAGCCCAAATCAGTGAGGCCATTTGAAACTATTGTCCACACAAGCTATAAGGGTAATTAATAGTAAACAACGCAACTTATGCTAATTGTGCTAATTACCCAACATATGCAGGTTAGCATCCGGCAGTTTCTATGTGCTAGGGACTGTACTTTATTTTATCATAAAACTGTAGGGTACTCAACATTTCCAGGTTCACAATAGGCCTCTGTGAACTGGCAGCTATAGTGCTGCTGGTAGGTGAATGTTTCTCCTTATTGGTCCTCTCACTCCTTAATCGGTGGCAGCTTTCATGCCTGGTTCAAACCGCCTTTGCCATATTCTCAGACACATCGGACTGCACACGACCCACATTAGCTGAGAACCCTCTAAGACTTTACATTTGTGACCCTGAATTCCCTCCTTGTATTAAATGCTGAGGTTGACTGTGTGTAACTCATCCAGACGCTGGGTAAACAGGCGGTGTTTCCCTGATCTCCCTGTGAATAAGGCTGTGCCGCTGCCCTCTGTAACCCCTCTCAGGGATGCTGGTTTGTTGGCTGTTTTTTTCCTCTGGGTTTGTTGACTCCTCCACTGAGGGCTTGCTCTGTCGGCCCCCTGCACGGATTGACTGTGATTACTCGGGCCAGTGTTTACTTTTCCCAGCGTACTTAGCTCGCTTTTCCTTTATTCATATTAATTCAGTCTCGCCTTTTCTCTCTCCTCGGCTCTTTTCATCTGTCCTCTCCTTGATCGCTTATACTGAGGTTGTGCCATCCAGATACACACAGATTCACTGTATGTTGAGATTATAGTGTACATGTATCTGTTCAGCAGTTTAAAGTCCAGGTCAGCCACATTTTGTTAAGTCACATAAAAAAAAGCGCTTTTACATAGGTTAATTTGATTCAGTTAAACAGTGTTCTAACTCTACACAAAGAAAAGGACAGATGTGTAACTGTAAACATTTAAATATTTTGAAATCAGTTCAGATTTAGGGTTTGATTTATTTGTCTTAATATGACCAAGCTCTTCAGCTATTCTCTGTGCCAACATGAGTCATGTGCACTTAAATATTCAATTATACTCACTTAAAATACTTATTGTGATTAGCTTCAGAGATTATGTGTGAGTTCAGCTCCTGTTGTAAATATGGGCCTATAGCCGTTCTGCTTTCATATGTTTTAGCTTTAATTGATACAATATATATATATATATATATATACAGTATATACACAGTAGATAAAAGCAGAAACAGGCTGACTTTGATACTGTTTTGTGCTCAATATATCTTTGACAGATTTATTTTTCAGTATCCTGTACCCTGAAAGAATAGATTTGAATTTGAGGTTTATTTTGGTTTAATTCTGCCATTAGCAACTCACACATGAGAGGCTGTATACAGCATACAACACAAAGAATCTTCATTCTTTATTTGTATTTAATGTGACCAAATTAGTTTCTGTAAACACCACAAACTCCCGCTGTCTGCTCCTTTACCAGATGCTTGTTTGTCTTTACCTAGAAAGGTGCTGCTGTCTCCCAGCAACATGCCTCAGGACACACACACACACACACACACACACACACACACACACACACACACACACACACACACACACACACACACACACACACACACACACACACACACACACACACACACACACACACACACAAATGGCCTTTAACAGCACATACTGCTGGACTCTTTGGGAAGAGGGTGGGGGTTGGGGGGTGCACAAAAGTCAATCTACAGTACGGGTCAGTACATCTGAAAGCCTTTAGCACTTCAGCCCAACTCTTTGTCTCGCTCATTCACAGCTAGTTATCTCCACCGCAGGCCGCACAAAGGCAATTGGCATTATATTGTCCGCGCTGACATTAACCCCTGATATTTTCACTGCTCTCCATTAAAGTCCTCTTTTCCTTCTCAATTACTGAGTGATTCCCACAGAGTGGGGGGGTCAAGCGGACCACAGAGAGATACTTAGAAACTTTCTGACAAAGACAGAAAGAAAGAAAAGAAACATAAACTGCAGCGGCGATTAGTTCCGTTTTTTTTTGTCTTCCTTTCCGACACAAAGGACTTAACAGCCCAGAGGAGGGCCGCTCCTAAGCTGTTTCTACCTGATCCCCGCCAAAATGGCAGCCCATTCATGTCCCATTTTCCACACAGTCACTCCCTGGCTCCACCACAGCTTTGTGTGGACAGAAAAATGGAAGAATGTGGAGCGAACGAATGTTAACAACAGGCTCGTAGTATAAGCACATGCAGGCCTTACATGACATGCTTTATTGTGTGGCCTATATCCAAGAGAGATTTTTCCGGAGGGTTAGACTGAGGTCAGCGGAATAGTTGCAGCTTTATGATAACACTGGTTTGTTCAGAGGGTCAGATGGTTGGTTCAGCAAGTCCAGACTTAAGTCACTATCTAATCTGAAGAGGCGTGATGAAATGACTGTAGTGTCAAGCTTAGGTTTTTGGTATTGAAAATGTCACATAGTATTGGTGTTTGACAAAAAAAACTCTAAATCTGATCTCACACTTACACAAGCACAATCCTGTAATTTCCCAATTGAGTACATTTTTAGACCTAACTTAAATGGACAAAAGATGAAAACAGTAAGTTTAGGAGTTATCATGGTTCTTATAACTTTAGAGGATTAAGAGTTCATCTGATTCCCTCATGCTTCAATCATCCTGAGTATTTGCCATGCTTAAAATATACCTTTTGGATGGCTTTTTTGAATCACAGATTTACCACATGTGTTAAGGGTAATCTTGCATAAACGCTCACTTACATACACTGAAATAACTGGAACGTTGACTTAAATTAAACGTAATATGTCAACAAATTTCACAGGTTAGGTTAGTTGAAAGCAATCATATTAAATTGACCGCTAATATTTTGTATTTAAACTCGATATTATTAATTTCAACTCACCTAGTTACAGTATGTGAAATCTGTTGACACATTACTTTTGATTAAAGTGAACGTTTCAGTTTCTCCAGTGCACATGCACAATAACAAGACTGTGCACTTATACACTTGTAGTCCTTTGACTCTGAGCCACCTGTATTTGAGGACAGTGTGCAAGTCCTCAATCAGCGTGTGAAGCTTCACATAGCCCCCCTACACACACACACACACACACACACACACACACACACACACACACACACACACACACACACACACACACACACACACACACACACACACACACACACACACACACACACAATTCTATCCAACTGCCATGCTGAGGAATGCCAGTGACTGAAGAGTCCTTGAGGCTGTCGACGGACAGGCCTGTGTGCAGGTGAGCGGGGGTCTGCTCTCTGCACACAGACCCTCCCTGCCCCCCAAACAGAAAGACCACGTGCACTCCGTCCATCCTCACAGCATGGTTGAGCTTTCAGACTGCGGCTATACACCAGCAGCCACTGATCAAACCTTTGTAAGACTTCTGGAGTTAATTGTTCAGTCCCTCCCCTGGGTCAAACTGTTACCATGCATCATCTTTAGTGGACTAAAGACTCTTGGCTTTGGATCCAGAGTCATATTTCATCTCATTACCTTATATAGAAGTGACTAATCCACTTAACCAATCCTAAAATAAAAGTAAATGCATTGGACAGTGGTGAAACAAGTCCAGCATCATAAAAATGACCATTAAAATCTAAATCAGTGGTGATTATTTCCCCTCAGCGCCGGTTTCCCCTGGTGTGCAGGATTGTTTTGGCAGTTTCTGTGTGTCCGCAGGAGAAGGTCAGGGAGTGTTAGGCTTGTGCAGGCCGGTGCTGCCATGTATCATGTGAGCTCACAACATGAGCCCTGCATCGTGCACAGCTATTTCTGTCAGTGTAAAATCATGAGAACCACTTTAACCAACACACGGCTGAGTAGAGGGCAGTATCTCAGCTACGCAGCGCCAAGTCTGCGCCCTCCGCCTGCCAGCAGTCTGGCTTTATGTTCAAAATAAATGAGGTTATTTGTTTTTTAATTTGCTGTTTGCCCATCGGCTCTCAGACAGATGAGTGTTTGACTGGTGAAGCCGTGATACGAGTGACAAAACCCCTCTGCAATGGCCTTTTGTGAGGAGGTGGAATGTCCAAACAAACACTTTCCCAGGGTGTGTGCGATTCAGACAGAGATCCCAATAGAGTTTGAACGCTGCAACGCATTGCTCACTGTGCTCAACTGAATTACTATCCCACTGTTATAATTTCTGCTAAAGTCTTATTTTATAATCCTAGGATTTGCAGGGAATTACAGGAAATGTTGCTTAGCTTAGAATAATTAGCCTTGGTAATTATAAATTTGTCTTTGCCAAAAATCTGCTACACAGTACATCATTAAAGGTGCAGCGCACAGAAAAAAAGAAAAACATGCCAGTTAGGTGTAGCAATAGTAAAGAGCATTTAATTACTTTATAAATACTTCTTTCTTTATTTCAGTATACAAAATAACAGTATGTACATCCACACAAAAGTGGTTTACAAAAATCCATGAGTTCAGCTCATATGCTCTGAAAAATAGAATATATTTTGAACTGCATGTGAGACATAAAGAGATAATGCACCATTTCACAAAGTCCGTAATGCTCTTCTCTCAATCCACAGGGATGCAGGCACGTGAAGATCCACACAGGACACATGGTGAGAGTCCAAAACGACAACCACAAAAATGCTCCATGATTGAAAGTACTTGAAGTTCCCTTTGTGTTCCTTTTCCCCCTATTGTCCATTGCTGCAGAGGAAAAAGGTTTTAATAGTACCTAAAAAAAACGTACCCCGCGGATCCTTTAGAACCCCTCCGTGGAATGAAGCCAAAAACTCTGTCTAGTGAAGGGAGAAGACAATCCCTCTCCTCCAGCATAAAATCCAATAATATTTCTTTTTATTAGATATATAATAAAATAGACTTTCAAATTCCCTCTCAGGGGGAATCATTAACAAGAAAAAGGAAATACCCAGGAGGACGGCGGTCTTCACGTAATCTGGCACTGCTGCCACGTCCAGGTTTGTGAAGCAGAAAAGCTTAGAAGCCCAGTTGGCAGTTTGGAGATTCGATACAAAAATGATAGTGACACAGGGAGAGAGCCCTCCTTGTTGAGATACACATGCTCAAGCTTAAGACAAAAGTAAGCTTCTTGGTATTGTAGTGCTTTGGTTCATCTTTAGCCTCTGGTGGCTGCCGGCGACTCATTTGCAGACGTATCTCTCCACGATGCGTTCGCACTTCTTGCAGGTGACGTAGCAGCACCAGTGGTACTTGCAGTGACAGCGCTCCACCAGCTTCTCCGAGTACGGGTTGTAGCCACGGCCGCAGCACATCAGGTCACAGCTGTCACTGCCCAGGGAGGTCTTGTTGCATTGTCTGAAATTAGCATAGACAAAGAGGGAAAATGGTAAGTTAGACGTTATATATTTGACACATTGACATTAATTCAATTCAACACATTTCAAATAACTTTATTAGGTTAGATGAAAGCAATAATATTAAGTTGAACCTAATATTTTTTATTTAAACTTTAATTATTGCTTTCAACTCACCTAATACAGCTATGTGAAATCTGTTAACATACACTTAATTAAAGTTAACGTCTCAGTGTACAAACAGTCAGTTTGGTTTCAGACCTAAGACTATAAGTTTACTGCTTCTTTCTAAATGATTTTGTACACAGCGGACAATAGTCCTTTAAAAGTGCTTGACCATCCCGTGTGCCTCGACCTTTTGGGCAGTGGATTCTTGGGAGAGTCTCATTTCAGAAGCCTAAAGCATCTTGAATGAGCGGAGAATAGCCCCGCCATAAATCACACTGAATACACGGCGCTGCCCTCCCTTTCTTTAGCCTGTCTTCTCCACATAATTGCATTGTTTTATGATGGCAGAGTGTTAATGACCAGCGTGGGGAGGGGGACACTGAGGCTGCTGTGGGAGTGGAGGAGGAGGAGGAGGAGGAGGAGGAGGGGGAGGGACAGGCCTCACTAAGAGTGTAAGACAGGTTTATTACATCAGTGGGAGCTGGAGAGTGGACAGAAAGCCCACACAGTTATGTATTGTCAGGAGCGGGATCGCGTTATATCACTGATGTGCTGTAAGTGGAGAAAGAGCGCTGGACTGTTCACTCCACGGCTCACATCTGCTGCTTTAGGTAATGTAATTGAAGACGACAGCACAGGCTTCAATAGCAGGTCTCTTCCCAGGGCTGTGACACTTTTTTGTTCCAGTGATCACATTTTATCTATTAGGAACGGCTGCTAAGATTAACTTTGGCTCTCCCAGATTCTCTCGTTATATCTCCCGCTCTCAGGTCCTGTGAATGCGTCACAGCTAGCAGTGTATAGAAGCGAGGTCAATGCAAGTTGAAAAGTGATAAAAACCTCTCCTCAAGGGGAAGTTTAAGAATCCCTTAATACTATCGGTCTAGACATGTATGGAAACTATAAGAGCACAGACCTCTACGTGAGACTGTTTACATTCAGGATAAATGATGTTTGACCATGATTCAGAACCGGGCCATCATTTACTGCGTTCTTCCTTGGTCCATGCTATACCTTTCTACCAGGTTTCATGAAAATTTGGCCTTTGCGCTTCCCCTACTGCTGCTCACTAACAGCCAACAAACCCGCTGGCCTCGCTGGCAACGGTAATAATTGGTGCCCGAGCACGTACACTCACTCTTACATCAGTGTCACTGTTCACGTAATCACAGCAGCAAAGCGGGGGCCTCATGATCTGGCAAGAGCACAATGTTGCAGACTGTGTGTGGCTGCTGCGTTATCAGGCTACACATACATGGGGACCTGTGAGTGTTCTTGACATGGAGCATGTCTTCTGGTTATCTGTAGTGTGGCCTATGGCTGAGGGACAGTTGATATGTCATATGATGCATGACATTTACAGTATACATCATGTGCCATTGAGTGGAGCTTTCTTACACGTCGAGTAGCTGGCTGTTGTCGTTAAGCGTGCTAAAAAACATGTGGGTATGCAACACTTTATTTTTTTAAACAATGCTTAAACAAACAGATGATCAGTGCATGCCAGCCAGGGACACGACCTGTCATTCCTTGCAACATAGTTATGGAAAATTGTGCCATATTCCAGATCTCCGCTTGAGTCAGACCCTCAGACATGTGGGCTCCCTTCTGCCCACTAACCTTTCACGGAGCCCCAACCAGCGGCACGCAACACGGTCCCAACTAAAACACCAGGGCTGAGCGGTGTAAATAAACCTTTATCTGCAGCCGACCATTTCTCCTTTTGTGTGGCCCTTTCCAATCGATATCAGGTCGAGTGCACTCCGTCCTAAGAATAACGCCATTAGTCATTAGATAGTGGGACAACGACTCCAGTCACTCTCAGTGGCCTTTTCCCTGACACATGCTCAGACGAGCCTTAGACAGAGCGCTCTCAGGGGCCACTGCCTGTTATCAGCCAGCCTGCAAACTCTACGGGGCCACCAGGCAGGACGCCACTTCAGCAGAGTCAACATCCTGGATGAGCACACATTCAGGATCGGTAATCTCCTATTCTGTCAGCTCTGTGGGTATGTGACTGATACAAGTCATGCTAATAAACCTAACACCAGAGAACTCTCCCTCTCTTAGTCTCATAGTCACACCAACCAGGCCGGGGAGTACGTGCCAGGGTTGCATAAACAGGATACAGAAAAGTAACAAACTAATTCACTATATATTTACTTGGAATTACATAAAAAGTCGGACATGGGGAATACTGGCAGCACTGCAACGTTACAATACATTTTACAATAATGATACATTACAGAGCAACATGCGCACCAGTTTAATCACACTGAGTCCCGAATTAACTCATCATCATGGCCCTTTAGCTCAAACATTGCTTTCAGTAGCTGAAAATGTCACAATAATTACTTTTCAGGAGAAAAGGGAACCAAAACCACAGTTTTATGTCAGCTATTTTGTTGTCCACTACTCGGTATAGGTAGGCGTTTTTATTTCATTTATCTTTGTTAAATGCCGTAGGTGGACACCTTATTAGTTTAACAAAAATGACTATGTTTACTTGATATGTATGATATTCTTCTCTGTTGCGTTTATTGCATTTCATTTGATATTGTTTAGCCAAAAGTAATGGGAACACGTTCCATTAATTTTATATTGGGTGTACTAATTACACTTTCTTAAAGGTATTTAGACATTTTAACCTTAAACATTTTAAAAGTAACCCTCCCAACCCTCCACACGATGATGTCTCACCTGTCCTGAGTGCCGACAGAACCCAGTTTTTCGCTCTGGGTGCAGAAGTCGGATGAGCTCTGCAGGTACACCAGCTCGTTCTCCCTCACCGGCCGGATGTCGATGTCTTTGGGGACAAGCTGCTTGCGGGTGCCCAGGGGCCGGTGAACCACTTTGGTGGCAGACAGGTACTTGGTCTTCAGGTCCATGGCTATCTCCCTCAGGTCCTGCAGGCCCCTCCAGCAGGTCCTGATGGAGCAGGAGCCGGACACACCGTGACATTTACACTTCATCACCAGTGCGTCTCGCAGTGCCTGCACACAGAGAGGACAGACAGGCCAGAGGTCAGACAGTGCTCAATCTACAGACTGACATTCACACACATGTGACACAGTGCAAGTCAAGCATTTAAAACCTACACAAAACTTTAAATTGTAATGTCCCGTTTTTTATTAAAGAAACATGTATGCTCTTCTTTCTCTAATTGATATTAGACTATATACTTTCCAAAACAAGAAAACAGCAATCCAATGTAAGAACAATGTTCACGCACAATCAGGAAGAAAAAAAACAAGTAGGGTGGGAAGGCATTAAAGTATGCAGGTGTTTCTACTCAACACATAGAGTAACCATAGGAACACATGCATGCACATGGGCTTCCATCAGCTCATGGTTTACTCCAAAACACATAAATATTAATTTATTTGTATTTTCATTTTTTTCTTACTATCAAAAAATGCTCTATATTAAACTCACAATACTCACCCGGGTGTCAACATTGAATCCCAGGGTGAATATTGTATTTTATTCCAAAGAAAGGTAGCATTGATAATAAGAGTCAAGGAAGGACCTTATTGTATCCCATAAAGGAGGAGGCAGATTCTTCCATGCATATAAGGTTTAGAAAATCCTCTCGTTTTTTATTTCAGTTGAAGTAGTTGGTAGGGCTGCCCCCGATTAGTCGACTAATCGTTATTTGGCCTTAAAAATATTCGTCGACCAGTTTTTCATTAACCGATTAGTCGAGAGGGGAAAAAAAGGTCCATCTGCGCGCTGCATGCGCTATAACGCGTCAGGCGGAAACCCTCTCAGACTTCATTCAGAGCTGTGCCTGGTCCTTAAGTTATTTTGTCGGGCAGGATATCCAAAGTGTGCGATCCTTCTGAGCATGTAAGGAATGAGCCCCAAAACGTGACATGCAAACTCCGCTGGAAAAAAGGTGCCTCCGTATCCACGCCATCATAACAAAACACGGAGCTTTATTATCCCCGACGATGTGTGTTCCTTCCTCAGACTCGGAGGAAAACAGCAGCAGTGAGTCAGGCAGTAGCTAAAACTACTAAAACTCAATGCTCAGTGTGTGTGCTCGCTGCTTGTACTCACACACATTAAGAATCCTTACTGGAGCTTCTGCTGTTTGTACCGCTGCCGGGCGGACTGCTCCGTCCGTGCAGTGCGCTGTGACTCTGTGCTTTCTACGATCTACAGTTGAATTTATATTTCAACGGTTAATTATTACAGTTGTATTTTATATTTCATGTGGAGCACAACGCACCATCCTGTTATAATAAGGTTCTTTATCAGCCTTTTTAACTGAAACCATTTTGGGAGAAGAAAAAAAAATATTATGATATTCTTTTTATAACTCATAATATATCATATAGGTGAGACGATGAGTCGACTAATCGCCTGAATTGACGACTATTAGTCGACTAGAAAAGTCTTTAGTCGAGGGCAGCCCTAGTAGTTGGTCTATCTAATTTTCCCGTTCATGAGAATTATGCATTTTGTTGAAAGACATGCGAGAGCTTCACGTTTTGCACTTTTGGCCACATCTCTTACCTGTCTTCCGACTTCGCTGTTGTGGAGGTGCATCAGTTTGTTGGCGTGGGAGCCCGCCCGCTTCATCTTCATGGGTGCGTCAGAGAACTTGGAGCCCATGATCAGACCGTAGTGCAGGTTGTCAGCGCAGCCCCCCCAGCGGTAGCCGGGCTCTGGGATCTGTGCCGGGATGGGTCCACATGTGCACATCCGCAGATCTCCAGTGGTGCACGCCCGCGCTATGGTGTGGCTGATGGTGGCTGCAGACAGCGCGTACACAAACGCAGCCTCTCTGGTTCCTGATGGCAGGGAAGAAACACACATTTTACATCGGTAACAAAATAAGCTGAGAGTGACATCAAAGATCTTTTATTTTGAGTGAAATGCTAACACACAAGTCAGTTTACTTTACACAGGACAAAGAAAAGGATCACATACTTACAAAAGCTATAGCTAGTGATTGTTTGATATTGTTTTAACACTTTATCGATAGTTCAAATACTTTAAGTGTATAATGGTTAGCTTTGACTGATGTAAGAAAAACACATCTGACCAACTAAAAACATTTATAGAAAAGTCTTTAACCACTTTTGTATAATCCACTTCTCTGAAATACGTTTTACCGCTACTTCCCTGTCAGTGCTCGACTGTCTTGGTGAAAAACTAAACAAATTGAGTGCACAAAATGAAACTATCAAACCCTGTCCGTCAGTGTCCCGCTGTCATGCACACTGAGCCCTGATGTAATTGGTGGTGATGTGCGTACACAGAAAGCACATGTTAAAGGCCGAGGAGCAATTGGAAGTAAGGGAAGAACTCGTTTATGACCGTGGGCTGGTTAGATCAAAGCCCCTGCTACACAGAGATGAGCCATTTCCTGTTCAGACTTTTCATTTGGCAAATGTCAGCCATGTCCTTTGTGAGAGCGCTGCCCACCCCCCACCCAAAAACCCTCACCTTAACCAAGAAACTGTCTCCGGCTGACTTAAAGTCCTTTCTGGCCAAAGAAGCAGCCTAGCAAACAGACGTGCAGTCGGATAATGCTTCAGATTACAGAAATAAGCCAATTCTATATCATACAGAATATACACATGTTGTATGTCTTCTCGAATATCAGTTGAGTCCATGTCCCTGGTATAGGCTCCTCAGGAAATGAAATAATTTATCTGGCAGTCAAAAAGTTGAAAGACGAGTCAACGTATCTTTGCGAAGGACATGATTCTTCATTAAAGAAGCATGTTAATGCAGATGAATCTAGTTCAGCGTCTGAGTGCAGACTCCACCGCCCGAGGATCAGTTCACAAGTTACTGTAAACAGAACTGCAATAGATGCTCCATGACCTCAGATCAGATATTCATTGAATGTCGAGAATGACTCCTGTGGGTAAACTCTTTGGAAACAACAATGCGCTGTCATTCCAAACTGTTGATCATACCTCGGTCGAGGTCTGGTCGATACTTCTGGGCATCGACGGGGATGTCAATGGAGGAGCAGTTCCAGCGCATGTCAGAAAACGTCTTCTGACAGGTCTTCTTGACTTCCCGTGCGGCTGTGACGATGGTCTGCATGAGCTCCAGGTTGCTGCGACACAGCTGGGCCTGGGAGGACACCATGCCGGGCAGCAGCTTACAATGCGCCGTCTGGTTGATGTGTAGAGATGCAGGGGCGTGTGATATCGACCTGAGCACAAAAGGAGGTGTGGGTCGGCATGCATTATATGTTACAGTGAGCTCATGAATCACGATTACGAGAAAGCTGTGCGTTTGAGTTACAGTTGTGTGATAGCAATTTCACACACATTACAAGCCCATTTGAAACATCCGATCAAACAGATCATGTTTCAGGTAGGGAAATATTTTGCCATGCGTAGCAGAGAAGACCCGTCTTATCACGGTGTAAACCCCAAAAGAAAGTCAGCTGCAGATTCATATAATATAAGTGACACGTTTTTGGCGCAGGGCTTTTCTTTTTGTTAAAGCACAGAAGATGTCTATAGATATTCCAAAAAATCTGATCAGCAGTCAGAAGCTATGACCCTTTATATTTGCTTTTTCCACCACAGTAAGCCCTGCCCTTGGTGGCCTCAGTTTGACATGAATCATATGTTTACAGACTATTAAAGGGTGCACACATTTGAGTCAAACATTTAAAACCGATTGAATATTAACTTAACAGAGAAACCGCAGCTCCGCTCTGATCTCTGCTTTCTGAACTGTTGAGAGTCCGTGAGAACCAGGTAGCGCCGCCTGCACCTGGGCCTGTTTTGCATTAGGGGCCAAGGGGCCGCCACTCTGTGCCCAATGATAAGCTGTGACTCCAGTGGGCCGGTGGTAACCCAGCACTCACAGGTGTTTACAGCCGCATCTGTTCTGCATTGCCCCGTCGTGCATTATCAGGACTGTAAGAGCTTAGATTTAGCACATGCCATCCCTGCTCTCATGGGCACATCTGCTTAAGTCTTCCCACTGTGAGTATTACAACCACTTGCTCTGATAAGAGGCCATGGATATTGTGTTTTCACAGTGCTCAGACATAAGGCACAGGGATAAAAACTCTGATAAAGAAACACGCAGCAACAAAGGCGTTTATAGGAATACCTAACAATAACATGCAAAAACTCTAAAATAGCAACTTGGTAATTTTACGGATTTTCCAGAAATATTGTGAAATTATTGTTTACTCTTAACTATAAAAAAAGTGTGGCGAAATCAACATCCATGTCAACATTAAGGCTCTGCAGCACACTATTTTTACTCGGATTGAGGCCTAACTAGACTACACACACTGGGCTGTTTGCGCCACCACGACGCCTTGTCATCTCCTTTCTATTCCACTCTTATCTTATTATTGATATACAGCAGGGGTACAAGTGATCTGAGATCTTGAAGTAAACTTTTACCGAAGCCTCGATAAAGTTAATAAAACTAAAAGGTTTCCGTTCATAATTTGAAGAACTTTAAATCTAATGTCCCTTCATCAGATACACATGTACAGAACATCAGGAGCAACGTGAGGAATTTTGGGGCCCATTTTAGAGCTGCCACGGGTCCTCCCTTCCATAAAACAAGCAGAAAAGAGCATATGTATATCGCATACCTACCTGACGTCATCTGTTTGGAGATTGTTTGAATGTAAAAGCAGAATGAGACGGCGCCTCTCCTCAGAATACTTACAGCCATTTGATGCCCGAGCAGACCTGAGACAGCAGCAGAGCCGTGAGCACACCGAGAGGCAGGACATGAGAGCTGCTCCTCATGGTGGGACGCTTCAACCAGGACACACACACAGGACACACACACAAAGAGTTGCTGGGCTTCTCGACTCAGACTCAAAATTCAGCTCTCATGGCACGGCCTCCTCCTCTTAACCCTGTGAAGAATAAAGCATTAATTATGAATTTGCAATGCCACAACATAGCAGTTCTAACATACGCAGTATACTTTCTCGATTCGATGAACAAAATGTAGTTAAAGAACCACTGTGAAAAGCACTTTTTTTCTGACAAGGTTACACGATTATTTATTACCAAATCGAATCCTGTGGCACAGAAATCAAATGAAGGAATGTTATTTTAGTTCTCTGTCAGCAATCTCAAACATTAGGCACACAATAAGTAAGGAATTATATGAGAGGAAAAAGTGGAAATAAGTGGAATAGTCGTGTTTTGCAAGAAATAATTGTTTGATCGTTTTGTAACACTTGTGTAAGCCTGCAAGCACACTTTTAAGAACATTTGTGGTATTGCAGCTCCTTTCACACGAGGAAAAAGACAAGACAAAGAAATCTGACCGAGGGCTGTACAAAATGTTTGCTGCAGATTGTGTATATGCACAGTGCTGACTTTCTTCAGGGAGTTAGAAATGACTTTACTCTGTTGTTTTGTAGCCACATAATTCTAGTCTACTCTAGAGTCATACATAGGTGATTGTTGAATTTAATATCCCATTGTTTGGGCGTCAGGTTTAAATAAATATTCCATGCCAAGGGGGGACTAAGCTTCTCCCATAGAGGGACAAAAGTATAACTTTTCCAAAGTTACCCAACATACACCACTGGCATCAAACCTCCGGTATCACTCTACCAGCCATATTCATTTTTAATATGGGTCCAACATATTTAAGGAACATTTTACATCACAAAACACACACACTGATTTACATTATAAATACATATACAATACAATACATATATAAATATTTTTTGAGAAGAACATTTGGCAGGCCATGGCCCCCAGGCCCCACTTTGAGCAGCCTGTTTGATATGATCACCAGTACTTTTGCTTAACTTTGAGCCAGAAACATTCTCCCAACACAAAATGTTTTCCTGTAAATACAATCAGTTGGTCAGTGTAATTAAATTGACCCCTGCTTCACATGGAACAATGTAAAGAATTCTAGCTGTAGTGTGATCCGCGCACTAATCTCCAGTCAGCGCATCAGAGGCATTATCTGATAAGGTAGTGAGCTGTTGATAAGAAATCTCTTTGAAGAGAGCTTAAACTGAGCGCATTAAAACTGCTGATAAAGACCTTTCAAAGATCCTGTTCCGCTGATTGGCGGAGACGCGTTCGAAACTGTGTGATAATAATTATTCAAATGAGCTGAAACTCGTCCACTCGACCAACTACTTTTCAAGCACAGTATTCTCACCTGAAAGCTAAAATGATAAAAGAATGCAGCCTCTCATATAGCCTACTTTGGATTACAGTTTTTCCTGCGCATTTACAGTGTTTCCACCGCTGTGCGTCATATCTGTTCAGAAATCGCGGCCTCAAGTGGATTAACTGTTTAAATTGACACCGGGGCGAAGAGGGCGAAATGGCAGCTCCTGTTTCCCCAGAAAGATAAAGGCTGATAGACTCGTACACTCACAACCCAGCGATGTTTGTGTCTCACCGAGCCAAGATAAGCAGCGCAGGACGCACAGAGGACTCGGTATAATATGAGCAGCAGGGACCTAATTAGTGCAGATTAATTAACAAGGTCGGAGAGAGATATTTCTACCATAACCTATAACAATGTTGCGTGCCAATATACTTGTGAATAAATTAATGTTCCCTTTAGACTTCAGTCTTAAAGAGCAGCCTGCTCAAAAGTTAGGAAATCTGAAAACTTGCATGAATTTAAAAAAAAATAGAGTTTGATTAAAAGAAAATCCGATTTACAAATCCTCCCACACTTTTTCTCAGCAGATAACTCATCATCAGCCACACAATCAGCTTTTTAATCATTCTATAATAGGAAACTCAAACTGTGTCTCATGCGCAAAAACACAGTAACTTCAGCCAAACCGTTTCAGCTCACCTTCTGCAGCAAGCAACAAAACCAGACAGGGAAAAAATCTCAGCAGCTCGGAATATCCTTTAGAGAGTTTCAGTCTGATGCACGAGTAAAATCCAGCGTGTATATGAATATGTCCGGACAGGTACGCATGGTGTGTGTCGGAGCGGTGCCGCGGAGAGTGTGAGGGCAGACAGAGAGTGAGGCTTGGTGGGGGCAGACTCAGCTTTAAAGAAGCCCCCCCTGCCCTGCTTTGATCTCACTGCTGATGTCAGACCTGCATTAGCATAAGAAAGCACCAGGACCACAGCATACTCGGAAATACTTCCAGTACTGCAGTCGGATTGAAATCCTAGAGAAAATACTCTGGAAAAGAACAATAATGGTCCCCCAGGGAAGAGGACTGAGTTATTGTGTGCCTGTGATGACGTATGGTCCACACACCGACCTTACTGTAATGGTATTTTTTTTTATAGCTGCTCCGGTATCATAATCCCATAAAATACCATTAAAGATTCCTGAAGTGCTCCAAGGACACTAAGGAGACCTTATCTCTAAAAGAGAAGCACAGACTCTCATGTCACCTACTAATCTCTGGATATAAAAGGCAGGAAATGTCAGTTTATTAAGCTGGTATAAAATATAAAACCTAATAAGTGTCTGGACTTGAATCCTCATGGTTTATTGCACTTATTGTAAGTCACTTTGGGTAAAAGGGTCAGCTGAATGCAATGTAATGTAAAGACATATTATGGACTTTATTAAAATAATATTTCAAAAATAAAATGCCACTGTTATTCTTATTTATTTTTAAAAATAGTTATACTATCTTTTTACATCAAAAACATTTGTTATATTATTTTTATAAAATAAAGAAGTCCAATATCTGTTGGACAACACAATGAGACATACAGTACATGCTGGATAATATAACTCATTTCATATTCAATTCTTAAGATGTAAACACACACGGATACACAGTGTTGCCAGTATTGTGAAAAACACTGAACAAGACATTTCACTGTTTATTTCAAATGTGCATCCTGATGGAAAATATATAGATCAATGAATCATTCTACTACAATTACTGAGATCATCCGTGCCTCAGGCTTTTCATCCAAATCCATTTAGAAACAATGTTTAACATTCAGATGTTGTTGCATTTTCTGCCTCTTTTGTTCATCGGAACAGCTTCAAATGGCTGTGGTAAAACTGCACTGCCTCTGTTAGCACACTGCCTTGTTGAAAGAAGGTTTCTAAAAGTAATCTTAAAGCAAATGTCATAATCATAATCATAATCACACTTATCTTCATTCAAATAAAATGTATTATTTAATACAGATGAATCCGACATTGGAATAACTTCTAGGAGGAAGAGTAAACATGCCCTAAATTCACTACGGCACTATCTGACTCATTTTTTATTGTGTGAATACCATGGAAAGTTACAATGTGCTGTAACACACTGTGACGGGATATTTTGGTACACACATGAATGCAATCCATCATGTGCTTTTCAATTGTTTTTAAAATATAAAACCATCTCAAAGTGACATGGTTTCCTGAACTTGCTTTTCCCCTTAAATATGAAGCGCTGTGTAAGTGATCCGCTGCAGGGCCAGCTGTGGGAGGGTAACGTATGGTTCCCTGAGAATCTGCTGCTCCTCAGCGCTCAGACAAAAGCCATACTGAGCTGTAGTCCAGACCCTGACCCTGCCACTGGGTCATCTCACACGACTGTCATCGTGCACCACACATCAGGTGTTTGTCCTGCCGTTTCTGGACACTCTTACTGACCACAAGAAGCCTCTTCTTCTGGGAACACCAGGATCTTGAGTCAGATTATTTATTCTGTTTACTCAAATGTTCATTGTAAAGTGTATGCAGTGAAAAAACTGAAACGTTGACTTTAATTAAATGTATTATGTCAACAAAGTTCTCACAACTGTATGAGGTTAGTTGAAAGCAACACTATTAAGTTGAACCTAATATTTTCAATTTAAACTTTATATTATTGCATTCAGCTAACCTTATACAGTTTTTAAAAATAAGTTGACATAATACATTTAATTAAAGTCAACGTTTCAGTTTTTCAGTGTGTTGTATTCAATCTTTACATTTTGGGAGTTTGACAGGCTGAACAAACATAATGTACACTGCCTTTTATTCTGTATATTTGTATATTTATATTGTGTATTCCATATACTCTATAGATATCCTTCTATATTGATATATATGTATTCACTGTTTTACTCCTATTTTGTTTATCTTCTGCTGATATGTTTGGAAAAGGAAATTAATCACTGTAATAAACGGTATTTAATTACATTTTATTGTACAATATTTAATTTGACACTCTGTTAATGTAAATATCATATTCTATTTACATTCGTATAGACTCCTTCTTGCACTATTTTTATTTTTTAATAACTAGCTTGTGTGCACATGAAGTTAAAGCCTTTGAATCTTGAATTCATCTTGATATATATATGTTAATTGTTGTTTTATTTATATGTTATTTTTCCTGTATTTGACCTACCTTTAATTATTGTGCAGTGTTTTATTTATGCTGATGTGATGTAGGCATTTACCAAATTGAGATGAGTAAAGCATATCTTCTCTTTATCTTTAATCTGTTGGGTTACACACAGTATGATAGCTCCACGTTTACATGGCAGTGTGTTGGGAGTGGGCACGGCTCGGGGTGTGTGTGGAGCTTCCAACAGGACCGGGCCCGTCTACAAAAGAGTTTTAACACTCAGGCTCTCCATTCCTGAACTTGGATCAACACACAACTCCTTCATCTTCACATCTCACCTTCCAAGCAGGGGGGGGGCGGGGGTTCTTCTGAAGGAGACAGGAGTCCATGATAATGAAATAACTCATGTCACATAACAGCTGAATCACAGCCGAGTTATGATCCCTAATCCGTGTTTAGGGTCGAACCCATCTTTCCGGAGATAAGGTTACGATGTTAGCTGTGGCGACGATCAGATTTTGACATGGGGAGGATTACTGGCAAAAAAACTACAACGTGTCTGTGAAAAGACGTCAAATTCTAATTACAGTAAAGACATTTTCAAAACATACATTCCTTCTTTTTTTTTTACAACACTATTGTTTAATCCAGATGTGGTTTGAGCCTGACAGGAGGTTTATTTTCAAACGAGTTTCAATTTAAATCAGATAAATCCATTTTAGATTATGGGATTTCATAACTCGAGTACATACTGTATTTCAAGAGCCTGAAATGTGAATACAAATAAATAGAAAAAAAAACAAGAATTTGCTTTGGTAAAACACTGTGTATCACAACTCTTCTGTTGCAAAAACACTGCCAGTTTAAATGTCTAAGACAAATATTCAACCCCTGAACTGCCCGTATGAAGAATGGAGTTGTGAATACAGTGTGATGTTTGGGAGGAAGGCTCACGGCACCAAGCTTTTGTCCTTCAAATCTCAAGAGGGTCGAAGCAATATCACTAATCTGAGGCTCACCGATGGTGGGGAGGGGGGCAGGACACTCAACTTTCACCCAGGAGGATCAGCGCCTGAAAGAGTGCAGAGTTACTATTATGCCGCTGGAAAATACTCCCATGCTCCCATCAGGATACTTACAGGCCGCACTGAACACTGCGAATGTATCCAAATAAAATGTATTTAAAATCTATGCTGCTGTAAATGCTTCAAGATGATTTAAAAGGAAATAAAAGCAGATAGGAAAATATGTCTCTACTTCAATGCCAAACCTTTATTACACAATCGATAAAAGAGTTTTCCATGTTTTATTTGTAAATGTAGTCCTTTCATTTGGACTTCTTTTGATAAAAAGACTGGAATATGTAGACCACGATGATAAACTAATAAAGGTTGTACTCATTCCTGCCTGCTCTCCATTACCAACTCATCCCATCCAACCATAGATAACGTCACCATCGGGATTAAAGACAGGGGTTTGATTAACAACCTTCATAAATAGCATAAAGCGAGAACTTGAAGGGGATTTTCAAATGGAAGCAATCAGGGAACCGTATCCATGACGGTTATTCTTCATCCAGCCTCTCATCTCCAACCCAGCAGTGAGGAACAACTGCCAGGTCGTTATTGACAAATAATAAGAACATTATGGGCTTCCAGCAGTCTTTCTGGAGGCTACACTCTCTCAGATCAGACCTCAGAGGACAGTGACGCTTCAGATGAGCCATGTGAAAATCCAATCACTGAGGCCCCCCCTGCAGAGCGGCTGTGGCTCTCAGCGGGGATCGCCTCAGGAACAACAAGCTCCGTCCAATCTGTCCGACCGGACTCACATCTTCTGTGAGCCATTTGTTTATAACCTCTGTCTCTATTGTGCTTTGAGGACAGGGCCCTTTCAAGTGACAGATGGGGGGCACTTCTGAACACGTCATGTGGTCCTGCAAGAGACAGTCAGCTGTGTGGAGGAGCCTTCACCCAGGAACACCATCACCCTGGCTGTTCGAGCTGAGGGTGTAAAAGTTTTGGTTAACAGCCAAGAGAAGAGAGGATTCCATGAATACGATCAATAACTCATAGAACCATACTGTCATAGCAGCATATCTTCCTAAATCAGAGTTACCATTAAAGGTCTTAAAATGGAAAAAAGCCAGGGTGTCTGGTGCCTTGCTTAAGAGCACCATGGCATGGCCCAGGAGGTGAATTGGGACCTCTCCAAGTAGCAGTCAACACTTTTTCTACTGACTGAGCCACCGTCGGACAATTAAAACAATTATAGGAGTAATTAATTGTTCCATCAAATTACTCACCACATGTTTACTTGAATTCCTAAAACATATTTGTTCCGCACGCTAAATGAAGACTTTACTCCCTTTTTTGATTTTCCGTTTGGTTCAGAGAATCAGAAATCCTTTATTTGTCCCACAGCAGGGACATCTAAAGAAAAATGTACAGATAAAAGGTCAAATTAGGATGAGTAGACTAACAGGAGCCAAGCACTCGTGAATAAAATAAGTACACAACGGTAAAAACCTGAAGGATAGCAGCAATATGAAAAGTACGTTCACATATTAAAGTAGTTGAGGCATTCAAGACACTTTTTCATCAAGACACAGTTATTGATGTACAAATAGTCCTTTTGTGGGTAAATAAATATAATTTAAGTCATTTTAACATGGACCGTCTATAAAATGAAAGGACATTAGTTCATAATTTCATCAGGAGGAACTGTTCCATAGAAACAGAACCAGGGACTGTATTGATGAAGTAATTCAGTTCACTTTGTGTCATCATTAAGTTGTCCTGTACAGCAGCAGCAGCAGCAGCTGGGCAATAGAACATGTCTATAATCCATTAAAATACCCCTGGTTTTGTTTTATTTACTGTCTATAGCAGCTGCATGATCCATCTCATGACATCATCTCTGCAAACTGTCCTGTCATGGATTATAGACACACATCACTACAAAATGAATATGTGTGAATTATATTTTGGGGTGTATTTCCCCCTATGGGAAGAGACATTGCTTCCATGCTGAGGGTGGCAGCCCTGTCTCACGCAGGTCTTTTATCACACTGTATGGAGCGGTATCAGTGTGTCTGGAGAGGTGTTGCTGAAGAGGAGCAAAAGGTGTTGAGTGGGGGTGAATCATGTGGGTGGGGTGAGGACTTCAAGATTGTCTGGTCCTCGTGGTTACGGCGAGGAGTGATAGAGAAATCAGCCCGGCTAAAATCGTGGAGACAGTACAAGAGATAGATTGTGCACATACATCTGTTTTGTATAAATGTAGCTCTTTAGATTGCGGTTGGCAGAGGAGTGAGGGCACCAGAGGATCTTATAAATGATTGAAGCTAGCTTCTTTGGGATTACAGAAGCATTGGAGATCCCAAGCCCAAATAAAGGCTTTTGTAAAAACAGTGCTGAGGATAGTTTTCCTCCCAGACAATCCAGTAAACTTGCCTTTGTAATACAATAAATAGTTTTCACTACTCCATGATCAGATAATCTGTTATACACCTCAGCATTTATTAAACACACACTACACAGACAATCTTTCACATTTCACTTTCAGTTTAAAATCCTTCAGCTTAAGAATGGCATGTAAAAATGAAGTGTTCCTTAAGAGTACAATCAACAAGATGACATCGGAATAATTCAAACCAAAAGTTTTGCTCGTAATTCAAGGAGGATCTGAATTCTAGCCTGCACTGCCAATTTCCCCTGAAAGGGAACCTTGAAATAAAATCCACTTAAGCCCTGTGTCTTCCCCTCCAGAGGGTAGTTAAATCCTGGCTGTGTATGGACATGATTACAGAGTGCCACGGGTCTTACATCAGCGCAGAACCTTGACTTCCAGCAGGAAACCTGGAGCACGGGTCAATTATGGCAATACCTTGTTTTGCTTAAAGTTGGAGGAAGTGTTCTTCATGCTCAAACACACAGGCTGCACATGAGCCTTCAACTGTAAAATAGTATACATCCACAATGTGAATAAATGAAACACAGTTTGTAGGAGGTGATGCTCCTGTGCTGCACATGCCCGGGCCCCTGCACACTACTGCTGGGGGCCGGGCCCACAGACAGATCCGTCGGCTCAGCAGCTGAGCGGGGACACGGAGATGCTCCTTTCACACTGAGCTGAGCACCGACAATCAGGCCTTTGTGAGGGAGGCATCTGCTGTTACAGCTCACAGGAAGAATACATGTTTTTTTGTGTGCACTCAGTGGGGCACCAGTGTTAAAGATAAAGTGACTTCATGTCAACAAACACAAAGTGGATTTATACAACTCAAATGTAGTCATTTTGTATCATGAATACATTTTTTCTGGTAAGTTTTATATTCAGTCATTCGATGCTACATTGCCATTAGCTTACTGTTATATGTTAACTGTAATCATGTAGCTTAGTGAAGCCATACAAAATGAAAGCTACCTTTCTCTAATTTTCAGCACAGTAGCTGTTGTTTCCTCTTTTAAAAAGCGTATACACCACTTTGGAAGTTATAGCAAATAATTGACAGAATACACTTGTTATTTCAAAAATTACATATTAACCAAAGCACAATGGTATCAATGGAGCCTGGAAGCCATGATTTGCATCACTGGCAAATACAAGTTAAACCTGTCCCTCTTACATACCCAGCATAGCAGAACGTTTTCACTTTGAGGACAAAAGGTGATTTCAAATAAATATTTAACAGGTATCTTGAGATAAAGCAGCGATTGTATGACCTTAACAAACCAGCCTCTGAACCACAGCTGATGTTGAGCAGTAAATGAATCATGGGAGAATTGACTCAATACATTATGAGCTAAGCTAGAGGGTGAACTGCCTACTTTCAGCCAGCAAACATTACCCCTGGCAGTGTCTCAACCTTTCTAAAACTTTTCTAAAATTTAGAAATGTCTTTTTTGAAGTTGGGTAATTGTATTCATCTCCTAAAAAGAATAACAGCAAGTGGATATTACCTGCAAGTAAACCCCAGCAATTATTAAGATTCACCATTTAATGATAAAATGTGTTCATGTATTATTAGTGGCACATCTGACCAAAGTCAGTCAATTCCTCTTAAGACACAAACAGCCCAGCGGCGCCATCTTGGGTTCATTCACAGACATGACTACAGACTTCAGGTGTGAAAGCCTACTGTCCATCTAGCTTTGAAAAAAACCCCACATAATCCAAAACATCTTTTTGGAGCATTTTATTACTTTTTTGACAAATATATATGAAGGTTTCCTATTAGGGAAACATTCTTTCAAAAGATACGTTTACAGCAAATTCATTCCTGCAAATAGACAGGAAACATGAGAAATCATCAGGAGACAGGATGGAGCTAACCATTTCTATTTGTGCCAAGGAAAGGTAAGGGTGCAATTTAATTATAATGATTTCTTGACAGTGATATAGAAGTCAGTCAACTCCAATGGGACATTTTCAACATCTGATTTATCATGAGACATGGGGTGAATTTATCATTTCGCATCAAGGCACACAAGCAATGCTTTTTTTTTTGCCAAGACATTGGTCCCATTGGGCAGTACAACTGTACAAACTACAGGATAAAAAAAAAACATAATGTAGGGCCTGGTTTGCAGTATAACAACAAAAGGAAATC
The DNA here is from genome assembly GCF_036324505.1 of Eleginops maclovinus. Lineage (NCBI taxonomy): Eukaryota > Metazoa > Chordata > Actinopteri > Perciformes > Eleginopidae > Eleginops > Eleginops maclovinus. The sequence continues at coordinate 22,771,132 of NC_086359.1, read as the reverse complement.
TCAAAGAACTATAGATCAGTAATGTACACAGCAATATTGAGTTTAGAACTCGGGATCTCAAATAGTCTTGAGACAGATTAGTTCTTAAGTGTGGTGGCGGTGAAATCTAAAACGCATTGCTCAAATCTGCTGCCCACCACGGAAGACCTGCAACTCTTACAGAGGATGTAGCTCAGACAGGGAGCGCTTTTCCTGCAGTATGAATTCCTGTAAGCTTCTTTTTCCCTGCCTGAAGTTGCTCTCCCTCCTGGAAAACGGCAAGATGACCTGGAGTCTGAGGAGAGTTTCAATGTTACTGAAACTTCGAATCTGTGACGTCTTGAGTGTATCGAGCACAGTGGTTGGGAGATAGCCTGCCAGGGGATCCAACCATTTCTCCTTCCACAACTTCATCTCAGACTGAAGAGAGACCTGGTCTGGCAAGTCGTCCTTGTACAGGCGGAACACAAGACCACTCAGAATGCTGGTTTCTACTTTGGACATTGCGTAAGGCACAATCTCCAGACACCTCAAGGTATCCAATACCTTCTCTGTAAAGAGGTCGTCAATTTCGGCTATCGAGTGCTCTACAAGCTTCATGCTTATTGATTCTTTGTAAAACTCACTCAATGGCTCCAGAAGCACTGAATGCAGCATGGTTACATGGAGTTTAGAAGCCAGCGCGGTGGCTTCCTCAAACCAGGCCTTGTGATGGGTGGCTATATCACTTTGCAGTACACTGAGGGATGCTTTCAGATCAGACAAATTATTCACAGCGTGTAACATGTCTAAAGGTTTGCCCTGAAGAGACTGACTTAGCTTTTTAGTTACACTCAAGATGCTCTTCTGCACCACAGTCGATAGGATGAACTCAAAGTTTCTGACCGCATCGAAAAACGTTGAAGCTTGCTGCTGGTCTAAAGCACTTCCCTCTCCTTTCAGCTCATTCAGACAGAGCATGACAGCTTCTAAAATATCAACCATCACCTCGTGCATGTCATGGCTCTTGTCCCAGTTCTTGATGAGTTTGTCCCTCAGCTCGTTGCCCTTTACCTCATCCTGCTGGAACACGTGGAGGATCACCTCCTCCAGTTTGTTCTGGCGTTCGGCATTCTCAGTGAGCCAGTGCAATATTTTACTTATGAGAACTGCTCCATCTGCTGCTTCCTCAGCGGGAGAGGATTTAGCCAGCCATACATTAAGAGACAAAGCAGAGCTGACAGTTCTGACAGCCTGGGGATATTTCTTAGCTATAGCTAGACTTACAGCCCTCATTTGAGCTCCTATTTCACCAACACTCAGCAGGGCCTGCCCTCTACAGTACTCCATGTTGAGACCCCACTTCTCTGAAAGGGCTGTCTCAATAGAATCTGAAACAACAACTGGGTCTGCACCGAAAGGGATGAAAGCAAGTGTTTCCTCACACTGGATGTCCTCTTTGTTTAAGTACCTGATGCACAACGGGACATAGATCTCACCATCAACTTCAACAGCCTGCTCAGTTATAAATGTAAAGAACTGAGAGTCCCAGAGCTCCTTGAGGATTTCTTCCCGCAGTTGTGGCTCGTAGAAAGACACCGCTTTTCTTGGTCCTGGTGCAACCTCCAATACTATGTCCCCATCAGCAGGCTCCAGCAGTATAAGTGAGGGGTCTCTTGGTGATGCCGCTTTAATGCCTACTGATTTAAAAAGAAAACAAATGTTAATGCCACACATACAAAGGTAATTATTATTGGTCATCTTATCAAATAAATTGTGATTCTTGATAATCAAGTTGCCATAAATGGACTTACCACTGTCCAACTTCAGTCTCTGCAAAGTTCCCATCACCTACAAAACATGTGGTTTTATTAGAATGGCTGAAAAAAAATGGTCGTTATCGTAAACAACATGATGAATCAACAAAGAACAACCTTAAAACCATTTTAAATGTACCTGGGAAAGACATGGACTGCACTCTGGATCGACCTCCATGCACTTCTCAATGACCTCTGGCAGTCTCTGCAGAGTTGTGCAGTGAGAGAGAAGCACCACGTGATCCATTCTGCTGCCTTTGCATACAGTGCTTTTTAACAGATCCCTGATGGAATTCAGAGTGGTCTTCATCAGGTCCCACTCCATACTGACACTGGGTAGGACAGCTACTAGCCTTAGCAGTGAGGTCACAGTTGGGTGGCTCTTTGACTCAGGATGCACTAGTGTTTCAGCAATGGATGATGGAGGAGCAACATCCTGGTATTTCTCGCTCCAGACGGCGGCCCATGCGTTGATTTCCTGCTCAGCTGCTTCAGGGTCAGAAACATCTGCAAGGTAGAGGCTGAATGGCTTGACTGTGGACTCGGGCATAATGGGCTGGGGATTGCAGGAGGGCAGTAACGACAGGACCGACAGGGCCTCCAAGTGGCCGTCAGAGAAGCTGTACTTCATATCGTCGATGAGACTCCTGAGGAGAGGGACGCTCAGATTTTCTCTGTAATATATCTCAGGAGATTCATAGCTGTTGGCTTCCTCTGAGAAGAACACGTGTTCAGGAGCTACCTTGATGGCTAGCTGGAATGCCTGCTCAAACCAAGTGGAGTGCAGAGTGCTCACATTTACTAACATTTTCTCAAGAGTGTCAATGATCGAGGGGATTTTTTCCACTTCACAAAGAATGTCAGCAGGGTTTCCACAACGGAAGACAGTGCTACAGTTACGAAGAGGAGCGCAAGCATTCTTCAAAATCACAAGGGTGACGATGAAATCCATATTCCTCAGAGCGGTTGAGAGTACTTGAGCATGCATTGACTTTGCACCTGTGGCACTAGAGCTGACAGCGTCTAGGCAGCTGAGGACACCCTCCAATGTGTCAGCAAGTAGGTCAAAAAAGTCCTCTCTCTTTTTCCACCTCGAGCAACATGTTTCTGGGATTTCCTCGAGAGCCTCTCTTGGCATATTCAAAAGCCCTTCAACAGCCTGTGCCAGCTGCTCCTCCAGTAAAGGAGATTCATCAAAGAACAGCAAAAGGTCCTCTGTGATATCCAACATCTTTGCTACTGAAGGGCAAGGCACACTTCCTGCCAGCCAATGGGCAAGTCCGCAAGACTCACTGGGGGTCACAACAGAGAGCGGATAGCTCTTGAGGAAATCCAAAGACATTTTCTTCAGGCTTTGATAACCTGAGCCCAGGTGCATGAATGCTTGTCCCCGACACTGAGACATAGGTAGGCCCCAGTCTTCGGTGAGAATCTTTGCGAGGCTATTCGCTTGTGTATCAACATGGCGGTTTTCATCAAATGGTAAGAAACCCATCAACTCTACTTTTGGAGCGGATTCTACCACATACCTGACAAAAACCGGCAGGTGGGTCTTGTCAGCAATTGTAACCGGTTTGTCTGTGATCAGTGAGAAGAACGGCGATTCCTGTATTTCCTTAAGTATGACATCTCTGATTCCATTTTTGAGGAGGTCCACCATTTCATCATCACCTATAGAAGGTGTGCATTTGTTCTCATTTCCAAACCAGTGGCACAGGCTGAGCTCCTGGATGAAAAGCTCTCGGTCCTCTTCGGAGAGGTCAGAGAGACTGACGTTCTTTTTCCCCAGTAGTGTGGCCAGTTTGAATACTGTCGCCAAGCTTTGCCGATTATCTCCTGAGTGCCCATTTTCATCTGCTGTTTTCATCTCCTGGTCCTCACTCTTGTCAGGAGATTGATGAATTATAGGCTCTTCAGCTTCCTCCTTGACACAGTCAACTAGATATATCAAAAGGAAACGATAACAAAACAGAAAATGGTTATTATTAAAAGCTACTTGTATATAACCTAGTATAGTATCTATGTTCTCTTGTTAATTAGGCATCGTTAATAAGTGTCATAAGATTAAGATCTTTAAATAGCCTCACCTTCCATGTTATTTTCCGAATTCCTGATGAAACTTTTGGATTCCTTGTCCTGTGAATATATATCCAGAAAAATAAACATTAGTCTGATGTTCAAACAATAAAGAAATTAGAGGCATGAATGAATAAATATATTTTGTTTAGCTGCCATGTTTATGAAAGATCACACGTACCAGACAAATGCCCTCCAAGGCTTGCGGAGTAACCTTCAGACACTGGGTCACCATGCGGTCCAGGTCTCTGCTGAAGTCTGTGCCCACCTGCAGCATAGCCAGGCACGGGGACCTGACTTTGGGGTTTGTAATTCTCAGGTACTCTTGGAACCTCTTGTGGCGCATTATGACACCGCAGTCCTCCAGCGCTGTGCTGGGAAGCACCGACATGATCCTCAGCAGTGCATTGATGTTACCAAAGTACTGCATGAGTGGGAGGCGCAATGTGTGAAATATTGAGCCTGGTACGGTCACGGATGCAACTTTGGTCTTCCATGTTACCCTCCAACAGCAGAGCTCTGTGAAGAAGTTGTCAGCATCAGGGAGATCTCTGCTGTAGAGAGGGGGCTTTGACTTCAAGCTCTCAAACATGTAACTGACTGTGACTGAGCATGGAACTAGGGAGAGGAAGTTAAGAGCTTCTTTGTGGTCCTCGGAAAAATGATCCTTCACGGCATTGATAAGGTTATCCACCAGGGGCACACTCAAGCCATCTTTGTAAAAACCCACTGGCTTCATCATGCCGTCTCTTGGCATTGAATTTTGGCACGAGTCAGGCACTTCAATCTGCACTCTTAGACTCTGTGCCATAGCACAGGCCTCGTCAAACCAGTTCTGGTGGAACACCTTCATGTTGGTTTTCACTCGGTTCAGAGTGGCCACAATACCAGCGATTTGGCAAAGTTGGGATGCGGCACTGAAGTGGTCCTTCTGGAGACCTGCACTCAGCTCTTTGGTGAAAGAGGAGGCATTCTTCAACACCACCATGGCAATGATGAAATCAAACTCCATTACTTTGCGGAGGAGTGCCCCAGCTTGGTCAGACACAAAGGCTTTCCATCTCTGTGGGTTATTCTTGATTTTCTCCAGACATTCAACCAAAGGCTCTAGCATCTGCACAAACACCTCATAAGAGTCATGCTTCTCCTGCCAAAGAGCACAGAACTTCCCCTGTAACTCCTGGACCTTCTCATAGCTCTCTCTAAGACCAAAGGCTATCACAGGGTCCAGCTGTTTCTGTAGAGTAGCACTGCTTCCAAAAAACATCAAAACCTCTTCAAATGTATCCAAGGCTCTCTTAATAGCAGGCACTGGGATGGATTTTGACCACCATGTGTTGAAAGAGTAGGAAGAGCAGTGTGTGCTTATAGCAAGGGGATGAGTCTCCTGGACTTTGCAGGCGAATGCTTTCAGCTTGTAAGAAACATCCCCAGAGCCTAGGTATGCTTGACCTCTGCAGTTATTCAAATCAAGATTCCACTCAACTGTAACTATTTCCAGAAGACGCTGTCCCATGTCCTCACAATCGAGATCTGCCTCAAGGAATCCCATCAACTCTAATCGCATGACATCAAAGCTGTCCACGAACCTCAGGAAAAGTGGAAGATAGTCTTTCTCTCCCAACTTCACAACACGGTCGATGAACAAGGAAAATAATGAAGTGCCCACTTCCAAGAGGATTCCCTCCCTGACCGCCTTCTCGCACACAGTAAGAACTTCTTTCATTTCAGACTTGGTCACATACTCGACCTCTCCTTCCTGAGCAGAAGCGTCACCATGTGGCCTGCTGTGACTGCTGTATGCAGACGTCACCGCAGCCTGCAAAGCAGATTTAAGAGATTCTCTATCAGTCTCTGCACACTTCAGCTCCACAAGCCTTTCAGCATCCATCTCTAGGTTTATGAACTGTAATTCTTCTTCAGTGTCCTTTTCAGCATGGTTCCCATGGGATGCCACTGAAATGAGAGGAGAGAATGGTCTTGAACACTGACAAGCTAAACCCTTAAATCCAAAAAGCATTTGATAACAAGGTATTTTAAACTATATTCTCCTGTTTAAAGCTTAAGAATAACCTTCCATAAAATTAGAATATTGTGTGATAGAATGGCTGCTTGATTAACCTTAATTTTTGCATGCTGAAATGGTGAATACCAAACTTTAATGTCATCTCACCTTGGGATTGCTTCTGCTTTGTGTCATCATCCTGTAACACACACAAAGAACATTGTCATTTCTGGTAGAACATTTGTTTTAGAGCAATAAAATAGCATTCTGCTTTTGAACATCTACTCACCGTTTGCAGCAATTGCATGATGTCTGGGTGTTTCTGGACATATGAATCCACCATTTGTTCAACATTGAAATGCACATCTTGGTTCACGTAGACATATGCCATGCTGCATTTTCTTTGGTCCTGTGGTGTGGCTTTAAGGTAGGAATGGCACCTCTCCAGTACCATATGGTATTGACCATACACATCTGCCTCTGCATTGACACATGGAACCGTGCCCAACACCCGCAGCAGGCTCTGCACGTTCGGGTAAAAGCCTATATCTGGAATCTTGAGTGTAGCAAACACTGTGGTTGGTAAGATCCTGCGCTTGCTTGCATGCCTCCACTTCACTTCCCAACAGCCAAGCTCTTCGTAGAATGTGTCAGGCCTGGCAAGGTTGTTCAAGTTGGCGTCTGCTACTTTATCCCTGCGAATGCTGAAATTGTGGTCAGCCATGTAAGATGGCACTAACGAAAGCCATCGAAGAATCCTCACCATCTCTGTGCTGAACACTCTCTTCACCTCTGCAACAAGATACTGCAAGATAGGCCGGCTTAGGGTTTCCCTGTAAAAGTCCTCCAGTGGCGTTTCAGTGGCGTTTCCTTGGTCCACCTCTGGTTTAGTGACCTCCACTCCCAGCTTCTTTGCTCTGCCAAGTGCATCGGAAAACCATTTCCTGTGGAATATTGCAAGCTCCTGTTGGTATTTGCTTACCAGCTTTAAGGCATTGGAAATTGTGTACTGCAACGTACTGCTGATGCTGATTATTCCCCTGAGACTGGAGTTGAGTATGCTAACACAACAGAGGGTGTTCTTTAGAGCAATAAGTGTGATGATAAAATTGAAATTCTTCAAAACTGGTTTGAGCTTGGCCATCTGTTCAGCAGTATCTTCGTCTACCTTTGAAATCATCTCGTTGATGCAGTTCAGGAATGGCTCCAGGATGTCCAACATGGTCTGGAAGGCATCCGTGCCATATTCCCAATTTTCACTGACGGCTGCCTTGATCCTTTCCACTTCCCCTTTTATATGCCCATATGTCATCGGGATCTTTCCCTCCAATCTTTTCCACAGTTCTGGGGTTCTCCTGAGTAACGAGGCCACCTCTTCTACAGTGTTGGCAACGTTTTGAATCGAGGGGACAGGCATGCAGCGGATAATCCATATGTTGAAGGCATATGGGTCACTTGGTGACAGAACTACTTGTGGGAACTCTTGCAGAATCTTGGAGGTCATGTCTCGCATTTTCTGACACATGCTACCTGTCACCAGATAGGACAGTCCTCTGCAGTGCTCCATCCTCAGCCCCCACTTGTTTCGCAACTCTGCGAGAAGCACGTAGAACAGATTATCTGCATCCATGTCACATGGTAAGAACCCAATGAGGTGCTTCTGTGGGAACCCATCTACTGTGACGGACCTGATGAACACAGGGATCTGATCCTTCCCTTCTATACTCGTCACATCCTGGAGCAGGATGGAGAAGAACCGAGCCTGTCGGAGGCTGTTTTGGATCTCCTCCCGCATGAGGTCTTCACTGAACTGGAGAATTTCTTTCTTGTCAATTTTCTCCACACAGATACGATTGAGAGCCTGCTGCCCCCTAGAACCGCTGATTGGCTCATCGGTGATGTTGGAACCGTTTATGCTGAATCCAGTCAGTGCCAGGATTTCTTTGAAATAGACTTTTAGAGTCTCTTTTGCTTTAGAGCTGGCTACATCCTCTGGTGTTTGGTTCTCTTGTTGCAGTTCATGCTCTGCACTGCTCTCTTCAGGGTCTTCTATCCTCTCCTCAGACTCTTCTGTTGCTGCTGTGTTTTCTGTTCAAAAGAACAAAATCATAATAAAAGGCTGAGGTGATTTGAAATAATGTTAACCATATAAGTGATCAGTGTTCACAACAGGGTCTGTTTCATTCTAACATAAACCAAAACTTAAATAACAAGTTACTGTACCTTTTGATTTCTTCACATAGCCAGGTTCCTCTTCAGACTAGAAGGTTGACAAGCAAATTAGCAGTTTGAATATTTAGTTAATGTCAAATTTAAAATGTAAAGGGACTTTTTAAAGCTTTAACAAAAACACTTACAGGATCTCTTGCTCGTTTCCTGTTGTAGGTTGATTGATTATTCACAGGAGAGTCAAATATTGTTGGAACAGCATCGTCCCTTAAGACACAACTGGAGGCGCTCTGGTAAACAAAAAGCAGAAGATCACACTTTTATCTAAATATTCTATGTGAGATGGGGAAATTTACATTAGGATGACATTGGCTTGAATCGAACTATAGATACATTAGGCCTGAGCCTTACTGGGCACTCACAACTTTTATTAACTACAGGTCTCAAATAAGAAAATGACTGTAAAATGTTTACAATAACAAACCAACTAACCAAAGAGTTTTTTATACTGTTTTTAAGGAAGTTGAAATCTCTAAAATAATACTGATGTTATTCCCCCCTTGTGTAAGAGCAAAAGAAACATTAGAAAACAGTTTGATTCAACATTACAACAGTTATCTTTCTTAGCTGTTGTAATAAAGTGCATTACTTTTCTAATTATAAGTGTTCCTAATAAAAAATGTGTTATGTTTATCACCCATGGAAACAAAGAGACCATGTTTATAAAAATAACTGAACCAGGGTTTGGCACAGTGAGCCTGCTGGGCCTTAATAAAACCAAAGTCAGGCCTGAGCTTTGGGGATGTATTTTTTAGACTTTTTTTTTAAACTAAAGCGTAATATATAAGCAGCAAACTCCGTTAAGGAATAACTTAACACGTCGTAGGTGTATCAGAAGTGAGTCTGTAGTGTTTCTAACAAATAAAGCATGAGTGGTGTAATTTTTACAACAAATTTAGGATGAAAATATATATTAATATTATTATTAATATTATAATAAACACAAAAAGAGCAATGTATTTGCCTCTTACCTGATGAGAGATGACAGCAGGTTCAAAGTGCTTTGCACAAAGTTTGTACTGCTTGTGCAACTGCTCTGGAGGCTGCGAGGCCAGGTCTGGGCGATGACAGTTGTGCAACCATTGTTTGCATCTGAAAAATACAGAGAGAACGTGCATAACTTGCATGATCACAACCACAGACTCCTTAATTAAACATTTTTCAAAATGCTTATGCATTATATCTGTATTCTGAATATCTTAAATGATGACATGACAAACAGAGCTTGAAGGTCATAACTATAAATACGACCCGGAAAAAATGTATAGACCACTCCACATGTTTCTTAAATCTGTATCTCTACATGTATGGCAGCCATTCCAGTGTCTGTTGAATTCCAACACAGAGAAATGTTGTCAGTAGTTCATAGAATACAATAAAAAAAAAAATTGAACCCAAAGACATGTCTATAATAATAAAAGCAGAGAAGCTGATAATGCCGAAGTGGTCTCTTAATTTTTTCCAGGGCTGTAGCTGCTAACCCTGCAGACAACAGGATCTACAGACTCTTATTAGAGTTTTGGGTTATGACAAATCTATGGTATGTATAGTAATGACTAATAATTCATTGAATTTATTTTAGCTTTTTATTAAGTGCTCAAAGCGCTTTACATTGCATATAACATATATCAGACATGTAATACTGTGGACAATACTGACAGGAGACAATTTGGGGTGAAGTATGTCTGGTTATGACAAATTAAAAGGCACAAGAACAAACAAGCAGTAAACTTATAATACATTACATTAAAGCCATAATGTTTTGATTTCAGAGGGTAAAACATGCTTACTGAGCATAAACAATTAGGCTGATTGAAACCAGACACTATATTATTTCATTGGTCCAAACCACTGTATATATGCTGGTCTCTACTAAAATTGAAAATTGCTAATGAAAGACTTCTTTAAATGGGCAGAAGCTATTTCAAAACATTTACAGTCAAAAATAATATGCGCACACAACTCTAAATTATTTTGATAATTATTTGTCATGCATGGCGGGGTTATGCTTCAAGTGGTCATGTCTGAAAAACATACACAGCTCTGATACACCCAGTAAATCTGCTGTAGTCAGCAGCACGCTGCAACCCTGCCTCTGTGTTGGTGATTGCCAAATAAAGGGAAGAACTTTGTTGGGAGTGACTGCTGAAAAGCCTTCACCATTTCACACAGCCCTTTGCATTCATTTCAATATTCTCAATTCAAATAACTTTATTGGTATGAACAAGTCATGTTGCCCATGCATTTCACAATATATCCAAATATGAGATGTTCAATTATAAAGCTACGTTTAAATTCAAATTAATTTCTCTCTCTCAAATTGTTTTATGAAAGCATGCTCAGAAAAGGGTGGAAGGAAACAAATAAGAATAACTTAACTCTATGTCACACAATAGAAAGTGGATGCCAGAAAAAAAACGAGCCAACAGAGCAAAGGAGGGGAGCACATTCTAACTCACTGCAGGAATGGATGTAAAACATGTTCACACCCCTGGATCTAATGCTGTAAAAATGCTAACCTGCAGCTGTCATCTGGATTCACAGTCATTCTATTTACCCTATTTTGATTTTATGCATAAACCCATGTATTTGCTCAATAATACTTGTATTTCAAAGTAAAACGAAAAAATAGAGGATAAAATGAAGGGGGCGCTAGACTGCTGTTTAGTCACCTGATAAAGTACGTAAATAAAGTTTCACCTGATGTTATTTACAATGAGGTGTGTTGCAAAATGACTATGTTGTTTGCCGTTTGGAACGCAAAGGCACAAATGAGCATTTTCAATGCGATGTATTTTAATTGGGCTTTAGTAACGCCAGTATTACTAATGTTACCGCACTATGGAGACGGTAGGTGTCGTGTACCGATGGCAAATTAAATTACAGCACAAAAAGTTTTACACTATGGTTTCCCTTTGTTTGCGACATAACCAAACACAACTATGAAGTGAATATCAGCTAACATCGCACGTTAGCGTCAGCAGGCCAAGACTGAATGAAAGAACGGAGTGTATTTCACACGGAGTTTTCTTTCTGGAGTAACGCTAGTCTGCGCCATTTTCGACAGAGTTGTGTCACTGTTAGCCAACATGATGTTAGGCTAACGCCAATGCTAACCGTGGTTAGCTAACACATTCATTTTGCATGCTCAGTGGCTCGTTTTTCACCCACATCCCAATGAAATAAGCACAACTCTTACCGGTCAAGATCCAAAGGAAAGCTGAAAAGTGGAGGGGAGATTTCAGAATCCCCTCGCTGGTAATCACAGTTGGCTGCGGCGCAGCAGTCAGTCATTTTGAACTGCAATGTTGCTAGCTAGCAAGTTAGCTAGCTTAGCTGGCGGTTGCAAGCTGGCAAGCCTACTGTGAGCAAACCTGCTGGAGAGTCTACAGAGCCATGCCTTGGGCAAAACCTGCACCCAACGCACTTGTATTTCAACGTATTTTTTCGCTTAATGTCTCTTTGGTAAATTAACAAACCACTAATTCCATTCTTTAAAAAAAGTTGATGTTGCGTGTTGAGCCAAGAGTCACCGAAAGCGTGTTATCCTATCAACCAGGAACTGGACCGTGTAGTACAAAATGTTCACCAGCAGAGGGCAGAATGGCACCGCCAATCTGTGACAAAGAGTTTACTCGCCAAGATGGTTCATATCGTATTCCATTTTAACCGAGCGATGAGTGCAAGTGTGTTTTTTTAATGTTAAGGTATGCAAAACTATTAAAGACGTGCACATATATTCCATAGTATATTCGCAAAATGCATCATTGTCTATATTTCTATATATGTACAGTTTATGCAGGCTGGGTTGTACATATCAACAATAGTCAATGATTATATAAAATGGCAGGTATACGCTCTTTGCTTTGTGTAGTTTATTGAGGCTATTGGTTTTTCGCTCAGAAACACCATCAACTTTGTTTATGGTTCAGTCTTGGTGTCTATTTAATATACCATACCTGTAAACATATAGCTCTCACAGTTACGTTGTTATATTGTAGTGCAGTATTACTCTTGAATGTAGTTGATGCTCTTTGATTTCGATGTGCAGCTTCCTCCTCAAATATTTTGTAAACTAAGATTTGGTTAATTTCCCTCTCACTGTTTTGCACCATTGATCCTGGACACACACTACCTATTATTCGGTAGGCCATTTCAATCTCTGACCATGTCTCTTAAATCCTACATATCTATACAGTCTATGATACCATCTAGCACACTTTTGTACTATCTATAACTTCAAATTAATACATTAAATTAGTTTTGATTTCATGTTTCTTGGCAGAAAATAACACAGTGAGTGACTGAAATCTACAGTTTGATGAGTACGGAGTTTGTTGTTAAAGATGTGTTTTTTTTAATAGAACTTTCCTTTATACTAAAAACATTCAAAGGCTAGGGTCTATTGTTTTCTCTCAGCGGAATTGAGGGATACATTATGCTGTTTATAATAAAAAGAGTAAAACACAGAACAAGGTTTTGAGCCATACAGCCCAGCACTGGAATACAACAATTACATACAGCCATCATACTTTTTAAAATGCAGCTGGGATTTTTCCTGAAAAAAAACAGATTACTTTCTTCACATTTCCTTGATTGGATAAAAATATACCGATGTGATAATAAATTAATTTGTATACACAAGTTGGACTTTTAAAGCAATTAATTTTTTTAAATTGAAGATCATCCTTCGAAAACAAGGGAAGGCAAACACTGAAATATATGAATATCTAAAAAGCATAGGTATTCCAAGTGGTCGCAGTTGTTAATCATAAAATATTTATTTGACACCTTACATGAAATTGGAGTCTCAGCGCAGACAGTGACTCAGCTTTGCAGACCCACGACCGAGATGGATGGTGACAGATACTGGCAGGGGGGCAGCTAAGAATTGTGGGCCTTATTAACAGGACACTTCAAGCTTCACACAACACACACTAACCATGAACACAACACTTGGCGATCCTTCTCATGAAACGTCCTAAAGAGTTAATTTTAGGCACTGCCCTGGCTGTGCCGATTGGTGTGTTTCACATCAGTCTTAAGATGGAAAATCAGTAAAAGTCTGGACCAAAGAACATAATAATTGTATATTAAATGTCTATTCATTGTAAGAAATGTTCAATCAAGTTTAGTTTATGTATAGGAATTTCAAGTTTTGTTGGAAACATAACTTTTTTTCATAAAAATGCTAGCATAACAGAAGAAATACACACACATTTAGAATAAGGACTACAGAAGGTTATAAACATGCTCTTTATTAACATATTTATAGAGGGATGTTTAGCTGATCCCCCTTATCCAATTCAGCAGTTCACTAGGTGACAGAGCAACAAGACTTTGACAACGCTAACACAAGTATTCACTCCTACCTTTGGCGTGAACAATTTCCAAATATTTTAACAAGAGTTGAGGAATGGACTTGGATAGCTGGAATCACGACTCGTTTTAACCCTGGGAAGTCTACAGGATGTAAACTGGGTGGTTTACATCCTGTAGACTTCCCAGGGTTAAAACCGGGTGGTTTACATCCTGTAGACTTCCCAGGGTTAAAACGAGTCTTGATTCCAGCTAATACTGGAAACATAACAAGAAAACAGTATAGCAGGTCTGTGTTTATAACTTCATTCAGGACACTTTGCCAGCCAGTCTCTGATTCATTTATATTCTAAAACTTAAAAAAAAAAAAAACAGGCTACAAAAGATGCTACTTCAGTATAATGGCTCAAGCAGTAAAAATAAGTAAGTAATAACAAAAATGAAGTGGCATGACTCATTAACAAAGCTGTGGGTAATCTGTCCGGAGGCTTAACTACCAGACACATCCTTCCTGTCAGGGTATGTCTTCATATAGACCTCAACCATTGAGTCCAGATCAAATGCTACATCACAGTTTATGTTCAAAAGAGCAACCCTTTTTGATTTGAATTGGTCTGGCGTGTTCCCCATGTACATCTGGAAGCGCTCGTATGCCACATCACAGCTGTCCTCCAGAGTCAAGGTAGGGATGATGGCCATCAGCCTGAGAACTGCGAGCATGTTCGGGAAGAACTTCACATCGGGCAGCTGCAGCGTTTCCTGGAGATTGGTTGGGAAAGTCTCGCCTTTGCCCCTTTTGCTCCATTTAACCCACCAACAGTGCATCTCAGCGGAAAGGGTTCCTGCATTAGGGATGGAGTTCTTAAACACTTGCAGATTCTCTTCCTCAGGTTCAGTAGACTTGTGCTGCTCTATGACAGCAGGGACCAGGGACAGACATCTCAGAGCCTTCAGGTGGTCCTCACAGAATAAAGTATTCATTTCTCTGATGACATGGTCCACTATGGGAACAGACAGGTGCTCCTTGTAGTGACTGTCCGGCCGAATGGCTCCAGATTCTGACTGGTGCTTTCTCAAGTAAGACCGAGGAACCTTAATCGGGATCTCCATCGCAGTGGCTAGGTTAACGGCCTCGTCATTCCAGAACTCGTGATACACATCGATGTTGTCAGACACTTCCTTCAGGGAGTGCAACACAGCTTTTAAACTCGCTGCGGCAAAGTGGACATCTGTTGCTTTGCCTTGCAGGTTCTTCCCAAACGCTTGTGTCAGTGTCAGAGTGTTTTTCAGCACCACCAGCGCCATTATGAATTCAAAATCAGCAAGTGCTTTTGAGATCTCTAAAGCGTTGTGTGTGACTTGATCGTTCCACCTCATGTCCTCGTTGTCATGAACACTGTCCACACAGAGTAACATTGCCTCTACGATTTCCAATCCAACCTCAAACGCATCATGTCGTCTGGTCCAGCTGGTTCCACAGATCTCCTTCAGCTCTTTGGCTCTCTCTTCTTTGTCCGGGTAGAAGATGGAAATGGCATGCTCCAACTCCAACTGCAGTAGAGTGGACTGACTGAAGAATGACTCAATCTTATTGAAGGTCGACAAAACAATCTGAACCCCTGACAAAGCCATTCCATGTGCCAGAACCAGGTTCAATGTACGAGTAGATCTGGGTGTAAGCATTGCCATTGGATACCTTTCTAACAATTTGGCAGAAAATGCGTTTAGTTTACCAACATGTGTCCCAAAGCAAGAGTGGGCTTGACCTCTACACTGCCCCATATCCAAACCCCAATTGTCAGTTATTTCAGAGAGAAGTTTCTCTGCTAAGGCCTCCCCATGTCCTTCGAAGGACAACAATCCAACAAACCTCTCCTGCTGGCAGTTAGACTGGTCCACATAACGGAGGAAGACAGGGAGGTACCATTCTCCTGAAATCTTCACCAACTCATCAGTCAGTAATGAGAAAAAGCCATTTTGTTGAACTTCCTCCACAAGCTTACTGCGGATGTATTTCTCACACACCTCAACCAGCTGACTGAGCTGAGCTGAGGAGCAGCACTCTGTATTCACATCGTACCTCTTCTTAAGGACCTCATCTCCACAGTTCATGCGATATTCTAACAATGCCTGAAAGTTGCTTGACCCAAGGCCATCCTGTTTATCATCGCCGGGCCCTGTCGGAGGAATGCTTTGCTCTCCCAACAGTACAAGAACTTTAAATAAGGACTTAAGATACTCTTTGTGTTCCTCTTCTTCTGGGGGTGTCTGGACATCTTTAGCTGTCTCTGCTTGCGAATTCTTGAGTTCTAAAAAGAGAAAATAAACAAAACAATAAATAAAAACAATCTGTCATTCATCATGTGATTAATGCGGGTCATTTGTTTCATTGTTAATAAAAGATGTGTGTTGTGTTGATATTTCTACTTACTCTTTCTCCCCTTACTTTCTGTTTCATCATCCTTGGTCTACAATAATAAAAGAGAAAATGTGATTTAAAAAAAAAATTAATCTACTTATAAAAAATATTTTCTCCCATTAGATAAACTAATAATTATTCTACCCACCGTTGCATTACTGCGCTTCCCCTGCCCATTTTGAGGTTTGCTCTGTCCATCAAAGATAGTCGGTATGGCACCATCCTTCAACACTGTACCCTGAGCTTCCTGTAAACAGAGTCAAGGCGTGAACAGAAAAATAGGACTTGTGCTGAACTAGTTACAACGAAGAATGGGATATATCGAGTATATCAAATATCACAATATTTTTTTCCAAAAATCTTAACATTGATATTGAAACGCTATTTTTTTATTTATTTTTTATTGTAAGAACCTTTGGTTTGCTTTGATAAATACTAACATAATAACATTTTAAGTAATTATCAGCAATGCGTATAAACTGCCTTCAAAACTATGAAAAGAACACACTGTTAATGATATCCATAATCAAAGACTTTATCTAGTCTAATAACACATTATTGACATATTGCCCAGACATAACAAAAACTATTGTTCCTGTTACCTTCATAATAACTACATACAATTCTTTATTGATTGAGGTGTTATGAAATAATACACAGAGATGGACAAAGCCCTTTTCATATTTTAATTAAAGATTGACAGCGGGGCAATGACCCTGCTACAATTTCACCCGAAACTCATGCACATGTTGAAAAACACAACTTACACTTTCAACTAAGGATGCTTGAAAATGTTTCCCACAGAGTCTGTAGCACTCGAACAACTGCTCTGCTGATTTGTCACTGAGATCTTGCCTCTGACATTTTTCAACCCACTTCTTGGACCTGAAAGGAGGGGATACATCAAAAGGATAACATTAGTTGTCAATAGAAATGTTGGCATTGAGTTTCAGTTTTATAACAATCAGCCAATGCATCCTGCCCCTTTTCTAAAAACAACTAACAATGACTAAGATTTTAAAGCTAAACAATGCATACAACAACAAAAGCATATCATGGATAAAACAATTCTACAACTTGTGACATTAATTTATTTAGCAGATTAGTAGGGGGGTTGTTTCTTTAGCTGAGGATAACATGAGCCAAGCACCTGTTGACTGTTACAGTGTGTATTCAGGTATAATACTGGATTATGCACAACACAATTAGGGGAGACCATTGGGGAGATCTCCTAACGGAACACCCTCGTGTCGTTTATGCTGTTGGTTATAGGTTATAGACATGCACTTACAAGAAAAATAAACCAAGTATGTCATCTTTAGATGTCTTTTACTACAATTATAGTATTTTACTGTGGTATATATTGTATTTTGTAGACAGGCTTTTCCATAACGTGTTTACAACCTCAAAAAGAAATCATGATGTCAGGTGTGTCTATGTTTGCAAAAGGCAACGCCACGAGTATAGGTTTAATAAAGAATGCTCTCCAGGGCGAAACACAGGCAGGAAATCTTGCTGAAATAAACCTCGACACTTAAAGCAAAGTTACCCCCGATTTAGAATGCATGGCTTCTATTATTTGATGTACAAATAAACACGTTGTTGTGGGTAGCTTGAGAGCTCCCTGTTTTCTTTAGCATCATTAGCAATAGTTACCTTTCTGGGTCGCATGGAAACCTGAAGAGGGGTTGTGGGTCGGATTTGCCCCCAGTACAGTCTGGAACAGCGCATTGAACCTGCATTCTGTTGTTGTATCATATGCTCGTTTTCTTTTGTTGCAGTGAAATTCCTTTCAGATAAGCAAACTACGTTGCTAACTCTAAGCTACCGTGTCAAGCTACGTCGAATAGTAAATTGATTTCCGACTTTTCTTCAAAATAAAACAAATGCATTTTGCTTTTTAGAAAATGTTCCAATGTATCATACGTTATTCTTATAAGCCATCTGAAAAATGCATACGGGAACTAGGTTTGTTAAGTCTAAATAAAGTAGTGTATGTTTTGGGATTTTGGTGGTAATTATAATTTTATTTTGAAGGCACATTCTTGCAATTGAAACATTTTTGAAGAGTGATGTATTTAACCCGCGTGCAGAAAAAAATCGCGCTTTTTTCCCACAATCCTCAGCAGTCTTTCAAAACTTGAAGACATGCCATGGCATGTCCACAGTCACACCATGGACTGTTAATAAATCATGGTTCGCACACGCTATGGCTCACATCATTGGTCCACATATGGTTCACATCCAGGAATGGCATATTTCAAAAGTATTTATATTTTTGAAGTATTGTTCAATTTGTAATTAATAACACACTTGTTGGTGATAATCAAAGTTATTATTATATAACTATCACATCATACTTGTACTTTACTTGAGTATTTCATTTTTTTCCCCCTACTTTGTAATTCTACTCCACTACATTTATTTAATCCCTTTAGTTACTTTGCAGATTCGGATGAATGATGTGAAATACGGTCAACCCTTAAATCAGACTTAAGTTACACCTGGAGTAAATTCAGCAGCTACCCTGCATCATATATATAATTGGGAAATTGACTAATCTGCACAATGACAACTTTTACTTTTGGTATTTGAAGTATATTTTGAGTAACATTTTGAATGCAGGTCTTTTTCTTCAAACAGGGTATTTCTATTCTATTTTATTCAAATACAAGACCTGAGTACTTTCCCCCCCTCTGAATTTACTGAAATGAATTGCTTTTGTTTATTTTATTTCCCTAATGTTGAACAATACCTACTGGAGGCAATATAGATCTTTGCTTTTCACAAAGCTGTTAAGTCATTGGGCGTGTATCTGAAATTATCTGTCTGCATTGACCGGTATTAGAGGAATTCTATTTGTGTTCAAACATTCAAACCGACGGGGTGAAACCTAGAAGTGGGATGAAAGAATGTAGTATTCTTCAATTCTCGTTCTGCGTTTTGAGACATCCTATTGGTTAATTCCTTCATCTCGCGATACTTGTATGGCCAATTGCATCGCATCAACTCCAAGTCAAATCCAATATGTTACATAGCCAGTTGTGCCTGAGACTGTTT
This sequence comes from Eleginops maclovinus, assembly GCF_036324505.1. Lineage (NCBI taxonomy): Eukaryota > Metazoa > Chordata > Actinopteri > Perciformes > Eleginopidae > Eleginops > Eleginops maclovinus. Next base: position 22,752,249 of record NC_086359.1, on the reverse strand, counting down.
CATATTATAGAGCATCTGTGGGTGTGCTTCTTTGGATGGGCTTTCTCTTCGTATATTAACATATACAACAAAAACAGAACTGGGTAAGTCAACATTTCTTTGTAATTGTAATTAAATGTAGGTTATGTTATAGATAGTTACAATGAGCGAGCAACCGTTAACATTAGCCTTTTTCCCTGTGTGGCGCATCATGTCAGTTGAGTAACGTTAGGTACATTTTGCAAAACGCCCAACCTGTAGCTGATATTTTCAAATGTAGATAAGCATTATATAATATTTTCCAAAAACGCGAACCTGGTAATACGTGCTATGAAAATGTGGGTTACAGTTTTGAGGGGGAACATGTTGTAGCCTAACGTTAGCTGGTGATACTGGCTCCTCACTGCTTGTGTACCTAACGTTAACGGCTTTGTTCGTCCTTCAGAAATCGCCATTGAATTAACCACATCGAGGTTTCACAATGGATAATGTTGCAGTTTCTAAACGAAACAACACCAACAAGAAGGTAAGCTTTGTAATGCTTATTAATAACATATATTACATAAAATCAGCATACCTAATATTCCTTTGGTTTTAATTGTATTAGGGAAACAAGGAAAATGCTCAGCCTGTGTATGGATCCAAGTCCTTCATCAGAAAAACGTCTGTTACTCCCTTCCAACTGACAAGCAACAAAAGAGATGACACCTTGGTGAAAGATGGTCCTCTTAAATCCAAGGTGGACACAAAGTCTACGTCTGGTGAGGCCCTGCAAAAAGTAAAGCCTGTGCAGAAAACTGTTAAAGCTGCTGATGTCAAACCACGACAAACACACAGCCGGGCATTCCTCACCGAACAGGCTGTAAGACACAAGAAAATAGTTGCAGAAGCTCCAAAGCCCCCAGCTACTGTTCGATCATCCAAATCGGCTCCCGGCATGTACAAAGGCAAGGTCGTCCAGTCTAAAATTGGATCCATTTGGAAGTCAACTACCAGCATTAGCGAGCTGGATCTTAAACCACAAGCACCCAAAACAGAAGGCCAGAAGGTCGGAAATGTCTCGAAACCCAGATCCAAATCTGTTGCTGACCTGCCTGGGTATAGCAAGCAGAAACCTGTGAAGACATGTCCCAAGTTGGCGTTGGGGAGACCTGCTCAGGTCTCCAAGCCTACCGTCTCCAGCCGCCCCCCCACAGGATTCCGCTCTGCTCGTCCTCCTGCCAGTACCGCCCCAACAACACTAACCAGCACCAGAAACAATAAAGTGGCTCCCACAAAGGGGACCAGCACTCAGAACTCAAAGATTTCAGCCACAGACAAGAAGGTCAACAAACCTCCTGTCTCAAGTACCCTCAGTCAGTACAGAGTTAACATGGAGACTGCAGAGGAAAGAAGGTAACACATTTCACACACACACACACACACACACACACACACGGTATGCTTGCCTAAGTGCTGCTGTGCATGCTCAAATATTTTTGTGTTCCCTCTTCAGAGCAAAACTTGCGGAGTGGATGGCCTCCAAGGGGAAGAGTTTCAAGAGACCAGCCGGGGCGATGGCCGAACCCTCTAAAACCAAAGTGCCTGCAAAACCTGCAGCTGATATCAAACCAAAGTCTCAGCCAGCTGCACAGAGAAACCCTGACCCTGAACCCAGACTGGAACACAAGCCGGACTCTGTTGCCACCGCTCACTGTGCAGACACACAGGGAGCATCGTCAACACAAGGCCAAACTCCACTCATCATGAACACCACTCTGGACTTGCTGGAGAACTCTGATGCAGGTCTGCTGCCCGGTGACTCACTGGGCAGTGTGGATGATGTAAGAAAACAGGCAGTATTGTTGTTACTATAAATATCTTTCACGGTCATCAACCATGCTAACTTCTTTGATTAATTTTGACAGATTGTTGTGAACCTGTGTAGTGCTTTGGAGGCCATGGTGACTCCCTCTAAATGTGATGGTAAGCTTTCCAAAAGTTGTCTATTAATAATAAAATGGTATACAGTCAGTTTTAAAATTAAATCATTTATCCACTTAGATCATTAGGAATTCTGGTCTAAAATGAATGTAGCACTCGTACAGACTCTTCCTTATCAAACATTTGTTGTTTTTTGGTTTCCATTAGGGCCCGCGCTGGTGACAGATGTGTGCTCTGATGCTGAAATGGAGGACAGCAAACCAGAGGAGCTGAAGAAGGGAACGCCTGAGGATGTTAGCAAGCAGCCAAAGGTTGAGCAAGTGAAGGATCAAGTGGTGACGGAAGAAGAAGAAGAAAGTGATGATGATGTAGAATGTGTGACAGAGAAAACACCACAGAGGGAGTGTGCTTCAATGATAAAGTACAGTGTGAAGACCACCCCATACCTGCAAAGGTAAGTCTATTAAGTTTAATGCTAGCCATCTGTTTTGCCCGATCTTTCCAAATAACTATTTTTGAAGTGAAGTAGTTTAGTTTCCCTTATTACACTTGTGAAACACAATTTCTTTCCTTCAAATCCCCTTTGTTCAGTGTCAAGAAGACAATCCAAAAGGATGCCAGCACAAGTAGGTTGAAGAAACAGAGTAACATCAAAGATCTGAAGTTCCTGACACCAGTGCGACGCTCCTGCCGCATCGAGCGCAAATCGTCCCGGCTGCCGGCGATGCTGATGGACCCTGATCCCTGCGTGTCCTCCCTGGCTGAGCTGGTGGGGCTGGACGACGATTCCAACGCCTACATCTACAGGAAGAACCCCGCTCTGCTGGAAGACCTGCCGGACCAGCCCAGTCAGTGAGGAGCCCTGTGTGGGACTGAGGCTAACAGACACTTTATACTGATATTTGTATCACTAAAAAACAGTTTTATGCAGTTTAATTTTATTGAGTTAAACATTGTCCTCGTTGTTGTATTCTGAATGTATTGTATTTTCATTGTCTTTGCTATCCTATAACACTTTGTTCATATTTTAAATAAATGTGACCTGTATTGCCAAACCCTAATGCAATAAAAGAATGCCGTATCGTAAAACGTTCTGCTCTATTGTTTACTTTATAAAAGCATCGTTATCATTCAGTGTCCCTCATCGCAAGATCCAAGAACATCTTAAATGATTTTAATCTCATTTTGAGTGCATGAGTTTAACTACAGTGGCTGGATTTAGTAATTAGTTACGTCTTTAAACAAATAACTCATGTAATGTATACTTTCAGTACAGCTGTCATCAGGTAAACTAGTTTGGACAGATTTCAGAAATCGATAGTGTGTATATGTGCAGAACTGAGAAAAATGAAGAGAAACCATCACGTTTAATCCCACTTTATTGACCACATTGTAAAAACCCATTTAAAGCGTTCTTAAATGAACACTGCTTTCTTCTGAACGCTTCATTGCAAATTACACTTCCTGGACGTTTTGACACCAGCTCCCTCTGATCCCAGATGAGACATTTCATTATGACAAAATAAAAAAAGAAAAGAAAATCATCCACAAAAAAAAACTAAAACAAAATCTCTTTGATGCAATTTTCTTCCCCCAAACAAAAAGTATAAAAAGTACTCTCTCTCCACTCATCTGCAGACCACAGGGGAAGGTGTTCAGTGCTGTGCGCTAAAAGGCTGTTCACCGTCTGAAGCTTTTATGTCCTTGAAAGACCTCGGTTGTCCAGATCTTTGACCTGAAAAATGGAACACAAGAGTTTGGGTTAGAGAGATCTGCCAGTCTACCTTCATAAAACAGCGAATAAATCAATCATTTGATCCATTAATAGATTATTTGTTGGAATAGATAACATAAAAAACAATTCTTTAAAAAAATGCAATCGGTTTCTGAATAAAGGGTCCCTCATCACAGCTCTTGTTTTGTCTTAATCTTTGTCCAAAGACATTTAATTCACTATCATTTAAAACGAAAGGTAGCACATTTTCACAAAACCATTAAATGTTTGTTGTCATTGACTTTAAAAACAACTTTTTCAAACGTTTTTTTTCTTCTACTGACTGTTTGATTAAATCTATTTTGGTAGCTTTAATGTATTTAAAGTTTATGTTGGTAAGATATATGTTTCAGCGGCTGTGATCTCAGCAAACCGAAGTCTTTATAGACAGATCTAACAATATTTGAAGGGACAGAATGAGGACACGTTGTTAATCTTACCTTGTATATCCTAACCAGCCAGTGCTCTGTTGTGTAGGCCTCCTCCAACACATCCAGTTCAAAGTCTTTGTTCCCGATCTCAGCGTTCCTCACTCTGTCGTACCCGGGGGGGCGCTCTGCAAACACGTCAGTAGCATCGTCAGAATTACAGTACATATTATCACATTTGTATTGTACCTATTTCTTCTATATTTATTTTTCCCATAAACATTTCTTTTTGTGACAGTTTTTAAAATATAATGTTTTTTAATTAATTCTTGTTGTGTTTATGTTTAAACCATTATACGCTAAAGCATATATTTGAGTAAACCTGCTTGACAATAAACCTGATTCTAAAGCTGATCTGCAAATGATGTCCAGTCTTGCTGCATGGTTTTTACAAACTGTTCTTTCTAACTATAGGAGCTACATCAATTACCGTCTAAACTTAACAGTTATAAAAATAAAATAAAAAGAGCATTCATTCCTCAAATTGAGTGTTGTATGTCTTTTTAAAAAATGGACCTTGAGTCTTCAATAAAACTGATAGATTGATTGATTGATTGATTCCCACTCTGCCCCTGCAGGGTAACAGCGGGTCCTGCAGGAGGATAGAGTTACTCACTGGCTTCTGTGTAGACCTGTCCGAAGCGGTAGTAGCACATCTTGTACATGAGGCAGTTGAGCAGGACGGGGGAGCCCTCGCGGTCCACTCGGAACTCTCCGGTAGGGGTGTAGTAGTCGTGCTCCTTGATGTGTTTGCCTGTGTCTGTGCTTCCCCCGATGCGCACCATCCACAGGAACTTATTGATGTCTGAGGCACACAGATGAACTCATTAGAGAAATGATGGTGGAAATGTCTTCTTATATATAAAAAGGTCTTATTTATTGGCCTTCCTTTTCTGGAACAAACTTAGTCAGAGAGCATTACAAAATGGTTAGCTTTTAGGGGAACTAGCAAAGTTACTTCTAAAGCAAAAATACTACCTAGTAAGGCAAAATCAGGGATAGGAATACTTTAGCAGAGCCAGTGTTGTGGAACTTTAGCCTGTCTGCTAACTGGCAGTATTGCCTATTTATGCAGAGAGTCATTACAGCTATGAGATTAGGGCCTGATCCAAAACAAGAGCACCAGCTTAGGGAGGACAATAACATCCTGACAATACACAACAAGCCATGAAAGAAGACCCATTACCTCTGAGAGGGTCTTTAAAGATTAGCTATGACTGTTTTGAGTTTCTATCTTCCTGTCAATTCACATATTGTAAGTCACTTTGGATTAAAGCTTCAGCTAAATTAAATGTAATGTAAAAAGGCAGTGGTTCCCAAACTGTGTGGCAGCCGCGTGGGAGTTTTTGTGCAGAGAGAACATTTTAGAAAAAGACTGTTGTTTCTGCACTCTAGTGGCTTTAGTCAGATGTCGCACAATAGAGCTGCAGTAAGGCATTAACTACAGTTAATGTTTAAAATAAATTAGAAGTAAAATGTACAAACAAAGGATGTGTCTGACTGTGTGTTTATGCGAGTTCTTGAAACAATGTTTTCCTTAATAAAACAGACTTTTAAAGCCAACTCTGTAAAGCCTCCATCTATAGTAAAATTATAGTGTGTATACAGTATGTACATGCTATTGATATTTGGGACGTACCATCTGAAGAATAGCCCGTCAGTCCTCCAAAGATGACGAGCACATAGCTGACGTCCAGCTCCCTCATGATCTCATAGGCCCGCTCCTCTGTGGAGGCCATGGCCTGCAGAAGAGACACACACAGTCAGCACAGCAGATCTTTTTAAAACCTGAGTACCCTGAAGGTTCCACAGCTCACCTGTCCCACTCTGGAAATGTGGGTGTTGTTCCACGTGTTGTTGTCCACTAGAATGGTTCGATTTGCCATGGCCGTTATCTGGTAGCCATAATCCCACCATGACATGACTTTGGCATCCTAGAAACACAAAATAAAACCAATGACTGCGAGGGGAGCCTTTAATCTAACAGCTATGACGATGCTGACTCATAATAATGTGTCTTTAACTCTGATAGTACTTCTCCTGACCTCGGGGGTGTTGTGGCGGAGCCAGTAGTAGGCCTCTCTGAAGTCGTCGAAGATGATCCGGCTGCCGTCGCCTCCACGCGCCGACAACACGATGGAGGGGGAGGAGTACGCCTCGCTGGTCACCCAGGTGGAGTGGAAGGTGTATGTGATGAGGAAGAAGGCCATGACCAGAATCATCCCACTGGCAACCTGGGAGGAAGATGCAACCGGATGTCAGCCGGTGTTACCTTCTTCTCTTTAGGGCATTTTAGTCTGAATGAAGATGGCTTTGGGCCAAACCTCTTGTTATCTTCTTTTCTGAATGTTATTACTTTTTAAATCAGTCAGTATATTTTCATTTCATTTTAATAAAATAACTTATAACACCAACTACAAAACAGGACTCAACCCCAGATCAAAAAGAACAGAATTACTCTCAAGAAAATGTCCTCAACATTTAAAAAAGCTCCTTTAATGCTATACGTGTGATGCTTCCCGTCTTGTCCAAAAAAGACATGAATGACCTCAATGAGACTCTTCTGGTTAAATACAGTCATTCTGAATAGTTTATAGCTTCACTTATAACATTAAAAACATAAAGCAACATTTAAATGCAGATGTGATCTTTTAACCTTGGTGTTTCTGCACAGATGCAAATAGAGATTCAGCTTTGAAAGAATTATGAAGACATATTCCCTAAATAAAGTTTACACAATACAAATTAGATTATTTGACATTGTGAGTTTGTTTTAGATTATTTCACCTTAATAGCTGGTCTTGTGGAGCTAATGATAACTCATGTATGTACAGTTGGGTGTATTTAATAATGCAATGCGTTATTCTGGAAACTAGCAAGTGACTAACGCTACCTAGCTAAAAGAATTTCACCCCTGGGATCAGGAAGGGGAACTCCACAACCCTATTTCAATACAACATTTAGCTTTGTATTGTGAGTGGTTTTTTTTTTAATACTGAGTAGTGACATCTCAATCCTGTTTTCATTATTCTTGTTTTAATACACTGCCTGGCCAAATAAAAGGTCACTCTCTAATATTCGTTGGACCGCCTTTAGCTTAGATCACGGCACACATTCTCTGTGGCATCGTTTCCACAAGCTTCTGCAATGTCACAACCTTTATTTCTGTCTTGAATTAATTTTTCACCAAGATTTTGTATTGATGGCAGGAGATTCGGACCACTGCACAAAGTCTTCTCCAGCACATCCCAAAGATTCTCAATCGGGTTCAGGTCTGGACTCTGTGGGGGCCAATCCATGTGTGAAATGATGTCTCATGCTCCCTGAGCCACTGTTTCACAATCTGAACCCAATGGATCCTGGCATTGTCATCTTGGAACATGCCCGTGCCATCAGGGAAGAAAAAATCCATTGATGGAATAACCTGGTCCTTCAGTATATTCAGGGAGTCAGCTGACCTCATTCTTTGGGCACATTGCTGAACCTAGACCAGACCAACTGCAGCATCCCCAGATCATAGCACTGGCCCCACAGGCTTGTGACCTTTTTTTTGGCTGGGTAGTGTATAATGCCTTTCAAAAAGGAGTTTTTAACCAGTTTCTAAATCTAAAGGTGTCAACACGTGAGGACTCAGTCTGCCTACCTCGTTTTTGATGGGGTAGGTGGCGTCCTGCTGCTTCTTGTTCTTCTTGTCTGGCCGGCTGACATCCAGATTCTTCATGTAAGTGGTCAGGACCTGGGACACACCGATGCCCGACAGGATGCACATGACTGGAGCCAGAACCAACATCAGACGCACCTGAGGGGGAGACAATCCAGCAGAACATTAGCTCATATAGAGTGGCGCAGGAATGAGTGCTACATCTGTAAATAAGTAAACATTTTAGCACTTAAATGTATCTCAAAGTCATGTCTCAAGTGTTTTTTATTGAGTTTTAGCTCATTCAAAAACTTTTAGGTGGCTGAAATAAGGTATGCTGGTAACAAGCTTATGAGATTTTCACATTGTATTCTACGACATGAAACGTGTCAGTAAATACCCAACTGGTGAATGTTTGTAGCTTTTATGTGGCTTAAAAACGTAGGTAGCAAACAAGTGACACTACTAAACGTCATTACACAAATATGAGCTACCATTAGCTTAGCAGTGATGACAAAAGCTCATGCGACCGCCATGTAGTTGTTATTTACTATTGGCGATTGCATTTATGCTTCAACTATCACATCAGTTTGGTATATGTGGAGAGAATCCTACTGGATAATGCATGCAATTAACATAAACGCATGTTTGCAACAGATCTTTATTTCTGTAACGTTTTAAAATCCAATGAAAAACCTCACTGCTTTTAGTTGAGGAAGCCTCGTTGCTTACTTCCGGTCGTCATGCAAAGATACATCATCAATGCACTAAGGTCTATAGATATAAAAACAACATGAAAAAAACCTTTTCTGAATACATGCATTTGCATTCAGCCATGTTTAAATCAGTCAGGGATGCCATTTTCTGGTGACACTGTTGATGTGTCACAGACCTAAGTAAACAGATCAATGGCTCTCTAAAGAGTTCTTTGAGAAGTATATGTTACTCTATAAGGACGTACCATGACAGCTGAGAAGTACATGCTGGTGACTCCGTACATGATGATGAAGATCCTGGCGTCTGACAGGTTGTTGAAACAGTAGTAAAGACCAACTGTAAGGAAAAGCAAGAGGAGCCTCAGTAAAAACCCAGAAGAATCCACCAATCTGTAGGGATCATACAGGACAACATTTTTGTTGTTCTCGGTGTGAACTTGCCTGGGAACATAAAGACCAGCAGCTGGAGGTCAAAGTAGTATGAGGACCAGGTGGTGGGCTGGTGCTCAGAGACAGAGGCTATGATGGGAATGTTGTTCTTGGCATAGGAGGGATCCAGCAGGGAGTAAAAACGACCAGTCCATGGAGAGATCTTACCTGAGGGAAGACACTTTCGGTCAGTCAACGTCAAACAAGATAACATTTCACACGGTTCAGGAAGTGCTGAAGGACACATTTCTCCATCCAATAAATTCTTGTTTTCAAAGTTCCCTCTGATGAGTCCTCTTACCGGTCAGCATGAGGACAGTCCCCACTGACAGCAGCAGGAAGCCCACCAGGGAGATGACGCTCTTGAACAGCACCTCAAACTGCTGGGCGTTCAGTTTGCTGCGCAGGTAGTCCACAAAGGCGTGAATCTGGCACAAGCCAAACACACCGAAGGCTGCCATGTGCTCTGATGACTGCACCGGCTGGATTAGGAGGAAAAAGAGAGACAGGAAGTCAGACTGTGGTACCAGCACATGACACTGAAATGTGTGCTATAGAGGGACGATCAGAGTAACACAAGAAACATAAGACAGTACTAGTGTGAAATTAAGACTTTGACTGATACTGTACCTGCCTACATTTCTCAATACAGATACTAACATCTCAAACATCAACTCAATTTAACTATTTTGTCAATGTAATGCACTGGAGGATGTGAAAAAATAAGCCATAAAACAGAAGTTTATCATTGTGTTCATACATTTAATATCACGCCGGAGAAACTCTTAAGGCCACATTTTTCCACCTCCAAATGTCACAATGCTGCTGAAATAAGTTTAAATCCTTGCAGATACTAATACTACTAGCAGTTGTAAGTTATTTTGTGGACTGACGTTCCCCTCTGGTAAGTAGTGATCCAATGTAGGAAGGAAGGAAGGAACCCTTAATGGTCCCACATAGGGGAAATGCACACTCTGCATTGGGCCCATCCCACTGTTAGGAGCAGCGGGCTGTGCAGCGGGCTCCCTAAGGACTTTGCCACCACCGCTCGCCATATAAGTCTAGGCTAGCTTTCATTGTGAAAGATAAAAGGAGAGAAGCTGTGATATGCTGCCGCTGCTTTTGACATGATTGGAGCAATAAAGAGTTCGCTAACTAAGTTGGGAGGACAGAGGTGATGTGTTAATACTGCATTACCTTCATAAGTATAGAAACAACTCATAATTGCGGTTGCAGTACTTTAGTTATATACATCTTTGAGTCTGCAAGGGTATCTTACTTCTAACTCGTGTTCTTTAAAATTCCCAAAACGGGAACCACACAGCATCATTGCAGGTGATTTTCTTCCAGACGACATGTTGCCCGGTCCAATAACTACTTGATGATTAAAAAACAGGCCCTGGTCTACAGCACTGCATTTAATAACTAAATTACAGGACTCCATGTTCACAGGGGTAAAGACTTGTTTTCATCCTACTGGCATACCATAGACTCTTTTAGACTCGAACACTAAAATCTGGATAACTGTACCATCACCTGTCCCAATATAACATTAGCATAGTCCAATGACATCAATACAAACAAAACAGTGCTAATGATTCAAATTAAATTCAAAGAATGTTATCTGTCTTGAAAACATAAACATTTCTTAGACCTCATTTTGTTCTAAGTAGCTCTTACAGTTGTCAAGAGCACTTGTATATGCACATGTCAGCAAAACAAACGACAATGGCACGCAGAGTACTGTGATAACGTTCTAGAATCGGCATACTCGGCAACACTTCATCTTCACTCACCTGGAAACCAACAAAAGAGATCTGCATGGAGAGGATGGTGCCCAGGCAGTACACTGTGCAGTAAGCCACGTAGATACGGTGAGAGAATCGACCCGTGAGCATCAGAACCAGGACGTGGAGGGGGATCAGGTTGATGAGGAACACATAGCCACCCCATGAGGAAACCTAGATTCACACAAACAACTCATCAGGACCTCTATGAACTCAGAATAATTCAATGTGTCATGCACTTTTGGTTATCCTCACCATGTAGAAGTAGGCCAGCGCGCACATGGACGACCAGTACACTGAGCCCGTATTCACAGCCTTGATCCACATGTAGTAGGTCAGCAGCATGCAGAAGATGGCAATACCTGAGCAGGACGGCACAGAGGGAGTTCATTATCTATCTTTCTGTGATGTATTCACAGACAGTGTTTTGCATATCCAATGCATGCACACCTTCGTTATCATAGGAGCCCGCCACGGATCGGGAGATGTAACCAGGCACCACGGCGATCATGGCAGCAGCCAGGAGCCCCGCACCGGCATCCTGCAGAGGAGAAGGGCTTTCAGTGGCAATATTGTTTACACCATCATATCAAGAAATAACTATTCTCATCATTTATGTCTTTATATGTTTATGTGCTGTTTTTCCTGTAAAGTGAAGAGTGCTTTGTAAATAACGTTTATGTTTTATAGCTTATTACTAACAGGATTCTAAAGCAACACTCCACACCATAAGGTCTGTGCTGTTCAATCTGGAGAATATGTTTAACAGTGTCTTCTGCAGTGGTAGAAATTACCCTGATGATTGTCCTATTTTTATTTTATTTAGGCTTCTGACACAAACTAGCCTCAGCCGTAAGTCTCTGCAGAGGGTGGACAGCACATCACAAAGACGGAGCTGCCTTCCGTGGAGGACCTCTACTCCCAGCGGCTCAGGAAGAAAGCCCACAGGATCATACAAGACCCCCATCACCCCAGCAACCAACTGTTCTGCCTCCTCTGGTGGTACCGCAGCATGAGGACCAAAACCACCAGACTCAGAGACAGTTTCATCCCACAGGCCATCAGACTGCTTAATGCCTGAGCTCTGTGCCTTCACAACTTCAACTGTTTGCTACTCGCATATTTATCTATAATTACTATATGCAGTATTTTATTTCACTGTACAGCATTTAACATTTAACATCTGTTTTTAGATCATCTAATTCTATTTTACTTGTATATAGTTCACTTCTTCTGCATTACTTGGACTTTAGTCGAGCAACATTCTCTTGCACTCTTTGTATAGTTTTGTGTCTTCTTTATATTTATGTTGCATTCTTTGAGGAGCCCAGGACTTCAGATTTTCATTGCCATAAGTACACTGTAGCTGTGCATATGACGATAAAGCCTTTGAACTTGAACTTAAGAGAATTACTGTGTTACAATCTGGTGGTGGGGAGTTTTAAGAGATGTGTCTTTATCTGCTGCCTGGATTTTCACCGGTTATTTTTTATTATTTAAGTTGCGACGTAAATCCCTTTGGTGTCCATCAAAAGAAAAACTGGTTTATATTCTTAAATGACATAGTTTGTTGTATTTTTATGCATTTCTACCTTTAACTCCTTGGTGAAGTGGTAGGTGACGATGGCGGTGAAGGAGGAGAACAAGGGAGCCAGGAAGACACAGACATTACGGATGTCAATGGTGATGTGGAAAAAGTGTAGGACATGGTAAAGTACGGCAGAGGTGATCATAAGTCCTGGAGAGAGGAGAGAGGGAGACGAGACAAGGGGTTGAAATTAGCTTAGCTTTAGTGCTAATAGGGCACACCGATACATTAACCTCTGTTCTTTACCTAAACACTTCACTGCTCTGATATCCAACCCCCGAAAGTAAAGATTATAAACCCACATACATCTACTTGTACTTTGCTCTCACGTATATGTTGCTGAATCCTACCTGGATAAATGGTTCCACCAATGATCCTCCCCAGAGGATACCATGCCCGGTCGTCAAACCAGTTGTGAAACTTATAAAATCCTTCTTCTGTCAGGAACCGGGTGGTGCGGTAGTTAAAGTACCTGAAGATGAGATGAAGCCAGAGTTAATGAGACATTAACTTTAAGGAGTAAAATCTGTTCAAAATGCTTGAAAATAACCATGACACTTACGGATCGAACTCATGGATGACACTTTCAAACCTCAAGACGGAAAACAGTCTGGTGGAGAATGCTGGAGAGGAGGGAAAGCACATGGATCAATGTGTTCAGTTTGTTTTGAGGGAGACCATGCCATTGTTTACGGGAAGCAGAGGACTTACAGAGGATACCAGCCATAGACAGGATGAGCAGCTTCAGCAGCGTGTCCTGCTTCTCATAGGACAAACGGAGGAAGCCCAGCTTGGTCATTTTGGCGAGTTTAGGAACAGCTCACCATACAACCTAAGGAAGACAGGCACTGTAAGACTGACAGGTACAACGTCCTTCTCAAACAGACTTGATTCAGAATAACCTCCACATAACCCTAATTCATTTACTTGTAATAATGCACTGTTTACAATGTGTAGTAGGTTGGTTTTTTTTATTGTGTATACTCCTTTATTTTGTGTTGTGCATTTGTTGAGATACACAAAAGATACATATACACTACTGATATATTTACTGTTTTTGTTTCTGCTCTGTTTTTACTGTTAATATGTATATTTCTACTGTTTATTCATACTATATATACCTAATAATTACTCGTGCAACCCCCCTTTAAATGCTGCTGAGACAATTTCCCAAATTGGGATCAATAAAATAAATCTAATGGGACGATGAAATGAAAAACTACATTGTATATTTTATACATTTTATTTTTAGAAATAAATCTTTCAAAAAAGAACATACTTTTAATGTGAGGTTTTAAATGAGCCAAATCTTCATATAATCAAAGCCTGCAAACTGTAAAGACTCAACTTCCATGCCCAGCCCAACCAGATAAGGCCACGTTATAAGATGTGGCGTCAGGAACCAGGAAGCACCCGCTCTGGAAAACTTCTGCAGGGATTTATGCCTGTATTCTGCACATTTTGTATATTTTTCCACGCGATAACACAAACCAGCAAGCTAAAACGAGCTCTTATTAATGCTTACTTTAAGAGCTAGCCGTACAAGTACTGAGACTTAACCAACACTCTAACACCACAGAGCAAGGGAATCAACATTAGCTAGGGTTTGTTCAGCACGTTACCTATGAACACCCACTATGTGCACATTTAAAAGTGATGCAAGTACCGTTATAGCCTAGACTGCATCTTACAGCAAGTCAGCATCAGGCCGGCTAGTGCTGATGCTGCTTCCATTTCATCCAGTTAAAAGTGTGGCTAGCGAGGCTAACCTGCTAGCGTCTGTATAATGAACACCTCTGCCCCTCACCTCCTCTCAGACTTGTTTTGAAAATATCTGCGACACCTTCACAAATGGCAGCAGGTCAACAGCTTACAATACACAATTAGTTGTCCTGTTTAAGCTCACAAATATATATTTAATGTTCAGTAAGACTCACCCGCTCCGTTCCTGTTCTCATACACTATTCACACACAACCTTAACCGAGACTAATCCCGCCCCAACCAAGCGTTACTGTGCGTTTATTGGACCAGCGTCAGTCCACAGAAATCCTACATTAATCTGATTGGTTATTTGGCTGTCATTCAAATTTAGTTTCCTACCTTGCCGCTGTAGTGTAGTGACGTGTCCTTAGTAAGGAGAAAACGTGTCGCCCTCTACTGGTTCATAACGAACAGGACAATATCATTTGAGTGGTGCAACCAACACTCAGTACAGTAAATTAACAACAAAATGACAATATTTAATTAGAAATTCATTGAAAAAGTATAACAAACAATTTACAATCTTAAGGATGTCTATTTTCAGTCGTGATCAGATGGTTTTACTCACAAGTCAGTGGCAGCTTTTTCCTAATAACAATTGAGCATAAATGAAACAGTCTACAAGGTAGACTGAATGCCTACACTATGACAGGGTGAAATGTAAAACAGCATACCACATCCACAATTTACTTTTCTCTGCAGTTTGAAAACTATTCATTTTTAATAGCTTTTCAGTAGTCCACCATCTCCCTCAGGTCTCCCCAAATTCGCCCATTGTCCTCTTCATTTCACTCTTAAGTTTAACAAGTCTTGTCTAGTCGTCACTGTGGTAGCAAAACACCGAACACAGTTCTCAAAAATATTGAATACTGCCAATTTTATTGAAATTAGATGTATTACTTTTACAAAACCTCACACACATACATCAGTCTGCACAAACACTATGCTCTTCTTACAATAATTGCACACCAGTTCATAATCTTGGCCCTCCCGTGGCCATGAGCTCTGAAAAGTGACAGAAGCTTGGTGACTTGGTATCTGCATGGTGGTGGGCTTCTGGTTGAACATATGGGATATCACACAGCACTGAAATTGAAGAGTCGATGATCTGTTGGAACCAAGTATATATGCTGCAGCTCTCTAGGGGATAGCTAGAGAAAGCGGGTCAAGGCCGGTCACCCATATGTTGAATAAAGACTATGTGACTCCAATTATTACACAGCTAAGCATTGTAGTGGTTGAAGTGAAATAAAGAAAACATAAATGCAACAGTTTGGCAGTGTCATCTCACCTACCATCTACTAAATTCACACAGAGTGAAAATGCTATGGCAGCTTTTCCTTAACTGGTGTCATTTCGTGATTTGCTAAATGTAAACCTCAGTGGATTGAGATTCAATTTGGGATGAGACACCAGGCTAACCTTTAGTCAACACTCAAAAAGAGTGGCCTTGTTATTTAGTTTCCGTTATGAAGGTCACCAACCCTTTGTATAGCAGCTCTTGAACTGATTTTGTATATTCTAATAAACCAAAGCTCTGAAACGATACACACGCCTCCCTTTTTAACTGTACAGGGTTATTCTGGGACTGCTTGAAGAGAAAAACCTATCCATGTGCAAAAAACATTCTATCTGTGAGGAAGGAATGTGACTTGCAACATCAAGAAAACACGTACTGTACGTACAGCGAGACTGTGCTTTCCTTCTGAGCGCAAACAAGGCCCTTCAGTTCAAATGTCCGTTCGTCACATGTCATATTATACGACATGATTTCTTGTGCTGTCATTTATTTTTAAGGAGAGTGACTTAAAATGGCACATTTTACAAAAAAAAAACAGTGAAAGAATTTCACAAAAGAAAAGAGCATATCATGTGTTGAGTGTGAGGCACGGGGCAGTCGATTTTTGTGTCACTCTTAAAATGTGTTTGGTGCAAATGAAGAACCAAAGGGACAGAGATTTATCAGAATCATGTAAACCCTTCATCCTACACCACATATCATCTTCTCTTAAGGAAATCCCTTTAGAAGAATCACTTTTTCACGATGAGTGAAGCCTTTCATCAACCGATTTCCTATCTCCTTCATCATTGTGGGGGGAGGGATCTGTGGCGGGTGGGGGAGGTGTGGGGCGATGCCAGCTTCTCCGACGAGGTCGAGGACGTCAGAGAGGACTGCAGGTGCACCGTCTTGTGGAAAAGTTTGTTGCTGATCAGCACCACCACGGAGAAGAGACGCAGCTGGAAGTGGCTGTGTGGAAAGCATCGGAGTGGTCAGTGGATTGTTCATTACAGAATCTGTTTAGAAAATGTGTTTTATGTTTCACTCACTACTGCTTTGTTGGCGTCTTGGCCTCGTTAGCGCTGATGATGAAGAGAGGGAAGAGGATGGAGAACAAGCAGCCACTGGGTCGAAAAGATGAACCAAACACAGGAGCATACAGTGAATACAGGAAGGGAAAACATGAGGCGATTCTTCCAGAGTGCACACGCTCTTTTAATAATTCCTGCCTGTTTCATGGTATTTCAAACATTTAACCAAACTCTTCTAAATATTTTGGAAAATGTTGTGACAATGATAATTTCTAAGTCTATCAAAAATGTTTAGGCATATATTTACTGTTAGCTTTTTGGTGTTGATTAGATTATATTAAGTGTTGTCAGGTGAGTTGACGTCTTTGTATCTAATTATTAATTGAAGTATTGTTTTCATTTGCATTTTTTGTTTTTGTTTTAGTGTCTTTCGACTAGAAAATATGAAGAGTAAACATAAAAAAGGTGTGATCTCAGTGATAATGTGCAGAATAATATAATAACAATAATAATAATAATAATAACACTTATTATATTTAATAATATATATATAGCACTTTCAAAAGATAAGTTAACAAACTGCTTTACAGAGCTAAAATAATCAGATTATATACATTTGAACTACAAATTACAAAGTTCAATGAAACCAAACAACCAAAACACAATTTAAAAATAACAATTATACATAAAAATCCATAGAATAAATTCATTTGAATAAAGCCTTTAAAATAAACTCCAATTTAAAGCCATTTCATGAATTGAGTTTTCAAAACTCATTAAAAACTTCTAGGGCTGTCAAAATATTCATAGGCATTGCAAATTGAATTTTGATAACAGATATATTTTGGGTTGATCGGAGCTGAAGAAAGTCATTTGATTTCTATGATAATGCGTAAAAAACAATCTGTGACTCATCTACACGATTGACCTAACGTACACACTTTGATTAAAAATTGTATAGGCAAGACTGCAACTACTGATTCTGCTTCCCTGATTAATTAGGAATGAGGAGTGTTACCTGATGATGTATGAGGAGGGCAGGGCGGTCAGCAGAGCCATGGGCAAACCAAAGCCGAAGTAATAGGGCCAGTTCCTCTCTATGTTGGACAGCCGTTGGTGCATTTCAACGCCTGAAGCAAACATAAACAGCCTCAGTGTGGTTTAAGTTCTCCATTCAGTCAAGATGATTCGGTTTTTACGATGTAAAGTGAGGGTCTCACCATGGTTGAACCAGCGATACTCGAAGCAGTACAGGGAGTAGAGCAGAGACATGTGGAGGAGGCTCACCATCTGTCCAATGGCATCGATCGGGAAGAGGCTCACAATCACGCCCTACAGGAGAATACACATCACAATCACATGAGAGAATGTGAACATTTTCATCCCATTGGCTTTATCTTAGAGAAAAGAGAATAAAATAGTTAGTTAGTTAGTAATAGTAATAGTTGTTCAAAATTAACGCTGATGCTGACATTTTAGCATGGTTTGAAAAGCTGATGTTAAGATCACTTTTTTTGTGTTGGTGTCTATTTTTGTTCAGTTTGTTTAGTAGTGTAGGTCTTTGTATTGTGTAATATTATGACTGTTTTAAATACATACAAATTGAAACAGAGGAATTCATGTTGAAGTTGTTGTGCAAAAAAGTCCTTCAGTACTTCTAAATGAAAAATCTTGTTAAGTATGAAGGCATAAAGCTTTTTGATAATTATATAACTCTAAATGGAGAATCTAGGAATATATTGTTGGCCTGACATGCTGAATAACTATGGGTCATGAACGGCATGACTTTATGATTTAGTTGGAAACCTGATATAATTTGCAAACTGAGCAAACATCTGGTGAATCTCAGCCTACAGAGACAAATCACTGAATCAGCTTTCCTGAAACTGATCCACTCGAACGTCCTGTGGGAGGACCGAAGAGCATGAGACACTGATGTTTTGGCTAAAGGCACCGCAGAGTTAAACAGAGACAGTGACATTTCTATAGGGGTATCAAGGCATGTACAGAAATGTACCTGAATGAGGAAGAGGGCCTGGAGAAGAAGGTTAAAGAGCATATCTGCGATAATCTTGCTGACGCTGGGGAACGGCTGCGCTTTACAGCCGGACACTTCAAATGCTAGGTCAGCTATATCCTGCAACAGAGAGGAACACAGTCACATCTAAATTTGTGTAGCATAGTAAACATAGGACAACATGAATATTCAGATTTCAATCGCTATTGCTTTGTGACGACAATATGACACTGAAAGGGGTGACAAATAATCGAATGTGTGATGAGATCAATTCAAAAACACTATTTTAATATGCATTTAATGCTATTATGTCCTGCTCGTCTCAGAAAAGGATTAAAAAAAAGTCCTAAAGGGTTTTCACACAACCTGCTTCAGGCGACTAGTCAGAAATTGCGGTTTAATCAAAGTCTTCTGTGTATGCTGTTGTGTACCTGATGATGTGTCCTAACAAAAACCTTTGAGTGACTCAGCAGATTTCCAGCAGCTGTTGTGTGGCAGTGTGGTCACAGGAATCCAGTTTAAAAGATGCTTAAGTCACTTCTCAATACAAATTCATATCTATTGCCTCAATATATTGACCTTGTTGGTGTTTTTTTTTTAATAAAGAATGGACTTGCTTAAAGACTATAAGACAAGCTCTAAATGAACTACATGAGGGTCTCACGGCTGCATAACCGTCTCTAAGCTAAAGGCGGCTAATATTCTGCGTGATGATGTTAAGTAGTCTCATTTAGTCGCACGTGAAAATCTCTTCAGCTTGTCTGAACCACAGACTTTACTTATGTCAGGCATCTAACCCAAAACACGTTCAAATAACCATTGATTCTGAGATGAGGGAATTGGAAGTGGTGACTCATTTCCGACTTTAAGGACTCATTCCTGCACAAATCTATGAGATATGATATAGTATGGAATTGATACATAGATTTTGAAATGTGCTACATGCTCGAGCATCACATGATGACAGCCTATCAGAGCAGGGCCTAACCTGGAACCAGATGGCGTTGACTATCTTGCTCAGGACGAACAGAGGGAGGACCCAGAGCGCGCTGAAGACGGAGGTCAGGAAGAACTCTAACCAGGACCACACACTTCCATGGAGGGAGGGGTCACCTGTAGAAAAAACAGCTTGTTGACTAACTGGTTCCTCGCACAAGCCAGAGAGCCTACCCTACAGTTACAAACATACATACATAAACGCAGTGTACTTACATACCAATGATTTTTGCTGTGAGAGTCTGCAGCAGGGGGATAAACACCCGGTAGAAGAGGAACAGACTGAGCTGGAGAAACAACACATACTAGTTACTCTCCAACTCATGGTTCCCCTTGAATAAGGAATCAGAAATCATATTTTCATTCTTACATCAGCCTTAAAAAAGGACATTAAATGAAAATACAAATGTTAAATGTCTGAGGCTTTGCATTTATATCATCTCATTCCAACATTCTGAGGTGAGGTGTTTAAATAAGAGACAATGTCTTTAGTTGACATACAAGAAAGACTTTAGTTCTTTGGTGTGCAGAAGTCAAACGTGCATTTGAAACTTGTTTCACCTGTTATGTATTCAGTGTGTGACAAGGCTGTACTGTAACAGCAGGTAAATATCTTACCCAGAACACTCCTCCATTCCAGGCACAGCACTGAAAGATCCTGCTGGCTACTTTGGGGTCACTGAAAAAGACCGTTAAACAATGTTGAATATTCTATGAATATTTGTTTCAATTAAAACATGTTTCCCTAACTTAACCAGAAGAAGACAGACAAATGGATTTCTGGTTGTGAACTGAAGGTTTTTGGTGTTTACTTTAAGATGGAGAACTGAGAATTTAAAACAATTAAAAACAACATCTTGTTAACAATTATAATGTTATATTAACTGTTGACAGTAACATGAGCACACAGAACCAATTCCCCCCAGATGTGGTAGACCCTGTTGCTAGATATGACGTGTTTTATTTTTTAACAGTGTGATTGGTTGATCTTAGTGATAGTACTGTAGAATGGCAGGTGAAATTGCTTGGCCTAATAAAAATAACAATGAACTTTGTTTATATAGCGATTTTGAAAAACACGTTTAAAAAGTGCATCACAGATCTACAAATCAGACAATACTCCTTACAGTTACACATTTCTTCAATTCTGCAAAGATATGGAAACCGAGATAAAAGACAATAAACAAAATCTACTGAGGTGTGCCTGAGCAAGGCACCGTTCATAGCGTATGGACAATATTTCTCCTGCCTTTTCATCTTACTGCTTTTTGTCTCTGCTGCTTAATAAACACTTAAGCCTCTTCCTCCCTCCTGCTCTTTTCATCTTTATAGCTCTCCTTATTCTTTAAAGAATATTTAGACCAAGATCTAGTCTTAACCACAAGGGACAATTCCAAGAAAGATACAACTCTTTGTACCAGGAAGCTTTATTAAAACAGCCCCTGCTGTTTTGCGAGCAGTTCAGAAAAATATACTGTGTTCTCTTGGGGTAAACATGGCTTATTGAATGCTGGAGGTTGTAGGAAATACGCATGTCTGGTTGCAACTTCTACTTTCCAGTTATTTTAGAACTTAAGAGCAGCTAATAAATCCTACAAACAACAATGACATGCAGGCACAAACAAATATCCATGAGCATGGAAGTTGCTCTGGCTTAGTAAGGAAATCTATAGCATGGCACCCAATCTTTAAACCCTCTTACTTGTCGGGTTTGCGCTCCTCACTCTGTGCCCGTCTCTGTGCCAGGGCCCCACTGGCCCTTCTCCTCCGCTGCTCCTCTCTTTTCTGCTGGATGCGGGCATCCAGTTTGGAGATTGTTCCAATCCCCAATATGGAGTCCTTGATCCCCTAGAGAACCACAGTGAAAGAGAATACACAGTCAAGGCGATGTTATACAGTATTGGTTTCAAATTTGTATAAATAGTCGTAATGGAGCTTTGAAATACCTCAATTCGTAACTATTAAACACAAGAATTAGGCTGATAAGGGAATATGAGGGCAAATCCCATAACAATATTTAGGACTTGATGGTTCAAAAGGTGTTTTTACTTAAATGCATTCATAATAATAATGCTACATTTGATTTCTAAGCTCTTTTTCCCGGTGCTCAAAGACACTTTACAGTGGTATAAAATATGAAATAAAAAAAAAAAAAAAGTTGAATTAAAACATTACAACAACATTATTCACACATTAAAAGCCAGTCTGAAGAGGTGTGTTTTGGTCAGTGTTTTGAAGGTGGGGAGGTCAGTGCAGTCTTGGATGTGTTGTGGGAGTGAGTTCAACAGGGTGGGGGCAGAGATGGAGAAGGCTCTGTCCCCCCAGGTTTGGTGTTTGGTTTGTGTGGGATAGGCAGGAAGTTTGGCTTCGGATGAGCAAAGGCTGCGGGACGGGGTGTGGTGGTGGATCAGGTCAGTGAGGTGGGGGGGGGGGGGGGCCTGGTTGTTTAGGGCTTTGTGTGTTACGAGAAGGATTTTCTAGAATGATGTTAATGTCTTACTCTGTGCAACTAAATCGACACTTTGTTTCTTCTGCCAGATTGAAGGGCTTAGTCCAAATTTAACTTTTGTAACTGAAGCTCTTTTAGGGTCCGGCTGAATCTGACACAAAAGTTCAAAACCAACTATTGGCTGTTGCTGCAAAACTGAAATCTCCTGTTGTTAATTAAACAAAATAAGATATGTTGTTGTTAATTAAACAAAGTTAAAGATATTATAAAGTTTTTAACAGACGCAGCTAGTGTTAGCTGGATTATTCAGAGTCTCTGGTTATTAAATGCAGTTATAACATGTCATAATAATGAGTTGAGTTCTAATATAATATTGAAATTATTTAACTATTTCTGATTTCTGCTACACAATTTAATTTAAGAGAAAGAAAAAAAGTCCTTGCTTGTCCTGGCGAAAAGCCTACTATAACCTCTGCATGTTCATTGGATAGGTCTGTCCCTTTTTTGTAGAGAATGAATGTGTACACTACAACAGATATATGACACTTCACTTTTTATTAGGGTAGCAGTTACTGTTTAAATGGATATCAAAACAAGCAACTGTTCCTTTTATTGTGCTCCTCTCCACCACATGTATTCTTGACTTAAATGTTTTGGAACATAATTTTATCATACATTTTCATCATCTATTGACATTACATTTGTTAGTGGATACATGTCATAATAACCTTCATGCATTCCTCTGCTATTTTAAAAGAATGAGTCCCATTCAACACAGGGTTTTTCCTGCATCTGTATCCCTGTAAATGAATTAAACCCTTGATTCATGGCTTGTGTGTGTGTGTGTGTGTGTGTGTGTGTGTGTGTGTGTGTGTGTGTGTGTGTGTGTGTGTGTGTGTGTGTGTGTGTGTGTGTGTGTGTGTGTGTGTGTGTGTGTGTGTGCATGTGTGTGTGTGTTCTGACCGTCGCAACATTGCGGAGGAAGGCCCTGACGCTGTCTGTCATCTCTGGACCAGCTGCAGATCCATCAACTGCAGAAGGAGGGGGGGCTGGTTACTTGGTGGTCAGCTCTCATGGCAGGGATGAGCTCACCCAGTAACCTGTAACAGCCCAAAACCAAGAAAGTAGTTAAGATGAGCTAGCAGTTGCGACGTTTTCTAGGAATGTACAATAACCATATAAAGTAGATATAACCAGCAGAGACTCACTTTGGCATGCTTGGAGATACAGTTCTATTGGAACATAGATAAAGGCAGCTTTGTTTACTTCATTTTCTGACCAAGGTCAACTTTATCCAACAGCTTTAGCAGAATTTAGCATATTCATGCAAAATAATCAACTGTGCTTTTAGCAAGAGCAACCTTGCATTTCTTAATGTCAGTACATTTCAGATATAACATTTATAACTTTCCATTATTACATAGCTTTTACTTTACGCAAAAGACAGTATTACATGAATACACAAAACAATTCTTGTCAATGATAAACAGAGCTATAACAACTTTTCCCCAATATATTTGTTAGCACTTTGGTACCCATCCTTATATAACCAAACTTGTTGGTGCCTCATCAGCCCACCACTTCAAAATGATGTTATGTTTCTTATTTGTTGTAATTAGGAACGATAAATACATCAATATTATTTTTGATATATTACCCATGCTGAATTGTAGACATTTTAATTTCCATGTGTCTTTCTCCTGGTTTCTAAGGCTGCTTCACAGTAAAGTAAAGTGATGTACTTTTATGAACTTAACTCACAGTTTCAGCTGTTTTCTAATACTTGCCTTGATAACAGAAAACTAATTGTGTTAAATGAAATGTTTTGTGAGTAGTATACAAGATCGATATTAAGGTATTCGATTAATGACATGATGATATTTGATTTTCATATCCCCCAGCCCTAATTTAAAAAATAATTGAGGCTTTTTCTTTGCTCTGAACACTATAACGTTGTTTTTTTATACTGAGAAAAGTTGTTGTGGCCCTTTAGATTTTAATTATAAGTTAAATATAAATACAACAAACACAACAGGATGCAACCTGGTTTCCCACTACATACATAGTTCATTGAAGTGGCTCTAGCTAACAGGATCTGATGTTATTACTGGAAGGAAGAAAGCTTAAATAACATTAATATCTTCTTAACTTCTTCCTTTTGTTCTATACATGTATAAACAACAAAGTCACTTGTAATCTGTTTCTCTAACAGACTTGGTCTCGGTCAATTACACACGTTTTGTAACACGGTGAAAATCAACCGTTAATTCAGTCAGCGTCTCGGTAACCTGACTGTCTGGAAGTTAACGTTAGCAATGGCTTCGTTAGTTAACGCTAGCTCATGGGTGATAGCAAGCAGTCGTGGTAAGCTGGGTGTCTCTGGTTTGCTCAAAAGCTATGACATTTTTTAATGAAAACCCTTTGTCATGTAGCTAGTCTGGTAAGCATGATGCCCCTTGTATCATATGTATTGTCTTTTGTTGGTTGCTTTAGTGCTCTGTTAGCTTATGTGTCTGTGTTGCTAGCTAACAGTTACTGTTAACGCTTAACAACTAATGTAACTGTGTTTTTTTCTCCGAGACAACTCCCTAAACCAGAGGCTAAAGTCCCACTGAGCACACAGCTAACCGCCGCGTATTCCTTACCTCATGCGACCAGCCTGCGGTATTATTAACTTCGGGTATTCTTTCTCTTGCCCCTAATGTGCAAACAACAACACCAAACACTCACTGCTAGCAGCCAGGGCCGTGCAAAACATATTGCGCAAGCTCCGACTTCTAAGGATCACGGGAAGTGTAGTCCTCCTTAGTGAAGGATGAAGCCAGCTGAAAGGAATATCTCATTTACTTCAGAACAGCTCGGAAAAAGGAAATATTGAATTGAAATAAACACATTTGGAATGTTTGTATCACTGTGAGCTATTATATTATTGAACATACATTCAGTTGAGGATGTAGAAGTCATACATGTTTGATCTGTTTTCAACTACAGCACCACAAACAATGATCACAAGGCATTCACAGGCTAGTCTACTTCAGATCCAGAGACAGAGGCGTCGTCTGCCCTGGGCGTAATATGAAAAGAATAATATGATACAGTAGTACAAGTACTTTGGGGTCCTCTGTCTGTCATTCAAGCCGGCTCTGTGTCTTTTGGGACTTTGGCGCGAGCGCATTTTGTGCTAGCGAGGAGCGGAGGATTGTTTTTGTTAGCATCTGTTTAGCTAGCTTTTCTATCGGCCATTAGACGCTGTTTCTATAACAAGGTGGAAGGAGAGTCCTCTCCTGAGAAGCTCTGTGATTAGTAAAATGTGTATAAATACAATTTTAAAATACTAACTACGTCATTTAGCCTACTGCTGCTTCACAGGGGGGCGAGAGAGGAGGCGAGTGAGAGGCTGATAGAGATTCAGGAACCCCATATATAAATGACCAAAAGTTTAAATGATTTCTTATTGGTTGTGGTCACATTCTAATGATTTTTGGATTATTGAAAAGTATATCGTTCTGTTTCATATGGTTGATGAGACATGTATCCATGGATCTAATCTCTTAATTTTGCCCTAAAAATGCACCAGATTGAAGCATTTAAATCCTAAACTGAAAAAAATCTTCCTGTGTGAGCAAACCCCGGCCTAGAGCAACTGAGGTCCTCCCCCAGATTAAAACAGGTTCACATGGCTAGGACCCTAAATACATTTGCACATTGTTTATTAACACAGTATGTCCAAATGTTTTGTAATAGCCTACATTGGTCTATTAAAGCAACTGTAATTCAATATATATATATATATATATATATATATATAGACTATATATATATATATATATATATAGTCTAAAGTACAATTGTCGGGCTAAGCCCCCGATTTTACTAGATCCAAGCAACGCCCCTGTCCAGAGCTCTGGCAGACCAAACCCAGGTGGACTGAAGAACATGTACAGTACATGTCAGGACATGTATCATAACATGTCTCAGATGATTAATGGCTGCAGGACCCTGCTAGAAATCCCACAGACATATAACAATAAAGACTATAACCTGTTGTGCAGTACTTATTATGTACAATATATATATATATATATATATATATACCGTAAATAGTTGTGCAATATATACTTCCACCTTTAATACTTTCAACTGGCTGCTATACCTGAAAACGTTTACTAGTACCTGATGTGTGTTTTGTAAATTGTAAATTGCGTAATTTCTCATTTATCTTTAATATTTTGTTGGTGCATACATCTTAATTAATATTATGCTATCTTTGGCTCTTTACTTGCAGTAAAAATGGTAATAAAAAAAATCTCCTCTGTGGGAAGAGTAAAGGTATTCTGATGTACTTTTTAAAGCCCCCCAAAAATTGGAATTTGAATGCAATCCTGAGTTAGTGGGAAGAACTCCAAAAGCTTTAACTGAGAAATAAACACAAGTGGGATTATGATCATGGGGGCAATATCTGTAGCCGCGCCCCTACTTTAGATGGTTTTTTTTTACTATCTTAAAAAAATGTGATCCTATCCTGACCTATTCTCCCAGGGCTCACATAAATATTGTAATTGAAAAACATATGAGCATGCTTGAGTAAGTAATTATAAAACATACAATAATGCTTAAAGACATTATTTTATTTTTCAGTGCCATTACTTTTTCAGTGTCAATACACATTTTTTCAATACAAGTGTAATAATACCAAGGTTCTTATTTTGAGTTCATGTTCTGTTTTCAATCCCATTTTTTATTTTTTAATGGCAGGATTTAAAGTCACTATCTTGAATCTGTAGAGGTTGGGGATGTGGAGAAATATACATTATTATCAGGGCAGTTAAGAAAACAAAAGTGATATCATCAGTACTGTTTCAGGAAATGTAGGGTTTTATCATCTACCTGATGACAAGTTCACATTCTTCAATAACACACAAATTAAACATCATAAGCTTTTAAGCTTGATTTAGCTTTTTTCTCAATTTTTTTTTAATTTTTAAACAAAACAAATTCAAACAAGGCAATATCATATATCTGGAAATATCAAATCTCATAATTATACTCCTCCATAATGTTTGCCTCTTTATGCAGCACGCCTTTACACAATCAGAGCCTATGATGTTATGGCCCAAGTTAATATAGAAATATATCTGGGTCATTATCAGTAACCTTTTGAATATAAATACAGGCACAGCAAAAACATGCCTATAGGAGTGCAACACAAGACCAAAACACCCAAAGGTGCAGATACATGATACAAAAGAGATTCTAACCCCACTGTGTGTCACTCAAACCTGATTGTCAATGTCACACATTGAAGTGAGTGCTTTTCTCACTGTGCTCAAAACTCAGTGCGTCTCTAACTTGGCTCTCCGTCTGGTAAGCAGGCAAGGTAGGTCAGAAGATGCCATCATCATTTCTTCCTCATTAGCTCCCAGCAGTCTGAGCCCCCTTTCTCCTCATATCAGTTGGAAAACTTAATTTAAAAAACCGTGTACAGTACTGACACCTTCAGCAGCTCCCCTTGCAGTCCTGCTTTTCCTCTTCTTGGCAAAGCGTGGCCTCAATCCTTTGTCTTGTTATGGTAGGAGAAGTCATGATATGCCACCTTGAAAGTACATTCAGGAGAGCTCAGTGTAACAGTGTCTCTGCCATGCTTGGAGCTCCCCCCCTTTGGCACACACCAGCAGGTATGACTCACTCGTCACCTGTGGCAGGCGAACCTTGAGGACAAAAAATAGAGCATAAAAAGCATATTTCAGTCAAATTGATTGAAATTAAATCATATA
Source organism: Eleginops maclovinus (assembly GCF_036324505.1). Taxonomy (NCBI): domain Eukaryota; kingdom Metazoa; phylum Chordata; class Actinopteri; order Perciformes; family Eleginopidae; genus Eleginops; species Eleginops maclovinus. Next base: position 22,724,677 of record NC_086359.1, on the reverse strand, counting down.
AAAGATTAATTTTGGCCTAAAATATTGTCTTGTGCTGAAGTACTGTAATGCATTTACAACACAAAAAGTGAAACCATAATAGTAATGATAATAATTCACAGTAGAGTAGTTGCTTCTTGGGGTTCTTCCTTCCCCATGATGTGTTCTATAGGTTTTTGTGCATGTAAATGGTCTGCAAAAGGCTACAATCCCTGTGTTCCATCCAGAGGGAGTTTATCCCCCATCCCCCCGACCCCCCCCCCCACCCACTTTGAGACATCTCCATTGATTACTTCCGTAACATAATGACATCACTATGTAACACTCACACATCTTTTGGTAAGCGCTCCAAAACATGTTACGTGGAAGGCTAAAGGGTGGGACATAAGCAGTTGATCAATCACAACAGATTAAGTTAACCAATCAGAGCAGACTGGGCTCTGGTTTCAGACAGAGGATGAAAAGAGGTGCTGCAGCACAGGCAGTATGAGAAAAATAAAGAGCTTTTTGAACATTAAAGCATGGAGACATGTCCCAGGAGAGACACTTAATACAAATATGACCTTGAAAATGAGCAGAATAGGAGCCCTTCAACGTGTTGCTTACACAAGAGACACATCATTTGTAAATGAAATACTAAGACCAGGTCTTTCGCTGCACAGTAAGCACTTCACGCTTTTTTGTGTGTCTCACAATATTTTTCCACAGTGAATGTTTTGTATGCAGCACTTTAAATATAAAAAAGGATTTCCTATAGTGTTGTTTTTACACTTAATTGGAAAACTGAGTTGAATTTTCTCTCAGACTCTTATTCTTGCTTGATTCTAAACAAGTTTAGCTTGATGTTAATGGCACACACCTGATTCCATAGAAAACCTTTTCTAATGAAATAATAACCCACATCTATGCAAAACACATCAATGGAATCAAAATGATATTATTGCATTCAAACCCCAAGATCATTTGAATCCTAAATGATAGATTACTGTCTGAGTGTTTTCTGTGTACCCTGTGGAACAGGAGCAGGTGCCGATGGAGAGGAATCACCAGTGGGTAATGGCAGGAAGGGGGCGCTCTCTCCCTCTGTAACACATGCAACAGACTAGTGAACAGACAGCAGCTTTGTAGAAACATAAATAAAGATTTTGGCTATTAAATGCTTAGCCAGTTGTACATCTTGTGTCATACAGGATTAATCTCTGTTTGCAAATCTTACTTATGCAACAAATGCAAAGATTCATCAGAGAATCCAACAGGTTACATGCTGTTTCAAAAGAGTTTTTATTTTTCCATGTCAGGCAGAGAAAGAGAACATGAAAGAGGAAAAAAGTTAGGCTTACATCCCTTGGTGCGTCCACACAGTGGGCAGGCAGAGCAAGAGATGCTGGGCAGAGACTCAGTGCTGTGATTGGAGGAGAGAGAGGAACATCAGTGCCCATGATGTGTGGTGGCGCTGCTGCAGGCGTTCAGCCTTTGGGTGCACTGCTGGCCAGCCAAGTTTGTAATAACACAAAGGACAGAACAAACAACAGTACATCTCTGTGATGAGGAAGGGCGATGGTGTGCAGGTTAATGGACAGAGAGAAGTGATGGAGAAAGCAGCGGCTGAAGTGAAGAAAGCATTTTTATCGTCACAAATGGAGCGAGGCATGTGATTTTGTCCACATGGCTTTGCAACAACAGGAGTTCTGGTCATTTTTCATGGTCATCCATGAGCCGAGCAGCAGGGAGACCCTCATCGCTGCCTCTTTAAAAAGCTCATGACACCGTATTGACTTATGGAAAGGGGCTTCCAAGTTCATGCATACCAAGGCTATTCTTAGAGTGGGTATTTATCACCATGTTCTGACTGAGTGCTCCAATATAAGCAGATGCTGCCAGCACTGTGAAGTCCTGTGTTTATTCAGAGTTGCTCATATTGTTTGGAACTCGCTCCACCTCACATTTATGTTGTTCTTACGAGACTCAGGACGGTAAAGTAGTACTTGGGTTGTGTTGATGTCTGTGTGATTAGGTCATGTTACTGAAATACCTGGCATTCTGAAAACAACAGGTTTTTTCCACCCAACTGGGTTAAATTTGGTCTTGGAAAAAACTACATGTATACCTTTATATGGCCTTGACTTTTAATGTACCTTACATCAACGGTTCCAACATCCCTATGATTAGCTTTACACTATGATTCATTATCATGTAACAATTGCAGTTTCATGACGGTGTTCTTCGCAGGGTTTAAATCTATTGGTCCGTGTGGTTTCATGGCATGACTGCATACAATATAAAGTGAAACAGAGCGGAACAGAGGATGATGAAGATGATGGTGTGATGAGGAAGCAGGGCTGCTGATCCCTTGCCTGTCTCCCTCGGGGCTCTCCAGTCCTGCATCTCCCCCTTCAACCTTTCCATTTCTTTCTCCAGCTCGCAGTATCTCCTCTCTGCTTCCTGTAACCGCCTGGTCGATAAAGAAGGAAAGATTGTGAGTTTCATCATATGTTATTATTATTGTTGTGTTGTTTCTTCAGTTGGGATGGGATGATGTAATGCCACTGCAATGGATACTTGTATATATTTGAAGGGTAAAATATATATAGTTGACCTGCCTGTACTTTTTCTAGTTGGGAAGTGTTTCTAACAGTACGTAATTGTTCTTGCAAACAGTTAAATAAGTCATTGCTACAAAATAATAAATATATATGACATACAAATTGTTTTTCGAGCTGTATGATTCCAGAGTTTCTCCCTGGATGGATACCTGATCCTGAGACCTGGAAGCCCAAACGCTTTACACCTATTCATCTCTCTACCACTGCCATCAAAGTACTAAAGTAAAAGTTCACCAATGTCCACAGTGTATGTGTCAGTAGAGCTCACATATACAGTAAGCTCTGCTTGACATTTCAGCATGACCAACAGATCTCTGAAACCGTTCAGCGCTGGTGTGTTGGATCAGACACTCACTCTTTGTCACTGAATTGGAAATATGGAGTAACATTGTAGCCTGAAATACTGTGCGGACATTCCCAAATTAGAAGTGCTCAGTTAATGCATAAGTCAGTGCTAAACTTAAAGCACAACCTACACTAACAGAAAATCCAGGGATTTAAAGCTTATAGTAGTGCTAAGAAACAATACAATGACAAAGAGTTACAGAAATCTAACAACCAGGGCTCCAACACGTGGAAGAAAAAGTAGAAAATAACACAGCGATGAGTTATTGTCTTACTCCCAGATGAATGATTAACTTGAAGATCCCCTATTATGCAAAAAGCACTTTTGGATGTCTTTTATACATAAATATGTGTCCCCGGTGTATAAAGAGACTCATAAAGTGTCAGAAAATACAACCTTCTCTCTTTTCCTCCTCACATCTCTAAAAACGGGGGTACAAACGAGCTGATCCAGATTTGCTTCAGTTATGACGTCATATCAGAAATGTGGGCTGGCATTACATTGAACTCCTGGCAACGTCCCGCCCACGTGACACGTCCCAACCGATCGTCCCCCATATACAGTCAGAGCTGAATCCCCTCCGCAGCACCTCTGTGAGTGTGTGTATTCAGCAGGATGTCTGCAGGAGGGACTTAGAGTTGTTTTACATATAATGTCTCTGTTGTAGTGGTAAACACTGAGAAGTGTTTCAGAAATAATGCTGGATGTGGTTTGGAACATAATATGGGGTTTAATCGCAGCATTAGCTGAGTTTCTCTGTTAGAAACTTCTCTCTTCAGACAGAGAGCTGCATGCACTCCAAAGGGGCGTGGCCAGCTTCAGCTCATTTCCATGAAAGGAAAAGTCACAGAATCAGCACTTTCGAAAACGGGGCTGAAACAGAGGGATAGTAGACATGCTAAAATGCATGATTTGTTTGGTATTTTGAGCAAAACACGTCAGAGACATGTTTTTATATATAATTAACACCTATAACATAGGCCATAAAAGAGCATAATCGGAGACATTTAAAATGTTTTAACCTGGAACAACTTCTGGCTGAGGAGAACCTGTGCACACTAAAAAATATGTAGGGCGCCTATATGTCACCCCCTCCCTCCCTGACCCACTGGACGCTCTACAATTTGCTAACAGGTTAATTAGCTCTTTGGCCAATGCCATTGCTAATACCTTCACTTTGCCATCTGCTAAAAAAATGTGTTATAGACTATAGATCAGCATTTTACACTTATGCCTCTCATCACCAATTTCAGAGACTTGGGGGTCAACCCACAGCCCTACTTATAGTCAACGGTACATTTTTTTTCAGTATACTCCAGCCTGACTGGAAACACTAGAGCCCATAATGTCTGCGTGCCCAGCCCTCCCCTGTTTGCCCTGTTCCCACATGATTAGGTGGCCAGCCACAGCTCCAACATCATTATTATGTTTGCTGACAAAACGTCTGTTATTGGCCTGACGACCAACAGTATCATCTCAGTGCCAGGAAGCATATACTGCTTTATCATCAAATCTAAAAAGCTGGCCCGGGGCTACAGGAAGAGAAGTACCCCCCATCTCTATCAACGGGACTGCAGTAAAGTGAGTCAGCAGATTCAGGGTCTTCAGGATTCACATCAGTTGGAAATTTAAGATGATTTTAAATATTATTTATTTAAGACAATAAATGTTTATTATTGTCATTCCGGTCATACGCAGATACAAGGGTATCCTGATTCCCTCTGTCAATTTTAAGAATGAATGGGCCCTTGCTGTGTAGTTGCATGTGGGTCCATAGTTAGTCTGAATTGGCTATCGTTAACACTCATAAAAAAAGACTGTGTTCATGCCACTGTTAGATACATTTAAAAACTCAAACGTTGACATTAAAGGTCTCTTTCTCTTAGGCATACATTATAGTCTCCGATATATAAAAAACATTTCTCTGAAATGTTTTGCTCAAAACACAGCCCTGTTTTCAAGTGCTATCTCTGTGTCTGACCCTTAAAATGCAAATGAGCTCCTGCTCACCACGCCCCTCTGTTTGAGTTTGCTGCCTTCCCGGCATCAAGTTATCATGCTTACGGTGAATATGAAAGGAGAAGAGGAAACATGTCTTCCCAGACAAATGCTGTTCAAGCTTATTATGAATATGATCCTGAATCTGACTCTGAAGAGGACAAGGTCTCGTTGGACGTGCAAACATTTTGGATGTAGCCGGACTTTTCGGAATGGTTAGATGATACGCTTTTGTCACTATTTATTTTACGTTAACTTGGTGTGTGTTGCAACGATACATCTGTAAAGGAGGCTGTGCTTCTTATTCCGTTCAGTTAATATTTTGAGTTATTTTGGCTAAGGAGAAAGAATGAAATGTGTACAGTTTGTAACGTTGAAACATAGAGTTGCAGCGCCAACAACAGCACAATGTTTGACTGCCTTAGACATTTTGTTGCTAAGAGCTGGCAAAAAACACAGAGGCTACTGGGGGCAATTCAGCTCGCCGACTGTATATGTGGTACGATAGATTGGGATGTGGGTGGGACGTTGCCAGGAGTTCAATGTAAAGCCAGCCCACATTTCTAATATGACATCAAGTCTGCGTCAAATCTGGATCAGCTCGTTTGTACCTCCGTTTTTAGAGATGTGGGTAAGGAGTAAAAGAGAGAGGGTTGTATTTTCTGACAGGTTGTCGACTTACACACCGGGGACACATATTTATGTATAAAAGACAGCAAAAAGTGCATTTTGCATAATAAGGGATCTTTAATTAAATGTATTATCTGAACAAATACCACAGAGCTGTATTAGGTTAATTTAAACAATAATATTAAGTTTTACCTAATCTTTTGTATTTAAACTTAATATTATTACTTTCAAATAACCTAATACAATTATGTGTAATTTGTTGGGATAATACATTTAATTAAAGTCAATGTTTGAGTTTTTTCAATCTGTTTAAAAAGGAATTTGTACTCAACTGCTCCTATTAGTTAAGTCTGTGGATTGGGCAATCAGGGTATTATTATCAAATGATACCTCTGCAAGTCTTCATGGAGTCCGGATATTTGGTCAGTCTCCTCCTCATCCTCCTCATCCTCCTCGTCCTCCTCTTCTTCAGTGGTGGTGTGGGTGGATGCAGTAGGACCTTGTTTTAAAGTGAGTGGAAGCTCCAGCAGGGCAGACAGGTCATCTGGAAGATTGTCTGTGAGCTGCCACTGCTGACTCTGCATTCGAACCATGGGTAAACCAAGGAAGACCAAGCACAATGAGAAAATCACACTAAATATTATTCATAATCATATAAAAGTACAGTTATATAAATGCTGCACACACTGTAAGATAACTAGTGCAACCTGACAATGGACAAAGGGACATTCTGACGTGCACAGACTTTAGGATGATGTCTCACCTGTTTCTCTGGTGTGTAGCGACTCTCACAGTCCCTGAGACTGGAGTGGTCAATCTGCATCATGATGTCTCGACTGCGGTCGATGGCACCCGTCTGACTATACAAAATGAGAGAGCAGTTGTACAATATTCAGGTAACTCCTGAATCAGATTCTTTCTAAAAAGCCAGTTATACTCATTGGATGCACACAAAACATCAACCATGAAATAGGTTTACCAGGTAGCGGTGTAAGAGTATCCAACAAAAGCCAAGTGTACCCCTATTGGAGCTCTGTCCATTACATCAGACAGCGTCTCCTGCAGGACACAACAGATACAGATAACCAGCTGGTGTTGTTTTGTTAGAAGTTGCAAAAATGTAGCCGTGTTTAGGGCTAAAATGGTTTGCTAATGCAGTGCTTGTTTACAACGTGCCTGAGAACCGCTGACACTGTACTCATCCTGGGTCCACAGCCATATACCCATCAAGTGTGAAGTCGACAGCACAACTACTAAAACACATTTCCAGTAAATCCCTTGTCCCTCATTCTTTGTCTAAGTTAAACGGGATCATCTAAATACACTAGCTTAGCTTACATAACACACTGCTAATCAATACGTCCCACACATCTAAACAGCTTGAAATTGAAACTGAATCTACTCAGAATGTCAAGACAATGGTAAGAAACATTATGCATATACATAGACAGACACAAGAGACTTCTTTCACTTTAGTTTGGTGATTGCTTTGGGGTCAGACTTTTTTAACCTGAGGTAAATCCCACATTTGTACCTACGGCTACATACTAATATTAAGGGTAGACAATTACCCAAGTTTCTCAGAGTGATAACATGTCTTACACTTTCTTTCAGACACAACTTAGGTCTCATCATTGAAACATTCTCAAAGACAATACCATTTCACTGAGACAGTCATCCAGGATGTCAAAGTTGGAGGTGTCCGTTGGATTGGACACTTCAGGCAGGAAGGGGGCAGGGAGTTTATGCAGGGAAGCCCAGTCCAGTCCACAGAAGAAGGGATTGCTCCTGAACTCACTGAAGCCTTTCCTTCCCAGACGGACTTCCCTCTCACAGATGAGCCCAGTGATGAAGGAGCGAGCCTTGTCTGAAATCTCTGGGCCAGAAGAAGGGAATTCGAAATACTCCTGGTGATGGAGATGAAGAAGGCACATTTCAAAATCTCTTTTGTTTACATCACTTCTTCTGATACCACCGATAGTATAACTACTGCGAAGCAAAAGTGTTTTAAAATTGAATATTAATTTGGATGTGTAAAAGGACGTAGTGTCTGTGACCTCAACCGTAAAAATCTGCAAAGCAACTCTGAAGCCCAGAGTGGGCGCAGCCGGTCAGCACCATTTTCACAGGGAAGACTAAATCTTGCCTGCCTCTGCCAAATCCAAACTTGGGGAAAAAGGCAGAGCTGAGGCGGGCCTGGCTTTTGAAACACGGCCACCTTCAGCTCAAAGCTATTAGCTAGCTAAGCTGAGATGCTAGGAGATGCTTCTCTGCGTTGCTAGCCGGTTGCAGTCCTGTTGCTCACAGGCCGTATATGCTGTCCAATCTCTTAAGGTTACATTTCTTAAGGTAAGTTTGAAATACTGGTTTATGTTATTAAGCTTGTGCTGCACAATCTTAAAAACGCTTTCAATGTTTTACAGTTTTGAATCATCCTGAAAAGGTTCATTTCCAGATGATGACCCAATCTCTGTAAATGTCCATCAACTAGCTACTTTGTAAAGATTAAAAACAAAATGGTGATTTGAAAACAAATCTTTTTTCAGACATCAGAACTGCAACCATAGCAGTGGTCTCCAGCGGTCTGATAACGAGAAATACTCATAGAATGCATTATTTGACCATCAGAATCAAGTTTTCAACAAAGCCATCAAATCAATATATATATATAGAAATATATACATCTGAAAGACATAGTCAGTGTGTCAATGCACCTGAAAGTTGATGATCTTGGCGTATGTTTGCGATATGGACTCTGCAAAGAAGGGTGTGGTCCCCAGCATCATTTCATAGGCACAGATACCCAGAGCCCACCAGTCACACTCAGGACCATAACCTCCTCCACCCTCTACGGCCCTTAAAATCTCTGGAGACAAATAGTCAGGGGTCCCTACTGCTAGGGACGAGTGAACCTGAAATGAAACAAGGAGGCACGTTTTTTATAAAAATGTATAGGGTCATGGCCGGAATTTCCAAGTTTGTTGTTTAAAAAATTCACTGAAAAGAAGGAATGTTTTCACATCATACAGTATGATGGATCTTTGTCATTCTTTTACCTTCTTAAGGGTATCTCTTGGGAAACTTCTAAGAAAATGTGAACTCTCACCATCCCATCCTCGAAGAGCCTCAGACACGAACCAAAGTCCCCTAGTCTTATGTGTCCGTCCGCTGTCAGTAGGATGTTGTCAGGTTTGATGTCTCTGTGTAAGGAATCAGGTAGAAAGGGCCATTGTCATCTCTTAAGGTCAGATTGAATTGATTATACATTCTTTACTTCCATGTCACAGCTCCAGGCTAGAATGCGTACATGTGAGTGTGTCATCTTAGGGTCCCAGGCCTGATTCAGCATTACAGAAATGAACAGTTGTGTAGTTAAGATCAAGATTAGTACTGAGTCTTAAAATGGATGTGGTCTCAGGAATGGCAAACAGAGTGGAGAACAAATTTACACAGGTTAGTGTGATTCCAACAAAAAATAGTCCCTAGTTTAAGGAGGAGAAAAGTCTACCTGTGTACGTATCCCAGTCTGTGGATAGAGTCAATTGCCATGATCATTTCAGCGAGGTAGAACTGAGCCATGTCCTCAGGGATCCGGTCTCCAAACTTACTGAGCAGAGTCAGCAGGTCCCCCCCTACATAGTAATCCATCACCAGGTACTGAAAGGGAGGAGAGGGTGGATGTGGTTGGAAAATAGCAGCAGAATATGAGTTAAAAGCAGAATATGATAGCAGGAAAAGTACAACATATATACTTGACATCATGTATGTTCATATGCACCAGGTAGTTGTCATCCTGAAAGGCATAGTGCAGCTCTGTGATCCAGCATCGGTCGCCCCTGAGTAACACCTCCCTCTCCTCCTGGTAACACGCTGTCTATGTAAAACACAAACACAAAGGCCTCAAGTTAATAGACAGATATCCAAATAATTGTCCCACTGAGAGACAAACCACTCATGGACAGTCTCACCATGTGCTTTACTTTGACTTTCCTTTTGTTAATTATTCAGCTAAGCCCAGTATTTGGAGTAACAGAACTGCACATATTCTTTGTCTTGTGAATGTGAGGGCAGGTGTGTGTGTTTGTGTGTGTGTGTGTGTGTGTGTGTGTGTGTGTGTGTGTGTGTGTGTGCGTGCGTGCGTGCGTGCGTGCGTGCGTGCGTGTGTGTACCTCTCCTCGCCTCAGCATGTCCCACTTATTCATAATCTTCAGAGCATACACTTGCTGTGTGCTTCTCATCCTTGCTACAGCAACCTGCAGCGGTGATGATTAAGGATGATAAAAAGGAACGTTTTGAAAGCCCCAATGAGGTTTCAAGTTAGGAACACAACCATTGCTCATAAGAAGTAATTAGGGTGAATATAGTGTAATTGATCAGATCATGTTACTATGAGAATTGAAAAAGTATAATTCCTGCTCGGGACCTGCTCACCTCACTGAATGTGCCTCGGCCAATCACCTTCAGGATGTGAAAGTCTTCCCTTTTGATGCGAGTCCTTCTCACCTGCCTCACCAGGGGCTCGGCTGTGATTGGACGAGAGAAGGGAGAGATGATTAATTTTTCATGATATATCATAGCCTTAGCTTACAAATAAGACAGGACATGGGAATGGATATTTTTCAAGTTCAAATCGAACAGGAACAGATAGAAACACAGTAATGTTTTGTTTCTTTAAGGATGGAACTTTAACTCCCTAAGCACCGACAGTATATCAAAATTGAAAAAACATATCCTTACCTCAATTGGAAATTACCACTGAAATACTATAATATTTTATTCTGAATTTGTTAAAGTGGATATTTTTCCTGTAGTGCAATTTCATAGGAGGAGTTCATATGGGTCATTTGAAACCCTGCATGCTTGATTTGTTGGTTTGATTGTGCTCAGCCAAAATGAAATAAATGAATACATATAAATAACTAGTTTATGCAATTATGTATGTGAAATGAAAATGTCATCATAAAGAAATGGTTTCACATTTTTGGGAGAGAAGATTGATAACATTACACCTACTTCCAATCTTATTTACTCTTCCACTAAAAATGAAGCAAGAGCTAGCACATAATTAGCATAACTTAGATAAAGGGAACCAACTCTCCAAATCCATAATGCATGATTTATATATTTAGACGGAATTGAACAGACAAGAGGAAATGTGTTTTGCAGATTCTTTTGCTGCATGCTGGCTCAGCTCCATATGTTCTATAATCCTCTTTCTATTATAGCCTTTCTTTTTTTTCACTTCAACTTCCTAGCAGCCAGGCAACAGAAAGAACACAAATGCACAGAGGCTCAATCAGGTTCAAGAATCACATGTAAAGTTCCTGGAGCATAATGGTTTACAACATGATTGGGGAAATGAAGACATTTGAATATTATTTGGGCTGTGTTTATTTTCTTTGCTTTTCTTTTTTTCAGTTTTTTTTTATTTATTTGCTGATTGTATGTAAAGAGGGTCCTGTTTTATAAAGTGTCATTTCTATGTATACAAATTCACAGGGACAAGTTAAAATATAAATAATCACATTTAAAATACATAAACTGACATCAGAAACCATTAGTATCATCTTCTCCCAACATTCAAAATGGAAAACGATTAAACAGTTGGCTCATCAGTTAGGTGTTCTGATAAATAAAGGGATTCTTTACTGTGCCACATGGAAGTCTGAATCTTTGCACAAAGGTTAGAACAGTGAAAAGTCAAGCCAATGCAGAAGTGCCATAGCAGGTCTATGGCACTTCTGCATTGGTTTCACTTTTCATGCACAGAAGTTGTGGATTGATTGATAAAGTTAAATGGATAAGTGTCATAAGACAAGATATTAATTTATCTTTTGGCTGCACTAAAAGATCAAATAATATCTCAAGCTTGTACACCTACAAAGAGGGTGTACAAGCTTTAATGGGCGGTTTAGAGGCGTTGGTCAGACCTGAACAAGTGCAATGTCAGAGATATCGGTGTACTATTACTAATAAGAGTTTCTATTTGTAAAACAAATAAATAAACCTAGCAAGGACTACACTTTTCTTTGGAAGCCAGACTGGTTTCCTTTGTTCACCTTTTCTTTTTTACTTGTAAGTCAGTTTTCTGAGTTTCTAAACAAAACATTTTTTTAGGGAAGGAGGCTTGATAAATGTGGTCAAATGAAATTGGATTACATATCTAGCTTTTTCCCTTCTGTTAAGATACTAAGACTATTTTAGAAATTCTTAAAGAGACTGATATTAAGATCACTTTTATTAATCCCTGATGGGGAATTCAGTCTTATGCACTAAGGGTCGCCCCTATGTAGTGCAACAGTTCAAAGGTCAGTGATCTGTACGACATCAAAATGAATGCTGTCCATTCATCAGTCTATTTCTATTCCACCATAGAAACAGTCGTCTGTGTGGTTTTCTGTGACGCAACACGGCTGCCCCAGCTCCTGACCCAGGGCGACAGCATGTGTTTGCAGAGGATAAAGGATCCTTGTCACAGGACTGTCCTCTTACTCAGGAAACTTTGAGCTGTGAGGCCACAGCATGTGTGTGTGCCTGCAGGTTCTCTCTCTTACATTCCTCTCAGTGTGTGAGGAGGTGGGGAATGAAAATAAAAATGAAGGACTGGAAAACTTGCCTCAATTCATAAATGATAGCTGCTATTTTTAGATGAAAGTAGCGACTGCAATTCAGACAGTTTCTCCGCTGAAGAGGAACTCCGTTTATGGTAAATATAATCTGAAGGGAAACACCGATCAGGGAGCTGGGTGTGTTCACATGTTATAGAAGTCTGCTGCTGTTTGGGTGTCAAAACAAAATGACCACATCTTAAAAAGGGATATTTAGTCAAGGACATCCAGAAGGTCAAATCATCTGACCTAATCACTTTTAAGCTTGTAAACACTTCAATCAGGGTAATTATAGGATTAGCCATATTCTGGAACATCCCTGAGTCTCCACTTACATTTCACTCATTATATCCATGTCAACATGTTAGGAGCCTACAGGAAACAAAACGAGGGTGTGCAAGCCTAAATGGGCCGTTTAGAAGCATTGGTCAGACCTGAACAACTGCAATGTAATATCTGGGAACTATTACTAATAACACTTTCTATTTTTAAAATAAATAAATAAGTCAATGAATAAATAAATAAACCTAGCAAGGACTACACTTTTCTTTGGAAGCTAAACTGGTTTCCTGTGTTCACCTTTTATTACTAGTAATCTCTCAATACGTGACATGAATAGTTTGCAACAGTGGCCAGTAACATTGGTGATATTTAACTAATGAGTTTATGCTATCAATCATTAGTTTAAAGTCTTTTCTAATATAGCATGATGTCCAGAGTGATATAGATGTTAAAGCAGGGTGTGCTTCAGGGACCAGCTACCTTGTGATGTTGTCCGGTTTGGGGGGTTTTCGTCTTAGGGCTTTTTCACAGTTTGCTTTCAGATCTTGAAACTGTGCTGTACAATTTTGGGTCTCCTAAAAATTTGTTGAATAGAGCGGTGCAGTGATGAGGGATTTTTGTAAGCTGACCCGGAAGTTAGCATCACAAGGGGTTCCTCAACAAAAAGCAATGGGATTTTTCCATTGCTTTTTGTATTTTCCCAAAAATAAACTTGAAACGTAAATGCAATTGATTAAAGTAAAAAGCTAATGTTAGGCTATAAACAAACTACATTAGGGTCCCATGGCGGAACAGAACTGCTAAGCTAAAGGCGGCCTTGATGATGTTAACAGTTTAATAAGTCACCTTTATATGACAGTGGGGTATTTACTGACATTCGTCATAGGACAAAACGTCATAGAACAAAACGAGAAAATCTCCTTGTGTTAACCTCCTTATTTCAGACTTCTAACCACAAACTTGTTAAAAAAAAAACATTGACTTGGAGAAGAGGGAACTGGAAGTGTAAAATGTTAAGTTATATACAGGTTTAGGACTCATTCCTGCACCACTCTTAGCTTAAAAAACCTTCAACAAACCCATAGGTGACATCACGGTGACAATGTCCACATCTTCTATACAGTCTTTGTCTCTTATGCAGGTCTAGGTTACAGTGGCAGCAGACAAGGTAAGGTTCTTCACCCTGGCTAAACCCTCCAGGTCTCCCCAGGAAGACGTTTGGCTGGATGGGATATGTTATTTCTCCAGAAATTCCCTGATCCCTACAGCCTCCTGTACTTATGTAGCTCGATAATATTCTCTTAGTTTTGTGGAAGTCTGGCGGTTGACTTCCTGATGTACAGTAAAGCCATGAAAAACATCCCATAATGTCCACCCAACACCTTGATAACTTTTGGGTGTAGTTTGGACTTTTCTGTCTGCTCATTCCTCAGTGACATCACTTCACAGACGAAGGTCTTCCCAACAACGGGAGAAAAATGATTCTGTTTGTTTCTGGGCAGGAAATGGACAGCGCTGTCCATCCTGTTCTCGTTGCTTCCTGTAGCTGTATCCCACCAAAAAAAGCAAAGTCTGTGGAACAGTCGGTGCATGTGTGTGTGTGTGTGTGTGTGTGTGTGTGTGTGTGTGTGTGTGTGTGTGTGTATACAGTATGTACGTATGTCCTGTGTCTGTGTGCCAGCTTGTATTTATTCAAGACTTCCAGCGTAAGTGCTCAGCCAACCCCTCTGCCAGCTTCCTATCGTCATGAATGGAAATTACTCCCCTCCATGGGGGACGACAGGGCAAAGAGATGGAGGAGAGAAGTTGACAAAACGGACAGTTATTTGAGATGATGGAATGTCTCTACCTAAGGTTTTTCCCTAACATTTCTGCTTGTCATTTGCTTGATTCATGTCCACACAGTTCTAAATAGGACATGAAACACATTGGAATAGCTGCAGGGCCTCATAGTCATATCCCATGACTGCACATGTTGATGACTAAACCCTCTGTAAAAATCCATTCTTATGTGTGGACAACAAATGTTTTGTATCAGGCTGAACGCACAGAGACAGCTGCTCCACAACACATGGTTTGAGAGTGAATTCCGAATCAGAATATAGAATCAGAATTGTGCTAGATTGCACGATCATTATTATTAATGTACAACTTTTTGGATGTTGATTTCATATTTATATAAAGGACAACTGACACACTCTACTGTTACTTGCTGATACAAGTAATATTTTTATTGAAGGAAAAAAATAGTTATGCAGTCAGCTCATGTAAATGTTGACTCTGGCTCTGTTACTGACCTCTCCTATTAGGAAAACAATGTAGCGGGTGACCAGAACATAAGTAATACGGATATGAAGCTAGTTGGAAGGACAGCTACATGAAATCAGAGGGTGATACGTTGAGAATTGGCTGTCAAATTCAGTGTTAAGCACAGTCTTTATTGAAATGCTCCTCTTCAGTCTGGCTCAGCTCAAAGGCTCCTTCCTAATCCACCAGTTCTTCTTGTCATAGCAAAACTCAAGGATCAGGGCCTGCACTGAGCTTCACAGAAGACACAAAACACTCAATCAGTGTTAAAGTAGTATTGTGCAACCTTTTCCACATTAACAGAAAGGTATTACAAGTTGAAAACAAACATACTTTCCACTTGCCTCTGATATTTATCTATCACAATACATATGTCCTCAGTAGGGTATGTGAAGAACACTAACGTAGCGTAGTGTAAATCTTAGATACCTTTAATTTGATTAATTTTTCTTTTTTTCCCCCCTTCAACTGCTTCTAAATGCTGATCAGTGCACTCTTTTAGTAAAAAAAATAACCAATTGGCCAGTCATAGTGCTGTGTCAAACTTTAAATCTCATCTTTATCCTGCTGAAAGGCCCTCCTTAAGTCATTACATCCAGTAGAGCTCATCAGAAGTCCACTCCTCAACAAATACAGGTCTTTATTAACTCATCACAAACACCACCAGTGTCCTTAAGATATATCGTACCACTATAGGGTCTAACTGCCCAAAAAAAAGTTGACAAAAGATAGGGGCTTAACATAAACACCCTTGGACACTGGATCCTCATTCCAGTGTGTGGTTAAATTTGGAATGTCCCATCACTGGGTGCACATGATAGCCCCATGCCCCCGGCTACTGAACAGTACAATAGATACACACAGGGACATGCATGGACAGATGCTGTCAATACTAGAGACAGAGCGAGGAGAGAGGACCAAAGGGGTGAGAGTTGAGGTGTGATGCGAACAGATGTACACACAGAGCAGAGGCAGGTACCTGTAATACAACAATGGACGGCAAGAGTGAAGTACATGCAGGGTTCTGAGAGATACTTTAAACATGTACTTCATTACAATTACTAGTTAGATGTAAAATACTGTAATAAGTAACCTAATCTAAGTATAACCTGATTACTCTGCATTACTTTTGGATTCCCTCAATATCAAATGCAACGCCATCACCAAGCAACACTTACATGGATTTTACTTTAGTGTATTATTTGAAACAACAGAACAATCTAACCTAAGAAAGATAAACCAAGATATTTAGGATACCAAATGTGTCCTCTGAAATTAAAGGTTAGGCCTACAGAATAGTAAAGTTAATACATTTAGTTTAATACATTAATTAAAAGCTGGCTACTTTTATTTTTGTTTAATAAGCCAGGTGTCAAGCTTCTGTCTATAAAAATAAGATATTTAAAAGTAAGGGAGAAACCTCCCCAAAAAATGTGATGCAGTACGTTTACCCGTAATAATTATTATTTATTTTATTGTTACATAATCAAGCAAGTAATTCAGATCTTTTTAAAGAGACCAGTTATCAGATTTTATCTTTTTTAAATGGTACTGTAAGGGAATACAGTTAGGTTTTTTTGTATCCTGACAAATCCCGTTACCTGTAAACCGATTCTCCCCAAGACTGAATATATATATATATATATATATATATATATATATATATATACATATTGATAAAAATGTCAAGCATGGCAGCAGGATACATGTCATCATCTTATATTTTCTATAGAGTATGTCCTTCATTAAGGTCATTGAGCTCATGGTGATATAACCCCAGTTCAAAGTCCCTGAGAGGTTCATGAGAGAGTACAGAAAGTCAGCAAGGGTTGCTTTTTCATAACCATGTCTCCAGGCTTGGGAAGTAATGGATTACAGGTAACAGGATTACGTATTCATTAAACAAAAAAAGGCACTTTACAGAAACTAAATATCTTGGTTTAATCTTTTCTTACGTTACATTGTTCTGTTGTCTTACAGTACATTACACACTTTCTAAAAAAACATCTTACTGATATTTATTTCCTCTGTCTTTATTGACATTGATACATTTTATAAAAGGTAACTAGCAACTTTAACAGATTCCATTTTTAAAGTAACCCTCCCAGCCCTGGTTGTCTCCAGTTGCCTTCTGGGTCAGAACACAGAGGTCAGCTCATTTTAGAGAGCTGTTTATATGCTGCTGTAATCCCTGAACAAATGTTGACCTTGTCTGTCAGTCGGTCTTTAAATGGAATCCAGTGTGGATTTACAGAAGATGAATATAAAATAATTAATGTGTTGAGTGCAATTAAATAATTATATTATTGCTGCATACGTTTGTTTATAAATCAGATCATTTTTATACCGCATCTTGTACATTATAATAACCCTTAATATGGATTGTGTGTCATCTGGGGAAAAACTACAGGACTTTTGTTTCAACGGGGCACACTCACATGCTCAGAAGTGAATAAACTGTCAAACCTCTTCAATATTCAGATTAATGTAATGAAATTAATTACATTTTGTGTCATGTTTTGAGGCAAATACCACTCCAGCAACAGTTACTTATTTTATTAACCTAATCCAAACAGCACTAGTCTTTCTTTCTCATTAATTCTTGTTTCAGTTTGTCTTTATGAAGGTATGTTTTGTTTTAGGAAATCACCATTATCTCTTCCTTTATTTTACCCAGGTACTTAGGTATTTTATGTATTTTTAAACAACTTTGAGGGGCTCTGTAAAAATAATGTTCCTTATTTTATCATAAAGTCATTAATAATGACATAACATATGACTTATAATGTATATTTTATTGAGGAAAACATTATATCTGGTTCTAACACCCAAAAGGACAAGCCAAAAAATCCAATTGTAGCTATTATGCAAAATAATGATTCACTGGAGATTCTTATTCAGCAGCTGAGTTTTGACCAACTTCCTATAATGACTTTAAAGCTTCCTTGTTATGTAAAGAAAATCCAATGTGATGCCATCATTTAGGAACCCAAACTTAAATCAACAGTTTATAAGTCAAAGGTCACACTCTAAAAAGTTTATGTATAGCATACATGTGCTTACAAAAATATTCTCCAGCACATAAATCAAGGTAAAGATGTCATCGAGTGCCCTGGGACTCCTGAAACCTGAAGCTTCACTGACTTTTTATTGGCTAAACACAGCAGACTGCCCACAGTTTGGCAAAGAATGAATCAACAATAAACTATCACTATATTTAATCCTGACATTGTTTTAAACAAATCTTACATCAATAACTTATTCACAAACAGTGACTCATCCCGTCAAGAGCAAAGGATTGGTGAAGGTTCTGGAAGCCACACACAAATAAAGTTATCCCACTGATATGTGAATCAAAATCCTCAAAAAAAACCATCATCTTGTACTGGATAATTGTGAGCTGCAGAATCATCCAATAAGAACATAAATTGTAGCATAGTGGAGTGGTGAAACTTTTTAAATGCTCCTTTGCCTTTAGAGTAGTTCTTGAACAGTTAAACAAAGTCATTGATTAACTTAGATACAGTTCCTCAGAGTTAATAAATAATAAATGAACTTGTGTTTTCCTTCCTCAGGAATGTAGCTCTTAAACAGCCGAAACATTTGCCCAGTCACACGCAGCGCTACGTTTGGTGATGCATCAATTGACTGTCCTGGCCAAACAAAGTGGTCGCCAGGCAACAAATACTGTCAGAAACAGGAGGAGTAATTCAGGTCATCATGTTAATATCTAATTTAAACAGTTGTCGGGAGCTCCCCAGCGGCCCACACACACACACACACACACACACACACACACACACACACACACACACACACACACACACACACACACACACACACACACACACACACACACACACACACACACACACACGTATTCACCTAGCAACAAGAGGAAAACACTCACCCCATTGCAGGAAGCCAGAGACGTACTTCTCCCTTGCAAAGTGCGAGGAGTAGAACTCCTGGTAGACGCCCACCAGCAGGTCCAACAGGGTCTGGAGCCCAACAGGCCCCGTGGACTGGGGCCCCTCGGCCGGGACAAGTGCACCAAGGCCAGGCCCCGTCGACATGGTGCCCAATGGGTGAGGGGTCCGTTTGGCTTAGAATTTCTTTGAAAACCTGGTGTCCATGGTGTAGGATTTACAGTAAAGGTCTTCTTCCGCCGGGTTAACAGTTCAGAATCGCTGAATCACATTTACAGTAACAGCCAGCCCTCACTTTCTTCTTTGGACTGACCCAACTGACCCCCCTTGGTCACACACACTGGCTCTCTGGAACTCTTTGTGGATCGCACCTAGCCCCACCCCAAGTTTCTTATAGTTAACGGTCACTTACGTTATCTTCCTCCTCCCTGTTTGTCTCTATGTGTCTGCCTGTCTCCCTTCTCCTCTCCCCATGGCTTTGCAGCATCTGTCAAGCCTGCAGTTTCTCCAGCTCTGACTCCAGACCTTTTTTGGTCTTTGCCTCCCTCTCTCGCCGCTCCTTGTGGCCAAAGTGCTCCAAACGTTCTACTACAACAGTGAGATCCAATAGAGAAGCATGTACATGATCTGAAACAAATCCTCTTTCCCTTTTACATCTATCACTTTTTTACATTTGCTATTACCTGTCCTTGTTTCCCCTTTTCCTCCCCCCTGTGACAGAAACAGGAACCACTGACCTGAACTGTTGCTGTTACACTCATGTCATGTTTTGAAGAGCGCAAATCTCCTTTTTTGTCAACCGTCCAAGGATCTCTTTGAGTTCCCGTGATTCTTTTTGTGTCCCTGCTGTGTCACTCATCTCTCCCCTCTGTCTCCCCTCTCAGTCCTGCTCATGTAATTTCTCCATCCTGCAACACAGAGCGTTTCCTCTCCCCAGCTCAGTGGATCAGAAATTCCTTCGCTCTCTGTCTGTTTATCCGTTTACTCACTCTGTCCCTCTTTCCTCCTCTGATGCAGTAGCTCTCTGTGTCTGTACTCGCTGTCTCTCTCCTCTCTTTCTCCTCCCCAACTTTTCTGCTTCGACTTTTCCATTGTACAGCCTCCTTCCACTTCTCTCTTTATAAATACACCACAGCTGCCACACAGTACAGCCATACACTTTGTACTTTATTTCACAGCCGAAGTGGCATCAAACTAAATGTTCAAGCTTCTATGCATAAAAAGGCACATTTTGTGTCAGTATTTGAGAAGTTCTGGATTACTTTTTGTGTCAATGATTACTTGAAAGTGAGAATACCTGATCAGTTAAAAAAACACAACAGGAAACAATTGAAGGAAAAATTAGGAATTATAAACACAGAAATGCACATATTATATTGTGAATATTGTCAACAAGGAAGTGCCTTTTGGCCAGTTCCCTAATACACGGAAATCACATTTGAGTTGTGCCTTCCTGTCGACATCCATTAATATTGCCAATAAGAACAATTGTCACTATTTGTAACTCCAGCTCTATGATGATCGTCACCATAGCTAGAGATACAGTGCATTGCTACTGTACTGTGTGCCAGCTCTGCTCAAAAGCATTGACTCCCTGTGCAACATCCCCTCTAGGGTTATGGCTTTTAAATGTGACACTTATCTAAGACTTTGTGAACAATTTCCAAATGTTTTTCTAATTTCCCCCTGAGGCTGCTTTTGTATCAAATACCCCCAATGAACATGACAGGACATGAGTGGTGCGCTAATATCCTATTTTTGAAGGTCGAACCATTAGCATCGCAAGGGTTAGCATCGCAAGGGATTGCATCATTTGACAAAAAGCAATGGGATTAACCAATGTGTTTTGGAATATTGCAGAAAATGAGCTCTCCTGCAACATACGTTCATGCTGCTTCCATGTTTTTTTCAACAGGGTATTTAAGCGTAAATGCCAGAAATAAACTGCTAACACAATGCTAAAACAAACTACATTATGGTGTCATTACTTTATATCCACAATGCTAAGCTAAAGGTGGACTCGTGTTTAGTGTGATGATATTTAGTAGTTTCCTTTAGTCACACAACTTTTAAAACACATAAATGTACTACTAATCAACCCGATATAAAAAAAGTCCCCATCATGACAAACTTTAACATTAAATGTTCTCACATTCATTTGTTAGTGATAGAAACATGATTATATAATTTTGCATTAAGGTATAATACGGTCAAAAGGGACATTCTGCATTTTAAGTAAAATTACTTTTGATACTTTAACTACAGTGAGCTTATAGTACTGTTGTACTTTCACCTAAGTAACTTGAATGTTTTTTTTTTTTCTGGTATTGGAGTTTTGAATCACCACAGTATTTTTACCTTTAGTTAAGTAAAGAAACCTGACTACTTCTTCCTTCTGTGGTTACAGATCAGCCGACAGCACTGCCATAACTGTAGTAGCCCCCCCTGCTGGTCAGACGAGAAAATAACTCATAATTAACCAAAGTATCAGAATATACAGTAGACAGAGTTTCTTTTATTTCCTCTTGACTAACTTCAAAGTGAAAGTAATTTTTTCCTTACATGCACCACACTCTCTCACCCTGGTCTTGAATTACCAAAATAGACATGCCTATGATGACAAAATAGTTCTCATTCCTTATAAATTAGCCATAATAATCAAGCACAACTTCAGCATTTTGAATGATTTGGTTGAAAAGCCTCTGAAGTAAAAGTAATACCACTAGTGTCAGCGCGGACAGCTCGTCTGCTCATCTGAATGTGAGAGGGAGGCCCTGTGCTGCTCCTACCTCACATGTTACATCCAGCTATGCTTCTAATTGAAGCTGACACTAAGCCTGTCAGCTTGAGAGGCAGGTTCAATGTGCATTGTTGTGTGCGTCATTGAGTGGACCTCTCTGGAGAAAATCAAGGGAAGGGAGGATACAAATTAGAGAAGGGGATGATGGAAGAAGGGAAGCTGAATCTGTGACTTGCAGAAAGGGACTAAGAGCAACGTGTGGCCGCAGGAGGTGCTAAAATAGTCCAGGTTGTTTGACTTTTTGGAATACCTTGTTGTTTAGGTTCTCTGGGCCTTAAGGTGCTTAATGATGCATTCAAGATGACCTGTATTCCCGCCTCACACAGGTAAGCTGCACAATATCAAAATATATTTTCCACCATGTACCTGTACCTATAAACTTTTAGAGCACTGTGAATTAAACTTGATGGAAATGGGATTACACACCAGGTACAACATGATGTCATTAGAGGTGTGCAATGCTGTGATGTTTAAAATACCCGTAGAGTCCATATAGGGCAAATAAAAAATAAATGGCGACTGACTGGCTAAAGTAAACACTGAAATTACTGAAGGGGCCCTTTTTTTATTCACAACCTCCCCGACATAATGTACATTCATCTATATGAATGTATGCCTACCAGTAAGACAATAGGCAATGAAACAGGCATTCAAACCAGATCTTCTACTATTTTTTTTACACCCATGGCTTTCTTTTTATATCCAGATTACCTCACTCCTCCATTCTTGGAGTCACTTGTTTTTAAGCCTTTTATTCCATTAAGTTCTTAATTGCAGGATTAACAGAGCAGTACAACGTCTTTCCCTGCCCTGTCTGCGCATTCCTACATGCGTTGTCTCGTTCTCGGTTGAACACACACAGATGTCTGTCCACTGCAAGCTTAGAAAATCCCTGAGATAAAGCTTTATGATCTTAGGTTTTATCTGACTTTGACATCTGTAAAGCTAGGTCTATTTTTAAACACTGTGGATAATGCTTATGGACAGATGGGAGCAGTACACAAAGACCTTGTTGGGTACAGGGTGACCAATTGGCAGGTTTTCCTGCATATTTTGATTCTGTGCTGCCTCAGTATCCATGAGTTTGGATGATAGACATGTCACAGAGAAAAGGAATCAAAGTTTACCTGAAATGTGTCTTGTGTGTGTGTTCACAGTTTGAATCACACTCTAGGTCAAGGTGAATCTCAGATGGATGACAGTCCAGCTGGGAGAAGAGGGAGCAAAGTCTACCAAGTATAACACACACACACACACACACACACACACACACACACACACACACACACACACACACACACACACACACACACACACACACACACACACACACACACACACACACACACACACACACACACACACACACACACACACACACACCTTTACTCAAGGGTCTTTGACACTCTAATGCAGTCAACCCCCATTTTCTGTTTAATATCATCACTTCAAATCTAGATGAGTGGTTTAAATGATAACATCTCAGTACAATTGCACCATTTTCCTCTAATGTGACCAGGATCTTTGCCAGGTTGCTCCTTACTAATAATGGGACTTTACCTGTAGACAATTGCAGTGTCTCCAATGTTGGTTATTTTTTTTTAGTATTGTTTTTTGAAACTCTGTAATCATTGGCCATTTCTTATATAATCAATATCAAGTCCATATCAAGTATTTTATGAATCCATGTACACCTCCCCCTGGACCAGATCTTCCCTGAAGCCAACACAAATGAGGATCCAGATTCCAGCTCCATGCCCGAGGATTTTCTTTACAAAAGGGAGCGTCTTCCCTCTATAGTTGTAGAGCCCATTGATCACAGGCTGCCGGAGGGCGTAGAGCGCTTGGCCAACAATTTAGAGGAAGAGGAGGAGGATGACAGAGCAGATCACACAGAAGACTCCGCTGATGGAGAGCAGGAGCACACACGGATGGAAGAAAGGTAAGGACCAGAGCTCCATTACCTCTTACACTTAATCTTTCAAAGTCAAAATGATGGTTATCTTGGTTAATTCTGACAATATTTTAGATTTACACTGACAGAGAAAAGGACAATCCAGTCTATCAGAGACATTTTGACTAGTCAGGAGAAGCATCAGCGCATAAACACCGGAGCGTTGCATTGGATTAAACTGGAGTACAAATTTTAGAGGACTTCTTTCTTCTGTGTTTTAATGTCCACTGTTGCAGCACGACTGTGAGAAAGTCTTCGATTGGACCATCCCAGAGTCAACTGTGCCTCTCCCGGCTGACCCCTCCGGCCTCCCCCACCCACATCGAAGCTGCCCCACCCTGCCAGAGGAGCTTAAACAGGACAACCAGCGAGGACTGATAGCACTGAACTGTGTGGGACCCTTATAAAATGGAACCTCTGCATGTTTGAAACCATTTGGAAAATATGCACAAAACTATGTGAGCTAAATAAGGCCCATCTCAAAGCTGATTCCAGTACTGTTATTTTTGGATTGATAAATCTAGTTTAAAATGATCTCATATGAGGTTAACTGCTGCCGTTTGCCGGCATGGCCTAACCAGAGACTGTAGCAAAAACAACCAGGACTATTTACTCAAATAGTCAAATCCCAGAAAATAGGCATGAGATAATTACCATTATGGGCGAGTTTACTACATGCAACCAGTTGTAGTGGCCTATGTGGGTGTTTTTAAAGGGAGTACTTTAGGAAGATTGTTCCAGTGGTAAAAATAATCCCCCTGACTGAACCCTCAAAATATGGATACAATTGGATACTTGTGTGCAGTCCCTCCAAAATAATACAAATTATACAGGGAAGTCACTTCAATGTGAATTATGAAATGATGCTTGATACATCAACAAATGTATAGGTCGGTCCACCCCTATTAAAAAAAAGGGACAATAAGATAATATGTTTGTTGAGAATTTGGTGAGCCAAGTTGTTTGATGTGTTTCTTATCCCCAAAATATATATTTTCAAATGAGGTTTGAGGTTCCCAGATTATTGCAATTTAGAGTTTCACACATGCATTTCCATCATGTCCTTCTTTGTTAAATTTGGTGAGGATGAAGAAATATTTTAAATGGTACACATGCTGCTATTGACAGCTGATTGACAGTTGAATCCAGAGGTTGTTGAGAATTGTATAATAAAAGAAAAGACCAACGTTGAATGTGTTTTATTATGTTTAGTGATAACCCCAGGTGTATAGGCACCTTTCCTTATGGTCAGGTCAGTCTGGCTGGCTATTGTACAACACTGCATTTGCAATTTTTGCGAAAAATGATCATATGAGGGACTTTTCACTCTGGTGGCGTAGAAAGAGCATTGACTGTTACACGACAATGCATGGGTTTGCCTTGCTAGCTACTTGACAGCACAAACAAAACCCCTGAGAGGCACAGCTTACTGACACTAGCTTGCAACAACAGCAACAACAGCAACAACAACACTCAAACACACACAGTGTACTTTACATGCAGGTGCCCTGACACCAGAGAGCAATATAAGTTACCAAGTGACCATGTGATTACAGCCCCTGGCCTCTAGATGGCAGCCGAGCAACACACACCACTGGCATGAGGTTCAGTCCCTCATGGTGAACATATTTACATGAAGTTTAGTATTAATATTCCAAAGAGTGTGTAGACTCCTCACTAGTCATTTGTGTTCTAATGCATGCAGGGATTTTTGGTGACTTGGTATATCCATAACTGCTGTATGTGGTATCTATGTGTACTATAATTCAGAACTGTTATAATGATAACAGTTCTGAATTTGAGTGCACTCAACAAAAAAAACCTCACTGTGGGATTTCTTTTACCCCAACTTAGAATATGTCATATCCTTATGTTGTAAGCTGGCATTTCAGTTTTAATATTTACTTAGATGAACTGACAGTTTTAGCTCATACTTGATCCCAATGCCCTAATCAAACCATCCCATGAGGACAGGCAACCACAGAGTTATGCTGACCAACTGCAGTTTGAATCATGTTCACAGGATTTAAGGGAAACCAAGAGACAGGTGGCCTGGGGACTGAAGAGCAGGGAACAAGAAACTTCAGATGGCTGTTCTGGGGGCCGGGCAGGACTATGAGGTGTCTTTTATTTTATATTTGATCCTGTATGCATGTTTGTTGTGTGTTTATGACACCTTTCATAGTCATGCAACCCTGTGTGATAAAATAAATAAATGAAGGCTTAACCTCAAAACCTATGCTCCAGAGAAATACTGTTGGTGTGTTGATGATAGCAGCATCAGTCCCCCAGCAATGTGTACCTACAGTATGTGCATGCAATGAGATGTATCAAACTGCAAGCTGGAATGTGTTTATGTGGAACTAGAGTGCAAATGATTCCAGGCAGCTGATGCTTACATTGCTGTCCCTTTCAATTATTATGAAGGCCACATTAAGATGAAAATAATCACTTCTAGCACCACACCATGTCACATGTGTTTTCTGCCTGTTTTTGCATTGTGCGTCTGAGGTAATTGCTGACTGCGGTCACAGGTTTGGTCGGATCTCAAATAACTTAAGTAGTGAAATTTAATACATCTAAGATCTGTCCAAACCTTTGAACAAAGCAGTTGACGTGATCTTATACTGTACATTGACTGCTCTGGAGAACCATCATTCCAGATTATCCTCCGCCTTCACTAGGACCCTTTAGCTGTGCCAGCTAAAAAAAATAACAGGGAATTTAATAAAAAGTATTATGTCAACAGGTTAGTTGAAAGCAACAACATTAAGTTGAACCTACATTTTTTCATTCAAACATAACATTATTACTTTCAGCTCACCTAATACAACTATGTATTCTCTGTTTACACAAACATTTATTTAAGTCAACGTTTAATTTTTCAGTAAAATGGTGATGCTTCTTTCCCTGCTCCATGTTTACAGATGGTTGGGTCACCATTGGTCACAATTCCATGCTGTTTCATGAAGGAAGGCCAACCGAGCTTGTTGGTGGTTAATGATGCCATCACAGGACGAACAACAAAGCTGCCAGCCTTGTTGGGATTCTAGCGGAAATCCTAAAGGCTGAAGGGGCTCATGTAGAGGGTTGCTTCGGCCGTTGCCAACTTCGCCTGACCTCTTGCTCATCCAAAAATGGGCAAGAGGTGAAGTTTCAGTGAGCTGTGGCGGGCCTGGGTGACAGCGAATAGCTATATGAGGGCATCTAACCGTCACTCAAAGTGGCCAGGCCCTTTTTAATGCACACATTTAAGCCTTCATTTAATTAAAATAAAAGTGATATAACAATTCCCCTCCTGTACCGTTGTCATGAAGGGGGATTTAGACCAAATCCCTTTTAGTACCAGGCTGTAAAACATGTTTATTTCTGGAATTTATTTGGGCATTACATAGGGGTCTAAGGTTATTGAATCCTATTATGCCTACCTCAGAAGGGCATCTGAGAAACTGCAGTTTTTGGCACTTGGATGCATATCATAGAAAACTTCGGTTAGTTAATAACTAATAACAATTCTTCAATTTCCCTGTTTAATTAATGACTTATTTATGATATAGTCTTCATTGAAACCTTTTATATGGTTTTGAAGAAAGCAGAGTCAATATTCTAAACGAAACACCCTCCATTTCTCCCACATATCAGCACTCTCCACAGTACTGCTCCAATGAGTGTTGTTTGATTTCTCAGGAAGAGTCCCGACTTGGAGGGAGCTGTACTACCAAGGAACCATCTTTGTTACCCCTGGTCTACCTACAGTAAGCACATAAGAGTCCTGGAAGCCTACCACCAGATATGCCTGTCAGAACCTTGCTTCTACTCGAAAGAGAACGCACAAACATTAGTGTTTTTGAAGCAAATATCGTCAACCTTTTCACTTCTACCATTTAACACCAGAACAGATGGACATGCCTGATAAAAGTGTCTCAAAATAGGTTTCCTATGCAGGACTACAAGCTGGCCAAGAGCGCCTGGAGAACAGAAAAAATCATTTCAAAGACAACATCAGGATCAAGAATTCCACATTAACAGCTCTAACTGGGAAGACTTGCTCAAAACAGAACCGCACGAAGAAACGGTTTACACAAAGAAGCCACACTGTAAGAATTATCTCCCACAGGCTGCCAGAGTCAAGCAGCAGTAGAGAACTGAGAGAGTCAATGTAGAGTTAATGTCCAGGAATTCACATTATAAGCAGCCATGACAGATGCTGGTATTGTTTTCACCTTGTGAGTCTATGTTTTTGTCTGTGGAAAGATTTTGGTGAAAGCAACTATATGAAAGATGCAGTCATGAATCTTTACAGATGTGTGGCTGAGATCAAAATAAAGGTTGCATTTAAAGATGGTCCTTGTAGGAGCAATGGGGTCATGTCTGTGTAAGAGTGTGGGTGTGTTAACATATTTTATAACTGAGTTGGGGTAGCAACCATGCGAGATGGAGACAGAACACTTTACAGATGTGTAGTTGAGATCAAAAGAAAGGACATGTTAAATGATCGGTGCATTCCGAGTAGGGGGCCATATTTCTTGTTATGGATGCTGTGAACCCATTGCAAGATGGTCCTGACACAACCGCTGGCTATCCAAGAAATAAATCATCTTAATTTGGCACATTGTTAATAAACCATAGAGTAAAAAAGTATTGAAAAAAATGGTTTTATTAAAGGGTGGGTGTAGGGTTCTTACACAGTCTGCATTTCTTGTAGTTCTGGAGAAAAACATGGTGATATCTCTTCAGTCAGCAGAAATTACAAACACTCCCTTCGCACATAACAGACACTGACAGAGAGGCTGTGTGGTTATGAACATAAAATCACGAAAGATAAAGATTAGATTTTTTCCCCTTATAAACAAATACTGTGGCCGAGTTTTAGCATGAAATGTGCGCTGAACATTTGTAACGTAAGATGAATTCCTCCCGTCTCTTTCAAAGTTATCAGAGTTGGATTTACAGCCGGGGGGTAAGGGGGCCCCTGGGGAGAAGCTATCAGAGGCTGCTTGACATTTCCCAGGGATTGGAGAAACAACGTTGACACTGACTCTCTTTTTTCTGCAAATTCTGTCTCTGATGGAGCTGTTTCCGTCGCCTCAAGACTTGTTTTTATATTAATGCTGGACTAAACATCAGACTGCATCGACTGCTGTGGTTTATACAGTGAGAGTCAATTGGGAGACTACTGCTCTGACCTAATGTGGGAAAGTCAGTAATTCAACAAGCAACACGATTAGATCCATTCTCAAACTGGGCCTCAAATGTATTTGTTATGAATAGAAATCCAAAAGCGGAATCCCAAAAATGATTGAGAGGGAACAGCAAAGAAGCTCTGCATGCAGAAAAGGGTAAACAAATAATAATAATAATTAAAAAAAACATTATCATGCTCCATAAATTCTGTAACAATTACCAGTAGTCTTTTCAAAGGAGTAAAAGTTTCTGTTTAATCACTGACACACTGAAAAAACTGAAATGTTGACTTTAATTAAATGTATAATGTCAACATTTAACACACAATGGTTTTCGGTTAGTTGAAAGCAATAATATTTAGTTAAAACAAAGTTATTAGGTTGAACTTAATATTATTGCATTCAACTAACGTAATACATTAAAGTGGAATTTGTTCACATTATACATTTAAAGTCAAGGCTTCAGTTTTTCCCTGAACATTTTTGATATTGACCTGATCTCTTCAATTAAAATAAAATGAAATAACGAACACTTTGTATATATTTAGTAGTTGTAGTTCCTCTTCATTATATTTGCCATATTTTAGCAGACATGCTGATCTTAGTTTGATAATTTGAACATTCAACACTGGTTTAAAACATCATTAAAAAGGCGTTTGGTGCTGACATTCCATAAGAAACAGAGGGGATTTTAGCAGAGTGAAAGAAAAAACAACATGACAGAGAATAAAATGTGCCGCGCCTTAAACTGCCTTGCTGATTGTTTGTCTTCAGAGACAGCAGTAATATTGGTTTCATATAGATGAAATGCGGATGAACTGGATAGAAGTAAGGAAAAATCCAAGAGGATGGAGGAGAAAAAATAGGTCAATCACTCTGTATCCCCAAAAGTGCCAAAAATAAAAGCCCCTCTGTCTCCTCTCTCTCCCCATCACCCTCTCTGTCTGGCAAATGGAAGCCAGATGTGCATGCACGAGGCCTCCATTCAACCTCCCTCCCTCCTTCCCTCTCTCAACGTCTCTCTGTTTCTTTTTGTTTCTGTGTGGGTTTCCTCCTCAGGCTCAGTGCCTCTCTGTTCTCCCCTTTGTCTCCTCCTCCTCTCTTGCCTTGCTCCCCCTTGCTCTCTGGCAAAGCAGGAAATACTACAGGTTCCTGGCCCTGGAGGGAGCATGTTTCTTTTAACCACTAACAGATGGAGGGATGGAGGGATGGAAAGGGAAGGGATGGATCTGAGACTGAGTATGAGAGCGGCTGCAAAAATGGAAGTAATACTGAGATAGATTGTGAGATGATAAAGAGCTTCAAATGTTGCCGAAGAGAGTTTTTGTTATTTCCCATCGGAGCAGAGTTTAAATGAACCCATTCCTCCTTCCTGTCCTCTTTTGCCTCTCCTTTCTTTTTATCTCTCTTGAACTGAATCCTCATGTTATAAAAGTTAAAAGTTCTTCTTCTTCTCTAACCTCTCTCTCTCTCTCTCTCTCTCTCTCTCTCTCTCTCTCTCTCTCTCTCTCTCTCTCTCACACACACACACACACACACACACACACACACACACACACACACACACACACACACACACACACACACACCCTTTAACCCTAACCCTAACCCTAGGAGCTCAATTACTTTTGCAGACTTAAAAACGTCTATAATGTGTAGTTTTTTGGCACTAGTGCGACAGCTTGGTTGGTGGTCCACAAAACTCTAGGTACCTCTTTTGCATCAGCTTGGTAATGTCAATTTCAGTGTTTTTACATAACTCTTCCAAAGTTTGGATATTAAAACGACTTGGTTAAGGTGAGGAAAAGATCGTTGTTGACAGAAACTTCAGTAACATCATCCACAAATCTCCTCGATGAAAGTCTCATTTGTTTGGTTGACTATAGATGGCACAGCTGCATAGGCATAATTAGTAGCAGTACTATCATTACTAATAGTTTCGATATAGAACTATCAAATTGTAATAGTAGTTGCTTTAGTAAAAAAACTGAAGTTGCTTTTCAAGTTATGGAAGTAAAGGTAGTACTAGCAGTAGAAATAGTAGCAAACGTGCTATTCCCAACTGTATAGAAATAATAAAGTTATATCAGCAGTACTGATAATAAAAGGTAGCATTTGTGAAAGTAGTAGAAGCTGTAGTAGAACAGAACCATCCCTATGAATGCAGTAAATCACAATAAAGTGTCAGGGATCATGACATCCAAAAGACCATACACTACACATTTACTAGCTAACTCCTGTTCTGTTGGTAACAGTTAAAGGGGACAATTGACGACATTACTCTCCAACAAGCCAGTGTTCCCCTTGAGTTCTTAACTTTTCACTTAATCCCCCCTCTCCCTGTAACCTCCCCCACTCCCTCTCTTCCCCGCTTTTCAATCACTCACCAGTCATCACTAACACCAGGGCTGCTGACGGGTGTGAGTGTGTGTGAGGGTGTGTTTTCTCTAACTTTGTCATGGTGTGCTCAGCGGCAATGCTTAAACCCAGAGGCCCTGAGGGGGACTCTGATTGTCCATTAGTGAAAGAATAAAACAAATGTATAAATTATAATTATAGGGGAAGAGGAGGAGCGAAGAGGTTGCCAATTGAGACATTTGATAAATGTTCCCTGTATCCTGTATTTGCTGACTTAACTGGTCAGTCTATCAGTTATGAGCATTTTGATTTCTCAAATTACCCAAACATTACAGAGTTTAAGAGATTTAAGGAGTGGCACTACTACCAAAGAAAAAGACCACAGTTACCAGTTGTACAAGTCACCTATGCTGTGTTGGCCTGACCCGTTAAGAGACCAGCTAGCCAAGAAGGCAGACACCAGATCTTCCTGGAGCAGCATTGGCTGGCACTATAGATTGACTGTGTAACTGAAACAAGCGCATCCACAGCACTAAGCACTAGACGATCCATTCAATACTGACACTGGTTGGGGAGGTCTATTGATGACATTGTTTGTGCTTACTGGCCCAAAGTGGACCCGGAGGCTTGTCAAAACAGATATGCTGACCTATCCAAGTAGCCAATACAAACACCAACAAAATGCATCAGGAGTGACAGAGCATTCTGACAATTATATCAATAAAACTTTGAAGTGTGACATGTCATACTGTTGAGGGAGATGTTTTTGTTATTTGAAGGACCAATACTAAAGGGCCTATGAAAGGACCAAATTGCAATGTGAGCTGGTCCATTTGAACACCTACCATGATGCATGAACAAAAGCCTGCACTTACAAAACTACTGGTTGGAGCAAAGTCTTAGCAGAATAAAACAACACATTTCTTTGTATTTTTAAAAACAAACATTTTAATTCCATATACTGCATTTTGTCAAACACATTTCATACAAAGAGAAGCTAATACTGTAGTTAGTTGGCTAGTGCACTTAAAATGATAATACTGTCAAATAGTGAAAGTCACTTAATAACATTACATTCTTTGGGCAGACACATTGTATTTGCTCAAGTACCCTCCTATTAACATATTAACAATACAAAACTGCAATTTGCTTTGAATACTTGAGTCTGTTAGTGAAACATTTGATCCCTCCAAAACATTTCAAAGACAATATAAAACTTGTAGCTGTGGTGTCTTGTTGGCTTCTGACAGCCGCTACAGTAAAATGTTGACGATTTATATACTTCTTTTCAGCCCAAGTTGTTTATTGCTACATTGAGATTTACTGTCTAAACCACACATTTCCAGACAAAATGTCTCGCAAGCACATTGTAACAATCCTCTCCTAAACAACAACTCTTTATTTACTGCAATCACTTCTCCTTACAGAAGCATTTACTACCACCCACACTTTATTTATTAGCTGTGGGTAAATGAAAAAACATGTAAAAAGCACTAACCTTTGGTTGTTTGTCTTGAGATATGTTCCTATTTAACTGAAATATGACTTAATAATTCAATAATAACAGCTTTGCATCATTTCATCAATAAAAGAGGATTTCACAGTCCTAATAAAAGAAAGCGGTGGCCGGTTTTTAGCAAACCGTATTTTCACTAATAGGTTTCCAACAGTTTGTAATGGTTTTCCTAAGAAAGGGCTCTTCTTTGAAAGAGGTTGAACACCTGGCTACATATTCTTTTAAAGAACACCTACCTGTGAATAGCAAAGTGTTGGTAAAGCTAATGATACAACGCTAATGATACAATCCGACTGATGCACAACTACTACAGGTGGCATTTGTCAGATTTTATCAAATGATTTGTGCGGTTAAGCAAGTTCGGAGGATCTGACTTGGATTCCTCTATGAACATGCCGTACCATGTCAGAAGAGTCCAGGACATAAAACATTCTTGTAATAGGCCCAGTGTCGCTTATAATGTATTGGGCTGACTTCAAAGACAATGGCAGCATGGACTATGAGGGCTATCGTGTGTGTGCATGCTGATGTGTCAGGATATTAAGAGGGCCAATATGGCCAAATATGGTACACCTTGACAAAACATGAATCATCCAATAGTTTTTGTATGATGTAACACGGAAATAACATTTAATATCCTATTTTAAAACAGCAGATGAAATGGTAATGGCCATTTACTTCATTGCTTGTCATCAAACATCCTTACAATTTTACAACTAAGATCTTATAACTGCAATGTTTTTTATTCACTGTAGTTTGTGGAGTATTGTTCTATATTTTACAAAGCCCAGTTCTGTCTTGCCAGTATGTCACTTTAAACAGTGGTCATTACTTTCAATGAGCCAGTGCGAAAGCGCAGGATCTTCTTCTTAAGGGCATGTGACGCCTTAATCTTGACAAAAGCCTTGGGCTGCAGAGGTGCCCCCAGTTGGGCAGAAGGTGATGGGACGGAAAGTTGAGGGGGTAGTTGTTGTGGCCAAACCAGACCACCACTCTCATCTGAGTCACTGGACAAAGTACTGGAATCAGGAGAGTCAGC
Source organism: Eleginops maclovinus (assembly GCF_036324505.1). Lineage (NCBI taxonomy): Eukaryota > Metazoa > Chordata > Actinopteri > Perciformes > Eleginopidae > Eleginops > Eleginops maclovinus. Next base: position 22,691,145 of record NC_086359.1, on the reverse strand, counting down.
CTCGCTCATGCTGGACTCAGACTCTCCCTGACGTGGGTGAGGGTAGTCCTCACTGGGCTGACACGGCGGCACTAGATCCCTTTCTATCTGGTACTCCATGTGATGATGAGGATGGGAGTGGGGGTGCTGTGGGTAGATATGCGATGCATGAGTGGGGCGAGATTTACGCGGTCGCCTTGCACAATGGTCCCTTTGGTTTGAAGCTGAAGAGCCTTGCATGGGTGCCTGCATGGGTGGCTGCTCAGCCTCGTCTTGGCTGAGTTCCAAGGTGGACTGCCAGCGCCGACAGCCACTCCCTCCTTGCTGTTGTTTCTTGCTCCTTGATTGACTACTGCGGCTTCCCCTTCCACCGCTTCCACTTCCTCCACCGTCCCTCTCCACTGTATTGTACTTGCGTTCTGGAACCCTTTGCAGGCTGTTCTCTGACTGAGACCTACATGCCTTCTTCCCTGGCTTCCTGCTGACACCATTTCTGTCCTCATTCGAGCGACACTTCTTTGGGCCCGCTCTAGATCTTGAGGGTTGAATCTGGGATGCTGTGGGCTGTTGGTCTTGATGATGATGGCTTCTTTCTGGAGAATACGTGCTTCGATTGGGTTTGGGCAGCATGGACACCTTGTGGGGGTTTGAATGATGATGGGCATAAGCTCTGGTGGAAGCTCTGCAAGGCTGGGCTGGGATATACTCTGCATTGACCAGCTGCTCATCAGACGGTTGGTGAGGCTTTAACAGAGCTGGAGGGGAAGGGTAGTTGTGAAAATGTTGGGGTGAATCAGGTTCACTATTGCTGGAGTCTGGGTGGGGTTGAAGCACTCTGCAAGATGGATAGTCCAGCAATGTTGAGCGGGAGGTGTTCATCATTGATGTCTGTCTTGACCTGTGATAAAGTCCTGGTTGATGCTGGATACTTGGCTGTAGATGCTGGTGGTACGGGGCTGGGACATCTTCAGTAAACCCTGTCCCTAGGTAAGGCTCCTGGTCGAAGTTATGGCAGTCCTGTGGAGCATCTGTACTCTGGGACGGAGAAGTGATCTCTTGAACAGAAACCTGCTTCGGTGAATGTTGCTCCTCCTTGCGGCATAAACTACTCTGCCTCCCCACACTAACAGCTCGGGCATCATGTGCCAGACTGGTTCGGGGTTTTGAGGAGCGTGAGGGTAGAGCTCTGCGTTGGACCAATCCAAATATATAGGTCTCAACTTTTTGGGCTTGTTGATAATCTTCCTGACTCGGGTCAACATCCTTCATCTGCCCCAAAGCATCATTAACCATGGCCCATCTTGTTGAGTCTGGCAGCCATGTCTCTCCTCTCTCTGTCTCCCCTGTCCCTTCAGGTGCTGATAGGGAACGAGGGATCAAAGGATGGTAATTTGATTCAGGAGATCCATTTTTCCGGGCTGCAAGAACCTCTCCTAGTAAACAAAGCAAAGGCAAAGAAATTGATCAGAATCATCCCTGCTTTTAAGATCAGCTTTATTAATTCCAGGGGAGATTCAGTTCTCCACTATTTTACAATTACACACATAGGCCCAAAATAGACACACACATCACAAACAGGATGGACATGCACTTATGGAGAGGTGCCAGAGTGAAGGGGCTGCCAATACTTTGGCACCTGGGAGTCCTTGGGGGTACGGTGCCTTGCTCAAGGACACATCGGTAGTATACATATACAGTACATATGACTACTCGAATTGGAAAGCAAAACTGTATCAACTTGGTACTTCTATTGATGAAACATAGCCTCATATACAGTATGCTTTCTTGAGAGGAAGTTTTGTATTTAAATTGAAATGATCGAGGGAGATAAAAGAATAGCCCAACAAACCTTCAAACGAGGCATGTTTTTTAAAATTTAAATGATATTGTTAAGTCTACTATAAACATTTTCTAACTCATAAAAAGTGACAGTCATTTGCATTAACAAATGATGTATTTGTGATTAAAGATTAAATGTGTAGTTCTGAGCCACCCACTTCAAAGAAATAATGGGCAGCATTTCACTTCACTATCTGCATACAAATGAATGTATACATTTCTAGTCATCACTTGTTAATAAAAGCATACTTCCAACCAACGGCAGGGCACGAATATGCACACTTCTGATAAAGTGCTTAAACTCTGATAACTCAATATTTTCGAAACTTTACATGTGTTGTGGGCCTTGTGTGTTTCTGTGGAACTTACATTTACCGGTGGCTCGATGCTTTATGTTCGTTTTTTTATTGTGTTATTGAGTAAGTGATGCTAATTTCAGAAGATTTATCTACAGCACAATGCATACACGTCTTGCACCTCTTTACATTTTGTTGATAATGATCTTACACATTGCACCTTTAAATACTAAAACCTGCAACACTAATCGAGGGCAGAAGTTTAAATATGACATGATGTACCAGTTTTATGGACACTTTTTCAATTCTGTTCCAAACATAATAACCCAAGACTATTCACTTGCTAGTTGCTACACAGGAGAAATTAATTTTCTTTCAGTACTCCCAAACAAATGTTTGAAAATGTTCTTTGTTGGCCTACCAGACACCGGAGAGGTTTAATTATGGATGTGCAGAATGAGATTACTGCTTCTGTGGTACAACAGACAGCATTGTTTGTCGTTTTAAATCCCCATGTGCTCAGATATGGGTCTCATCTTCTTCACCGACATGAATTATGAGCTTAGATGTGGTGGAACTTCAGTGAGGGAGGATACTTAGCCACTGAGGATGTGTTATAGATTTGTCTTCTTGATGTTTGTTTACTAGGCTAAACTGCATCCATAATGACCCCAGTGTCTACAGCATTGAGCTCAGGCAGACTTTTTAATTAAGTTAGCATTAGACAAAATAATACTGAGTGAATAATCCATTAAGATGTGGAGGAGATTTGTTCTGTATTCTGCACATACACGCTATGCACACAATTGAGTTATACAACTGTTACCAAGTACAGAAGATAATGATGTTATGTCATATGTCTTTACAGATGAAAAAAAGCCTCTCGGCTGACTCTAATAAATACAAACAAATAAATACAATTAAATAAATAAGCTTAGGTAGTGTCCACTTTAAAGTTGCATCTACTTTTCCATGGAATCGTCTGTCAGGGAGAAGCAAAGTTGGTTATTTTTACCTGAAATCAGTTGGCTGTCTTCCTGTGGATCAGTATGGGAATCTGTTGAGTGGACCTCCGTGTTGACCTTCAGCTCTGCCACCTGCTGTTCTAAAGACGCCTTCATACCCCATTGCAGACTGCTCTGAAATACACACATAGAGACAGACAGGTCAGTCGATTGTACTTAAAAGGGGTGGAATGCTCTAAAAAGCATGATCAAAACACCCTACAGAGCATACAAAAACAAAACAAAAAACATGTTTGTGTTCTGCAGGCTCTTTATTTTCTACTTTCATATCAGTGCTTTGTGCTTCAAGACAAATTCAGTTTTATTACAGCATTAGTGTTATCCAAAATTTGAAGAGCACCATTTAAACTTTCAGGGGAATAGTCATTTCCTCATCTGCTCTCTACTTATGGCTGCAGAAACTCCACTCTTATCTCCTATCTTCACTTCCATTAAGCAGGTAAAACTGTTCCTGGTTCACATTTAAAATTGTGTATCACATTTTATGAAAATGCTGCTGTCTTCAAAAGCTTTGGCGTCCTATAGTATTCTTTTTTTAGATATTAATTTATATCAATTATAATTAGACTGCATTCAGGTGTCTGTATGCAGCCTTCTCATTGTCATGGTGTATACAAAATTTGATGCTGATTTTGGATTTCATGTTATATTGATTTAAAAAGTAACATTTAAGATTTGTGTGGTTGGATTTTTCCAAAGATCTGTGCATTACTTTTATTTTTACACATATACTTATACAAAGTTTAGCGCAATGAACCGACTCAGACAGTTTTTGTCTTAATATATTAATTTAGGCATTTTGGGGTTCTCCATCTCCTGTGGTGTGTTTTTTAGGGTTTTTGTGCATGTAAATGGTAAAAAAAGAGGGAGTTTCTCTTTCACACACTCCCTAGACCCCCTGACATAGTGACATCACTATGCAACACTCAAGCTTCTATTGGCTAGCGTTCCAACACATTGCAAGTGATAGGCTATGGGCGGGACGTCTCTAAGAGCCAGCCAGCTAACCAATCAGAGCAGACAGGCGGTATGAGAAAAAGGAAGAGTTTTTTGAACATTAAAGCGGTGAGACATGTCACAGCACTAAATACAAATTTGAACTTGAAAAATGAGTATAATATGTCCTCTTTAAAAGAACACCAAAACCAAACTGCACCATGACAAATATGTGAGTACACTTCAAACACACAATCATTTAGAGTGTGGATACCATTCCCTGTTCCCCTCCCAGGATGAGAAGCAGAGACACAGAGAGCAACAACCTTCACATTCACAGACAGCTATGACCACAAACACTTATTATCACAACACTGGAACAATAACATGCCAACCCTCAGCCCCCCCCCCCCCCCCCCACCCCCCACCCCCCCAGCCAGCACCACCCGCTCCCTGTCTGAACAACAGTGCACAGTGACAGAGAAGAGGAATCATCTGATGACAAATATAGGTACCTATCACTTTCATGATAAATGTCAGAGCATGAATTATGTTTAAGTTCATCATCCATTCAATCAAAACAGAGACACAAAGACAGACTCTTGAGACACAGGAGATGGTCAGCTGATTTCTGTAGAAGCCCTCACATGTTTAACCACACCCACGTGTTTCACATTTGAGACACTTTCTACAAATTCCAGACCTGCTTACCACAGAAAGTCCATCAAATGCCAACATCTGGATTACTAATGAAGTCTGTTTAGTAGCACTACCTTCAGATCAAGCAATGGTTTAAACCCATTATGACTAATGCAGTAACACTGTACAACTGCTGCAGTTACACTTTATTTTATAGTGTAGCTACTATTTGTCAAAACTGATACACCCAAGGAACCCCCTGTAGTGACACTGCAGGGTATACAAACATCATTAACATTATATACTTTAGTGGGGAAATGTCTGTACTACTTATGTTTTCCATGGTGAGGCCGCCTATAAAAGTCCATCATGCAAACCAGAGTAATGAAGCTGCCAAAACATGGAGACTGTGAGAAGTCTCCTCTCTGCTGATGACACACACTAACAGAGCAACAGCTGTATGTCAAGACTTGAGAGGAAAACCAGCTGCAATTAATTATGATCATCTCTTCCCTTCAATGCTAGTCAACACATAAAATAAAGCTGGTTGAGTTTGTTTTAACCCCCTTATTTGTATTCTGTGTCTCTCCTGGGACATGTCTCCATGCTTTAATGTTCAAAAAGCTCTTTATTTTTCTCACACTGCCTGTGCTGCAGCATCTCTTTTCACCCTCTGTCTGAAACCAGAGCCCAGTCTGCTCTGATTCATCAGCTGGCCGTCTTAGACATGTCCCACCCCTTGGCCTATCATGTACAATTTGTAGGAGCGCAAGCCAACTAAAGTGCGAGTGTCACATAGTGAAGTCACTATGTTCTGGAAATAAACAAAGAGTCCAATGGAGGCGTTTCATGGGGGGCAGGGGGGGAGTTTGTGTGGAGAGGGAACACAGGGATTTGAGCCTTTGCCGACCATTTACATGCACTAGCCTATAGAACACACTACAGAAGAGGGAAAAACCCCAAAAGCAGAATGGTCCACTTTAAAGGTTAAACAATTGGTCTGTATAAATATTATCATATAAAATATTTAACGTTTCAGTGGAGGGAGGTTGCAAATTACATTTTTCAATTAAGAATTTGTTTAAACAAAACTTAAGCTCGTTTGCAAAACAAATAAATCAAAATATATGGACTTTCCATTAGTGAAGTAATTTTCCAATCTCCCAAGCATTTTGTTAATTAACATGATGATGTAAGTGATTTTTCACTTCCTCTCCAACTTTAAATTTACCATGGAACTTGGAACCTGATTGTCGAGTTCTTGTTAGTTTCTCAGAACCACACCTCATTAATGTTTTTCTGTCAAGCGGTTCATTAAATGTTCCAACTCCAGTACAGGGGGATGGTATTGTGCGGCATTTTCTTCTTTGGTTTCCGTAATGCATCACTATTTAGGAAAAATTACTGCGTCATGTGTTAATGTTAAACACTAGCACAGTAGAGACCACCCTCGACTCTTCTTTAATTTATATGTTGCATCATGTGCATCATTATAAACATCAGAGTGTGAGAAAGAGGCAGAGGGAGCGCTCTCACACTGTGAGTTTAATGGAAATTGGGAGCTTCCAATTCGTTTTTGGTCGGCTAATTTTTGCGCTGTATTCAATGCAACACATAATAATATCCTGAGGGAGGAAAATGCACCAGCTGAACCAAGAGAACCAAATTCCAGACATTAGTTCTTCCTTACACAAACAGATTGTCTGCACAGACTTGTGGCATGTCCTGTTTGTTTCACAGAATCTGTTCTGCAGCCACACCAGACTCAGCTGACAGGTATCACAACACAACAGCCTCTATGAATTATCCACTGGATACCTTGCAGAAGTAGATCAAATCTATAAATGTGTACAGAGGTCTTAAATGTACAAATCTCTTTCCAACATAATCACATCTGCCTATTCGATTCAGGAAATGGATTACTGTGCTGTAGGAACGTTTCAGTAAGTAGTGGTGCCTAAGAAGTGATTCCAAGTTTTAGTTCCAATCCAAACACCTCTGAGAGCAGCAGAAAAGTTGGTTAGCAGAAGCAAGTTGTTAGACTGGATAATGAGAAAGGACGTACTGAGAGTCCAACTTGTGTCCAAGCTATATCACTGGCTCTGGGGCTCTGAACTTACATTTTGTATAGCTATATGCTAAATCGCTGACTTGATGTGACAGAAAGCCGTCAGTATTATGTGGACCCCATTAAGTCCTGTAAAATCTATGCCTTTTTAATCTTGTGAGCACAAGATTAGAACTTGTTTCCACAGGTAAACTTAACCTGTGCACAGAAGAAAAACAAATCACATCACAAAATCACATTTCAGGATTTTAGGGGTTCCAGAGCATCATCTCAAGAGGGATAAAATAAGAACTTGCAAGCTAAGAGGAAAGATCTTTCATGTGATATTTAGCTAGATAATAAAGGTTGACATGGAACATATGATGAAATAATGTTTTGACTAAGTGTTTAAAGGAAAGAGGAACATTTAAATTAAATACTGAAATAAAAAATAAGTAAATAAGTGTAACAGACACAATTAAAGCAATCATGTAGTCATATTATTACTATCTCAAAAGTCATTATAAAAAGTTCTCAAGACAGGATTTAAAGTGGGAGGCACAGGATGGGCTGATTATATTGTTGGGAGCAGACACAGTCTGGTAGAATGCTGGCACTACTTGGGCTTTGACTTTGTATCTTGGCTAACATTTTTTGTAACATTTAAAGAAGAATCAAAACTGACTCCTACATTACTGTATGGAGATGGCAGGCTCTGGCTACATAATGGGGGAGTTTGCAAGAACAGAAATGAAAACTGTCTCCTGTTGAAATGAAGCTGGAGCAAATGTCAACTTGAAAAACAACCACAGCTTTTAGAGGTGTGTGTCATCAGCAAAGCAATTATAAGATACGTGAACATTTCTTAAAAATCTGAAAAATAATCAGGGACTAAATTTGAACCTTGGGGTACCAAAGCAAATAGGAGCAGAGGCATCAAGCCTCAAGTCATAAATTCTTTGACTTAAGTAGGACTTCAGGTCATGTCTCAAGTTCCAAGTTTAAATGTAAACGACACAGCATTAGACCCTTTCTGAAGATCACCATATTGTATGGTTCCTTGTTAGCCAACAGTCAACAATAGGTCCTGGGTGATTTTGGTATATGTATTTATTTCATTTTTATGGGTGGGTTCATTAATGGGCACATCTCCAAAGACTTGTTGTATTAACTTGAGGCATGAGGTTCACATACATTGCATTGCATTTGAGAGGTCAGATGCATGATGTTTGGAAAATAGGGAATAGAACAGATAACAGAGAGAGTAAGTGCTCCAAAGCTAAAAGTGAAACAAAACAGCCATTTCTCCAGAGGTATGCTAGTTTTGGAACAAATCCATGCACAGCATATCTCCAAAAGCCTTTGCATCGGAGTATAATTGCACCCACTTCTCAATGTAAACATTTCGAGTAATAGCAGTCAAATACATCTCATAAAGCTACCTTTTTTGAAGATTTCACTGAGGGAATATTTACTGCAAATGGAAGAAGTTTCTCAACATGGAGCACTGTCTCAAATTCAAAACCGTTAACTAACTTAGTCTGTGCATCACAAGACTCTTCAACATGCAGGCTCAGGATTTGAGTGTGTGTGTGTGTGTGTGTGTGTGTGTGTGTGTGTGTGTGTGTGTGTGTGTGTGTGTGTGTGTGTGTGTGTGTGTGTGTGTGTGTGTGTGTGTGTGTGTGTGTGTGTGTGTGTGCACATGTCTGTGCATGCAAAATTAAGCTGACTTTATGTCAGGCATGCACTGTATAAAGGGGTTATGTGTGGGTTTAAGCGACTACTTATGTGAGACCACTGGCTCAATGGCTGCTTGTTTCCCTCATATGAGTGCTCACACACACACACACACACACACACACACACACACACACACACACACACACACACACACACACACACACACACACACACACACACACACACACACACACACAGAGACACCTAGTCATGCATGAATACACATACTTGTGCATGCCCGCATGTACACACCTTCAGTAATACTGACGCCTTGAGCTGTAAAGCTGACAGTCGCACTTTCCCTGGTCACAGAGGTCAAACTCTAAAGCATTCGTATGACTGCGTCCCAGACAATTGACACTCTGTATAGTCTGGATGACTTCAGCTTACTGGCTGCATGACTATAACAAAGTCATACTTGGCAAGGGCGCCCGTTTGTGTGAAGAGTTTGCAATGTTTTCCATCCTCTGCTCAGAAAGTGTGTTTTTCTGTGATAAATGAACAATGTTCACTCTGGCTCGATGCTGCTGCAATAACTGCAGCCATGGTCGGAAAGGAACTACACTTCAAGCATTCATTACATCGACATTGTTGCCTTACAACACCTGAAACTATGACCATGCGCTACACACAAATACTGAACATAATATGCATTCCACAAACACAAGCTCTGTGTTTTCACAGGAATGCATTTCAACAGATTTGTTGAAATGAGATTATGCATAGTGATGTTTAGACAAGTCTAGCAAAGACAGATGCATTTTAGGAATGAATTGAGCGATGACATATCCGATACAGGCTACTTTTATTGTGTATATAAGGTTGTAATGAGTGCTTTTGCATGAAACCTGACTTTTAATTTCCATGGACATGAACGTACAGAGATGTACTCCACTGAACTCTCCCCAGAATTAAATTTGAAATGTAAATCGAGACATACGCCTGTTTGAAACATGAGCACAGATGAATAGATAAACCGCTTGAGTGTGTGTGTCTGTGTGTGTTAGTGGGTGGTTGGGTGTGGGGGTAGGAATGCTTTTTGAGAAGGCTGTCTCTATGAAAGGTCATTTCACAGTGGTGGACTCGCAGTTATGCAGAACAATGTAAGTGTGTGTACTGATAAGCAGGCACCTTGAACATCAGACTCAGAATCTAAAAATAATTTTTAAAGGTTTGAATTGCAGTCACCATGACAACAATGATGGGATGGGAAAGCAGAAAGGCTCTCCCTTCTAAGTTAGGGAATTAGAAAAGGAGCCGAAGAGAAAGAAAAAAACATGGAGGTGGACAGAAACAGGAAACATGGATTAATGGGAGTAATGTTTCAAAGGAGTTAAAACAAACAGAGACGGACTAAAAAACAAAGAGTCCCCCTGCAGCCGCCCTGAAAAACCTTCAGTCTTATTTCCTGTGATCAATAATGTAAACCATCCCCCGGCCCAGTAACGCTGGAAAAACACACACACACACACAGTTAACATGCACACCAGATTTTTTTATAGTCTGAAATTCTAAATAAAGGTACTACTATACTTCTAAAAACCATCCACATCGAACAAAGAGTGAATGTTTGGAAGATGTGCAGTAGCCTATGACAAATAAGTGTAAAGTATGTCAGAAATAGCAAGATGGAGGAAGTCTGCTGATCTTATCTCGTATCTCAAGCTAAGCTACATGTGAGGTTAATAACACTCTAAAAGTTGTATATGCGGCTCTGTTGAGAAACATATTTTTTCCTCTAATTAGAAACAGAAGTTTGATGACTTAAACAGTTTCCATAACTATAGCTTTAATCGTGTAACTGCGTTAATCTTGCATCAAAAGAATGGTGCTCTAAGTGTTGAGTGATTGTAGTATTTAGCATGATTTCATTTTGGTAGAAAGACAGATATCTAACTTATTCAAAGTACCAATGATGTGTCTCAATTTGGATACTTCTGAACACTTATTCAGAAGTGTCGTTACCAATCGCAGAGGGCAGCTTACCAGAAATGACAAGCTAGCTAACTTGCTATTTAGCAAACAGCTGGTACCAAATAATTGCTGACAGCTCAATTAACCCTAAGAAACTAACGTATAATGTTTCTAAAACAGTGGAAAACCCCACATGTATAATTTGCATAGTGCTATGCTGACAAGAGCAGCTGCAAACACTGCTGACTTCCGTTGTAAAGATGGCGACAGTTGAGAAGTTACCAGCGTTCCACACTCGTTTTTGAACCTTATGAGTGCACCATCCGTGTACTCTTAGAGCAAGGCATTTTGCCATACTTTACAAAAGCAAATTTATGTACTCAATTTGAGACACAACATCATGAAGCCATTAGTGTAGGCCTGAATGTTTAGCTGGGTTCTCCGGTATTTGGTCGGCTCTTTGTAGTAAGTAACGGTTGCTTTTGGTGAGGCATTATGTCCAAAGTTACGTAGTGAAATCAGTTTAGATTATGTTGTTGAAGTACACCAAAAAATAACGAATATAGACACTAGGATCTCATTTATTTCGCTTTCTCATCAGCCACTGAACTAAATCTAATTAAGTTCTGAGGACTGGGTCTTGAACTGCTTTATAGACCTTGCACCATCAGATTGTACTCCCACTTTCAGCTCTATTTTAACTAAAAGAATGGCAAAAGTATTCTATAATATATGCAAAATGTTCACTTGAAATGAAATATGAATGCCACTGCACTGGGAATGGCTGAAAGCTTATTTTCAAAGTCACCTTGGAATGTTTGCCATGCGCGGCTGGCCACTAGTGCAGCTATGTTTAAAACCAGATGGGAAGGTACCCGAACACTGAGCCGAATATGGTTCTTGGTTTCCTTTATAGTATCTTCAGATGGCAAACAACCATGAAAATAGTTCAGGTTTCACAGGGAGGCCAAAGGGGCATTAGGCAGCTGTTGTTGCCCTACACATACAAATAAATATTTCAACTGGATCTACTGTAGCACAGTCAGAGAACTTTTGAAGGATCTAGCTGATCCAGAGCTCAGGATCAACACTGCCAAGGATCCATTCAGTGACTGCTTTTCAACAGCTCTGAGTTTATTAGAGTCAGGTGGAGCTGTTTAAGAACTCTATCTACTCAAATGAGTTGATCCTTCTTGGAAAAAAATATTGATTACTGCAGGAAATCGCCCTCATTATCCTGCAGAGGTCTTCTTAATTTCCTTTCTCCTGATTAAAGCCAGAGAGTGAACACATACTGGGGCTTACTGTCAGATGTACTGATCCTGTGACTATTTCTCTTTAATCACACAAGGAATGAATTGTAATGTGAGCTTGACAGATATGTTTGTTTTCCTGTTCCAAGTAAAAACTGGATTACATGTCTTGTCTTGTGTCTCAATCCAGAAACAGTATGTTTCCCAAATAATCCCATTTGTTCTGGGTGCTTATATTATGTGGCTCAGGTGGTTTATACTTGGCAGGGACTATGGTTACTTAAAAAATGTTTTATACAAACACTTTCAAAGATTTTTAAGGGTTAACTGTACTCAATAAGAAATGTGACAGAGCGTCATTGACAGTTCTGCTCGATCTGTGGAAATGGCGTATGCTCACCCACTGGTTAAGCAGTCTGTACGCTACTTTTGTATTTTCTGTTTTCCTATGTTTCCTAAAGTCTCTTTACATTCCTTTTAACCTCGCTCACCAACCATAGCAAGGTTTTGGAGAAAGAGAGTACATTTTTTCAGAGGCAATTCAATCTGTCTTGCATGACAGATTGGAAATAAGCTTCTGGCTTTATTGTGTTTTTATCCCCAACAGTTTGATTGCATTTTGGGCCTGCAGGATTTCTCTCTTTGTTTTGCATTCACCATCTTCCCCTCAAACAACAAAATGAGAATGATTCGTAATAAAAGCTTGCAACACTTCTATGTTATTGAAAAAACATTTTGGCGCAATAATGAGAAATAGGACATGCTCTGGGGCTATTGTGTCCCGAGTTGTGGTAATGCATTTTTCTCCCTTGACACCCCTGAAGCTACACAGCTGTGACTTAAAGTAACTAAGTGGTAGTTTTTGTTTTGGAGACCTCACAAGTGACCAGCGAGCTCAATGAAGACCCCCCAGGCCCACCCCTCTACCCCACTGCAGCCCAAACAGCTACAGACATGCTACTGTGTTTGCCCAACTCAGCAAGGTGCAAAACGTAATCAAAACAAATCCATTACAGTGGAGAATGCTTGTGTTGGCTTCAGTGACAGGTTGGTCACACAGCTGCAAAGGTCTCCACTGGAGACTTACTGTATGACAGATGACAGCACAAACACACACTCTGTAAACAAACACCCCACCGAACCAAATGTACCTCGTGCACTCCCAGGAATGATGTCCCCTGTGGGCTGCAGGAGCATTTGGTGGATTGATGCCTTGCTTAAAGGCAATTTATCTGCAGCTGTTGTTGAAGGGGAGAGTGTTTCTGCTCACTATCTTAATGTTATGTCAGCAGCTCTGCTAGTCAAAGAAGCAACTCCACACTGACAATACCAAGATAAACCTTTATTTATCCTCAGACGGGGAATTCAGGTGTCAAAGCAAGGACAGCAATGAGAGTAAAATACAGGGAAAGCCAGGTAAGAGTTCACAACAAACAAGGATCAAAAGAACAACAAGAGTAAGAAGTTAAATTCCCTATCAAACAGCACATCATTCATTTGAATTCCTTTAAGATTTCCACTGTTAGCCTGATGCTGTTATTCACTTCACCTAACTCCAAGAACCTAAGTATAAACGTCTTGATCATAAACCTTAGTTACTGCCAAGGAGGTTTTACTTTTGGCTCGGTTTGAAGAATCCAATCACTTTTGGAGCAGATCTGAATCACGGGCCATAAAAAGTTATCCATTTATTTCATTATCATTGCCATATAGGGCTTTTTTTTCAGAATACACTGAAAGAAGAGATTTTTAGCTTCTTTACTTAAGTACAAGTAGCATGCTTTATTGTAAAAGTACTCTGTTAAAAGTAAAAGACCTGAATTCAAATCTTACTTAAGTATGAGTACAAAACTATCAGTTTCAAAATATAATAAAAGTACCAGAAGCAAAAGCGCTTGCAATAAGTAATGTCCATTACACAATCATATTAAATACACATTTTAATTATGCATGAATGTGTTCACCCAACTGATAAATATGGAGCTAATTCTAATTAAACTGCTGCTGGATATCTTAACCCCACTTGTTTCAATGTTTATTTTATAATTGATTTACATTTTGTACTAGCGAATAATCTGAACCTGTAAAGCAACCACTGTGGAGTAAAAAGTACACTGTTGCCTTTTAAAATGTAGTAGAGGAGGATTATAAAGTAGCATGGAATCAAAAACAAGAACCTCAAAATTGTAGTTTAGTACAATACCTCAGTAAATGTACTTTGTTACAATAATGGGATCAGGTGTTTGCGACTATGACAAATTCACTCAAATAACAATTTTGAAACAGAATCAGAAACGTGGTGATCTGATTAGAAATGCTCTAAGTAAAGTATAACTTTCTTCTTTTTAGCATCCATGTTGTTTCCATGTTAGCACTCAAAGCTAGAGTTGGGAAGTCGAGAGAACGACTTCCCAACTCAGGTAATGGGACCACCCAAGGAGCATTTGAACGCACCATTGGTCTTGGTGGAGCTCTGTGCTCCCTGAGTGGCGTTCTGGTTATCATTGTCGTTATTTGATTATGCAGAGCACACACACACACACACACACACACACACACACACACACACACACACACACACACACACACACACACACACACACACACACACACACACACACACACACACACACACACACACACACACACACATTGAAGGTTATGCTGCCTCCCCAGCTGCTGTCAGCTGTCACATGGCTGTCAGCAGCTCTTGCTGACGGATCCATACTCTCTCACACACACAGACACACATTCTTTCTCATGATTCTGTTTATCCAGCATCGCAGACAGGATTGTTTCTCTCTGCCCCTTCACCTCTTTATATATCTCTTCCACACACCAATGGATACACACACACACATGAACTGCTACTGAATAAAGCATATAAAAGTGACCATATATAACCCTTTAGAAGTTATGCATTCCACTGGTGTGAAATGCACTGAGTTATGTGTCACATGAAACCCTCAGACTGGCGGTTGGAAGCACATGCCATATGTAGTAATATCAACAAGGGGACCAAGTGAGCAGTGTGTCAGTACAGCTCATTTAGTGTATATAAACATTGACACACATACCATACCAAAAATGTGTTCCAAAATAATTATTTACACTTGAGCATAATCTTATGATGAAGGATACTTTATCCTCAGAATAACACTGGTAGATTCTAATTGTGGTCATTGAATATGGCAAGGGAAATGTCCTCGACACTGGCACATTTCAGAACTGATTTTAAGCTGAGTGAAAAAACTGGTATAAAATATGAATATAGAATCAAGCAAGCAACTCCAACAGAAGAGATGGCACAATATTATGCTTTTAGAAATAAAAAAACATTAAGGGATTGCTAATTATTCGTTATTTAGCTACCTTCCTACACTGATAAACTGAAACGTTGACTTTAATTAAATGTATCATGTCCACAAATGCCACACAACTGTATTAGATTAGTTGAAAGCAATACTATTAAGTTGAACCTACTTAAACTTAATATGTTTGGTAGTAGTGAATTCTGTTGACATATATATTAACAATATATTTAATTAAAGTCAACATTTTCCTTTTTTCAGTGTAAGAATCCAACAGTGAACAAGAGGGAATGGAAAGATTCTCTGGAAACCCCTCCGTCAATCAGGCCCTCTGATTGATGGAAACAATCGCACAGGGAGAATAAGTTTAAGTAGCTACTGGGAAACACAGAGCGTAATGGTAAAGACAGGTCTGAGGCGGAACCGGCCTGAGAAATGATTAAAGATCTTCAGTCATGGCTGAGAACTTGATGCCGGCCTTTGAGTGTGTTGGAAACCACCGAGGGTCTCAGAGGGAGTATTACATCCCGATGACCAGATCTCCTTCCAGACTCTCTGACTGTGGCTACTTATAACATTTATTACTAAATACATGGGTTTTGGCAGCTTCAAGTTTTTTCAACAGTCTGAATGATTTCATCAGAGTGACTTCCTGCAGTCTCTGCTGCTACCCTAGCAACCTCACCGTGACAACAAGGCTTCAGCCACTGCTCCCAAGAAAAGTTCCAGCAAATAACACAATGTTTTTACATTTCTGCGTACAGATTGTGGACGGATTACACTAACAAGGTACCCATGTTTATCAGTGGGATTCCCAGGTGGTTTCCCATGCTTGCAGTATTTATGCTAAACTAAGCACCTCTTGACACTTGCTCCATACATGTCTAACTATTCCTTTAAAATAAAAAAGTATTATCACTTTACAGATTCAATGTGTGACCCTAGCCTAAATAATAAAATGCAGTAGGTGTAAATACCAAAGATGTTTGTTGTTGTCAGATATAGATAGAATTTGTAGGCTGGAACAGTTACTCTCAAATATATTTGTAATGATAGCTTCAGTTAAATATTCTAAATATATGTATACTGTATATTATATTATTTAGAAGGGAAATGACCACCACATGCTGGATTAAACCTGTGGAATAGGTTTCATTCCTTTAACTTCACTTGAAAAGTTGTTAATGTTTGTTGTATAATGTTTGTCCGACTCCATTTGAGGACAGACTGAATGTTTTCTTCATACTTAAGTCTCTCTTGAAAATAGTGATGTCATTTACCCTAACCTGATGAGCATAAGAATATAAAGTACTCAAGCTTAATCTCAGATGAAATATGTTTTTGTTACGAGTCATTCTCTCTCAGCTCATTCCCAGGTCAACAGATACCGACATGAGTCATGACTCTGGGAGTGTGATACAGATACACCCGTTAGCATCTGTATGAGACGAACCACACTTTTAAATAACTCCAGTAGAAATCAGTGCCAAAATCAGACGAATAGAGCAACTGCTCCAGCCTTGCATTCACTCCAAACAAACACAGGACTTTCACCCAGGAGACTACTGTCTGTATCCTGTGTGAACCCAAGACTCAACGGTTAACTCATTTGAATTATGAATGTAAGTACTGAACACTAACACTAAAACTGACTTTCTATTTTAACCCAAATCCTAATCTTTTTGTAAACTGACAGAGTAGATTTGTTGCCTGAACCAGAAGGGGTCCCGACCAAATGTTGGTATGTACTTGTCTCTCTAAACAAATATTCAGTTAATTGTTGTTTCAAGGTCAATCCTGTGCTTGAGCTGTTTTCTGCTTATGCCTTTAAGATTTGTTTGTCTTTTAAAGACGTTATGGCCATGAAAAATGTTGCAACTGGAACCCTTATCAGATTGAAGTTAATGCATAGTCCAAACACTGGTGGTTTCACAGAAGACCTCACAGAAGGAAAACCTTCCATTTCAACTTCCCTTCAGCTAACAGATGTGCAGATGGTCTTAATAACACTGAATCAGATATTCTGTGTCACTGTTTAGGAATTAAACAATGGTCTGGGTAAAAGTCTGGAAAAGATAGATGTGAGAGAGTAAATTACTCTCAAGCACCAATTTAGCTAGGAAAAAAATCCCAGCACTTTAATCGCAGTGTTAGAATGCCTACTGTTACTTACAGGACTACACTAGATTTGCTATTATGTTTTTTTTTTCAAATTCTATAAATGGATAAAGTCTTAAAATGGTTCTGGTGGTAATACAGACTCAGGCTATTTTTCCTCTACATTTTTCCTCTACAGTGTTATTTCTATATATTTTTTTTAGGTTGAGAGCTGTTTGGTGTAACTGAGCGATCAGAGAGCTGAGTCACGTCCAAATCTCTGTAATACGCATTATGGTGCACTTGTGATACTTCAAATATTTCATTGTCAAGAGCCAGAAAAAATCCCTCTTGTTTCATGCAGGCATTCCAGTTCAGTTCATCTTCTTATCTGTTGCACCCCTTTTCAAGAACACATTTGTCTCAGTTGCACAGAGCTGATATAGTGCAGGCTCACTGGCCTCAGAGGAAACTGGAGGTATCTTAGTTAAGGGCATCTGCTGGCCTTTTACACAAGTTAGTTAATTTCAGAAACAGATTCCACTAAATTGCAGTGACAAATCCCAAGAGGAAATATCACAGCTCTTAAAATGTAAAAAGCAGCAATGCTGTGACATTCTTACAAAAGTATGCAAGTATAATAATATATGATATAAGACAGTGTTTGCTACAGCGTTACAGTTTGTATCTGCTTTAGTGTGTATTGTTCTGATAATTTATTTGCAATTTTGGCAACACTGTGCATTAAATGTGGCAAATGCTTGATAATCCAAACGGTTGTATCCTGAGTCCTGTCTTTTATATTCCGAAGCATCATCTGCTAAGATCATTAAGCATAGGCAAAATAGACTCTTTGGCAAATATAAATGCTGTAAAAATACTTTTAATTTTTCCTTTTTGTTCTAGCCTCAAAGAAAAGCAGTTTCTGATGTTGGTTTTGGAATCCATTTCAAAGAGTTCAGAGAAGTTTGATACAACTAGAACAAATCGGAGAGAGGCAGTCTGTGGAAAGTAATGACCTCAACTCTGAGATTATTTATCCAAACTCAGGGGATATAAATGTCTGGATAATCCATTGTCTTCAGCATGGAAATGGATAAGGTAATGAGTCTATCCTCAGGTTTTCCCTTAAATGGTAATGTTGAGTGTGACTTTAGGGGCCCTCCTGACATGGCTTTCATATTTGCACACTGAGGTCAATGACAGCCAAGAGGATTTTCTTTTCTTCTAATGTTCCCAAAACTCAGTGCTTGGTAATCTAATCCAATCCTTAATGTACCATAGGAAGGTTCAGGGACCTCCACTGTTTCAAGAGGGGGACTCAGAACAGAACATTTTTTATCACACATGACAACAAAACCCTACTGATAAGACCGAACCTTATCAGGCTGTCTGTCTCTAATCATTTCAGGATCCTGTTTCGGGCCCTTCATATGCAAAGTTTTCGAAACAGCTGCCATGGCGCGTCGCGCACAACAAACAAACCTACACTTTATTTCAATTTCTTTAAGGATGCACTATACTGAACTGTACACAAGCAAAAAAAAACAGCACCTCCAATACAGCCATAGCAATCTAAAATAGCATAATTTCACAGTTCCTTACAGTTTGGAGGCTGAAGTCCTCCGACGCGCTGCCGCTTGGTGCGTCCAAGGCGCAGCGTGCCGACCGCAGGGCTCCCCAAGGCGGACGCTCGGGAACCGGAGAGTCCCCCAGGCAGAGAGCGCTCAACACCCGGCATTCCTGCCTCTGTTTAAGGAGCTCCAGCTCACACAAGCCGGCCAGACTGGCCTCCAGCCTCTCCTTATTCCGACTGCGCTCCGCTTTCATGGGCAGAGAGTACGCTGGGAACAGGACTCCAAAAGAGCCTGGAAGCTTCTGTAAAGACATCCTCACCTCCAGTTTTACTCTCACTGTTACCCAACAAGGGTAGGCTAAATAAATCCTCTATAATCCTACTTCACTCTTCTGACTCTCCGGATCCCGCAGTGGAGCTGCAGCACTGAGCGTTCAGATGCTGGACTCACCGCTGGAGGACTCCGACCCGTTCTCCTCCTCTAGTCTGAGCTGCGCTGAATAACTGTGAAGTTAGTTTGAGGTTGGAAATCCGAGAGCCAATTACCCTGGACCCAGCAGTGCTTCTTTCTTATTTTAAATAACTTCTATGTGATGCCCATTACAAGGAAGTTATTGAAAACAATAAATTATACTTTTTTGATTAACAAAGTGTAATGGGATAGATGATACCAATTACAAATATTGGGGGGGGGGTTGGGGGGGGGTTGGGGGGGGGGCGCTATAACTCCAAAATGTATAAACATTTTTAAAAAGCATGCATACATGTACTAAGGTATCAAACGAGTGTATTTACATAAATGAAAACAACAAAAACAACATTATAGATAGATAGATAGAAGTGCAGAGAGAAACAAGTGCGATATATAGAGTATGTACAGTATATGCAGTTAAGTGTGATTATGTAAAGATAAGGGCAGTATAAAGAGGTGGGAGTAATTGGCATAGTATAAACAGATGTAGTATGAACAAATATACAGATGTGCTATACTACTATACAGATGGCCAATATACATATATAATCAATATCTATCTCTCTATCTATCTCTAGATATATCTCTATCTCTATATCTATCTCTCTATCTATCTCTAGATATATCTCTATCTCTATATCTATCTCTCTATCTATCTCTAGATATATCTCTATCTCTATATATTTAAATAATATATATCACATATAACATGGACAATACACATACTTTATGACAGAAGGCTGTGACGTCAGCCCCGCCGCCAAATCCAGCTGCATTCAGCTCGGGGCGCTGGAGAGGTGCGCCCCAACATCGTCCTATCTCTTGTATTGAAGAGGAGCTACTGCGCATGTACAACTTATAACGAGAGTCTATGGGCAAAGATTCCTGCGCCCCAGGGCGGAAATACGTCACCAATCAGACAATGTCAACGAACGAAACAACTTTACTCATCATTAACTATGAAATATTTATCTTGCACATCTAAAAAAATATATATACATGTATTTCGAAATATTTTTATTTTATTATTTCATTTTTATTTCATTTTTTTTTATGTCTTATTCAAGGAAATGTGGTGAGAGGTGAGTGGTGGGGCGGCGCCCTAGCGCCCTCTATTGGCCAGCCGCCACTGGGGGGGGGGATTGATCACTTTCATCCTATTGCCAATCATGCTAAAGGCCGTCTGTTGGATCTCCAACCTCAAACTTACTTCCCCACTGTCTCTGCCGTGCAGGCTCACTCAGACAGCTGTTAGTGGAGTTTGAAGGCACACACACACACACACACACACACACACACACACACACACACACACACACACACACACACACACACACACACACACACACACACACACACACACACACACACACACACACAGTAGCACGCTTTGGGGAATTATAACTGAGATTGTAACAATCTTTACTGAAATATTTAAGTATATCAAAAATATAGCTTGGGATAAGACGTTTTCAATTTTGGTCACTGTCTCTATCGTGCCTCACTGATGTGTAATGGATATACTGTGTTTACAGATACTGTAGATATTATGCTTATACACTTTCATATTATATACACAACCCACTTTCCTGTGGCAGATGATTCCTTTACAACATGTGTACAGTGACCACCATCGTCATCTTTTCCCGAGTTTTGGGAAAGACTTTCTGCACAGAATAATATTTAAAGCTAAGCATGCCACCTATTGGTTATGAGTGTGAACAGCTCAAATACAGTATGTTACATTTAACTGACACTATGAGTGGAAATAAACATGTTTAATTACAAAAAATAAAAATATATCCTTGCTGAAGGTAGAGAGTATTGCAGGGTACAGTGTATGTATGCAGGACAGAATTATTTTGCCTTTTATCTTAACTTTTTGTTTCTTAACTAATATGTACAATGAAAATGTGTGGTTTCAGAACAATAACAACGTTTTTTCTATCTGACATCAAGGAATGACAAAAAACAATTACACTTGATTCATGAATTATTTTGCACTTTTATTCATTCCTCTGTCTTTAATCACTTTTTTTCGTTAAAATAACTTTTTTTTTATCCTCAAACCACTGCCAGCGTAGTTTAAGCCCATATAATATGTACTATAACTCTACACAACAATATGCATTACATTATAATATCTGTATAAATACTTTTTGTTCATATATGCAGATCAAAATAGGTTTCAGAAGACAGGTCAGGTATCGTAAGCACACACAGGAGTATACAACGCTTTACAACCAAGTGAGATGAATGAAGGCAAGATGAATGAATACTGCAGGTGTGTGTGTGTGTGTGTGTGTGTGTGTGTGTGTGTGTGTGTGTGTGTGTGTGTGTGTGTGTGTGTGTGTGTGTGTGTGTGTGTGTGTGTGTGTGTGTGTGTGTGTGTGTGTGTGTGTGTGTGTGTGGAGTGCTGAAAGTTGAGGGTGCCTTCTGTGATAGCATGGAAACTCGACTATAAACGTGTGTATAATTTAGTGACATCTAGTGGTCAGTTTGCAGATTGTAACCAACTAAATCCCCATACACAGAAAAATAATTGAACATAGAAAAACACATGATGAAACTCTTAAAAATATATGCTAATGAATATTTTTATTCTAACGTTGCCAATAGATCCCCTTAATCCTACACTGCTCCTTTAAGAAATATGTCCACATTTGTCACCTTTAAATTAATTAATCAAACCATCATCGTTTATAAGTTCCATTGTGATGTCAGCTGGTAAATATTCATTGTGTGTAATTGATTGACAAAACATATTTGTCACATACACATATGGGCCACACTGTGACTGACTGGTGCTTACACTTCAGGGTCTCTACTGTTCAGGCTCATCTACAGTGATTTCATGCGTCAAACTGAAACCTCTAGTTCAGATGCATTGAGTTCGACATGATCTTAATCGCTAGCATTAATAGAGTAGCCATGCATTTTATATACAGTAGAGGAGCCACGTGACTTTGGTGGTATTATACAAGATATTCCATTAACAAGTCATGAAAGTAAAATTACATCACCTCAACATCATTTGTTTTAAAAATGGCTTAAACAGTTTAAAGTTTACAGTGTAAACAAATATGGAGAGAAAATAGGACATAGATGGTTTATGTGTTTTTCAGATACAAAACTGAAAAGAAAAGTGTGCACTTGCATCTGAATATTTGAAGAAAACAAACTGGATTCATACTGTAACTGTACTTTCCGTGTATGTATTCAACCTGTTGGATCTATTCAGTGCTGATCGTCTTTCATGCATGTGATGGTCCTGATTTATGGTTTGTCTTATCCTGTAGAAACAAACCCACATACTGTAGATGCACAGATCTATTTTGCACAACAGTACATTTTGGGGAAGGGCTTGAAAAAATCAAAATGTTTATCTAGCAAAAACTTCCCTTATTTATTAATGTCAAGGCTGCTGGGAAGATCATTGTGTAAATGCAAAGAATGATAGAAATATAAAGATGAGTTTTGTTTGTTATGTCAATAGTACGTACACTATTTTCTCTCCATCAGTCACTCAATAATGTGCAAAGCAAACATCTCAAAGGACTTCCCTTGTAAATCAATCCTCAAATTGGACATTTTAAACCTTGCAACACCAAAAATAAATGCTGCTTACTA
This sequence comes from Eleginops maclovinus, assembly GCF_036324505.1. NCBI lineage: Eukaryota > Metazoa > Chordata > Actinopteri > Perciformes > Eleginopidae > Eleginops > Eleginops maclovinus. The sequence continues at coordinate 22,668,391 of NC_086359.1, read as the reverse complement.
TTAGATTTTTCTGACATTTCGACATTTGTAATACATTTCAAGAGTTTGGCATTCATCCTTGAGTCAGAAAACACTTGGAGAGGTTGGACAATTATTATTTAAAAAAAAGGCATGGAAGTCCTGCAAGACATTAAACATATTATGCTGTTCCCAGACAGTGCAGGCAAGGGTGTGATTCATTCATAAATTGATGAAAATATCATCAAACTAATTCTTATAGCTGCAGTGGCTGATTACATTTCTGAACTGAATATTCTAACCGACACATTTTCTCAAAATAGTATCAACACTAACAGGACAAACAGTGTGCTGCTGTGTTAGACCAACATTCCTCAGAGGCAGAAACCACTGGTAGGTAAATATAAACTATTAGAGCCAAATTTTCCTGGACAACTTAATGTTTTAAAAAAGCTTCCCTCTAAAAAACAACTGCCCTGCACTAAAATCTACACTGAAAAAACTGAAACGTTGACTTCAATTGAATGTATCATGTCAACAGATTAACCTAATATGACATTTGTTGACATAATACATTTAATTAAAGTCAATGTTTCAGTTTTTTCTACAACTACACCTGTTGCTGGATTGATTGAGATCATTTCTGTTTCTTATAACCTCTGCCACTGAGAAATGTTTGTCTGTCGAAACACCATGCTTACATGACAACTTAAGAAAATACGGAACAGTGCAGAAAGATTGCACTGATTTAAATTCACTGCAACTCACATTTAGTCTGCTTCATGACAGGACAGTTAGACCCCCAGTGCTAATACATTACGCTTTGAATTGCCTTGTGTTGAAAGGTTCTCTTTAAATAAACTTGCCTTGCCTTACCATCACACATGGATTGATGCAACACTCAGAAATGGCTTATATAACGTTGACTATCCTTAATAGGATAAAATTGTTGACGGGAGAGCCTTGGCAGTGCCGAAGCAGTGAAATGTGTTGGAGTAAATCATTTAAACACTGGTATGACATTAATGGTTGGCTGTGAACAAAACGTTTCTTTATTTCCTTGGCAACACATTAGGAAAGTTGGAGCTGTGCCACCCTGACCTAAGAATCCTGGTTTCCTTTCCATGCATTCTCTCTACTTACAAACCCTCTGCATTAATACGTCACTAACTCAGTTAGCAGAGCATTGCTCCAGCGACAGCTCAGAATACTTCAAGTCATAAAAGTCACATGAACATACGAAATCAAATAAAATCACTAAAGTATGGCATGAGCTCTCAGGGAAACCAGCCCTGATCTGCGTAGTATGCCCAGTAAAAATATCCCTGACTACTAAAAATCACACACACACAAACACACACATACACACATATGCAAATGTATGAGGTTACATTTTGACTGAGTAAACTGAAACTGTGACTTAAATGTACTATGTCAACAAGTTTCACATAACTGCTTTAGGTTAGTTGAAAACAATAATATTAAGTTGGACCTTATATGTTTTATTTAAACTTAATATCATTGCTTTCAAATAACCTGATACAGTTATGTGGAATCTGTTGACATAATACATTTAATTAAAGTCAAAGTCAGAGTTTATTCAGTGTGGTTTTGTTACTGCAGGCTGTGGATTCGTTACAGTCTCATCATGTTTCTCAGGGTATAAAACAAAGAGATACAGCAGCTGTTTGAGATCCTCGAAGGGTAGGAACATGTCTATGTATTTTTGCACCTCTGAAAGCGAATGCATATATAATTCCAATATGGATTCTCAATTGGCAGAGCACCAGAAGTGAGAAGAAGTTGCATGCTTTGGGTCAGTCTGATATTTGTCTGGATGTGACCAAAAAAAAGGTTTTGATGCAGCATCGTGTCGAGAGAAGGAGTGTGGATGATCAAGATGGAAGGAAAGCTGCAGACAAATCCTACCAATGATTTTGTCTTTCTTGGGAGACATAGTAGTGTGTGAGTGCCATCTCATCTACCGCAGGCTGATGAGGTCACTTGAATCGGGGATGCAGCTCTCATTGAACACCCAGCAATGCCTTTTAAAGGCCACCTTCCCTCCTTGGGCTCAGAAAAGGTAGGATGAATATTGCACATCATGTCCGCATGCCTTGACGTTATCGATCAGGTATTCTGGGTTCTCCTTTTTTCAGAATCAGTGTGTGACACGTGATCCTTGAGGCCGATGCTTTTGTGGAGATTAAGAAGGGAGTCTTTTATCTGGATGAAAAGGCAGGGGAGAAATGAGTCAGGAAATCAGAATATTAAAAGAACAGAACAACGAATGACTATATTTGGATTGTTCCAATGTTCCCACACTGAAAAAAACGAAACCTTGACTTTAATTAAATGTCAACAAATGACAAATGTCATTTTCAACTAACTTACATATTAAGTTAGTTGAAAGCAATAATATTATATTTAAATAGTTTCAACTTAATATAATTGCTTTCAACTAACCTAATACAGTTATGTGTAATTTGTTGACATAACACATTTTTTAAATATAGTAAGTGACAAAAACATCTCAACATTTTTATATCATGAGTATATCCTGCAAAAAACTGAATGTGGCCAAATATTATTGCAGCTACATCTGTGCCTGTGGCCTGATGCTGGAATGATCAACATCAGTGTGTGTGTGTGTGTGTGTGTGTGTGTGTGTGTGTGTGTGTGTGTGTGTGTGTGTGTGTGTGTGTGTGTGTGTGTGTGTGTTCTGTAGGACGTGCTAGAGACAGGTGAAAACCAGCTTAACCTCACATGTTTTAAATAAAGCTACAGTCGGCTCCTAGATGTCACTGTCTCTGAACATTGTTTCTGAAGTAAAGAGCTTTGATGGGGGAGAGAAGGAATGATAGCTTCCTTTTGATGTTCTGTTTACTGCTGTTGGAAACAGAGCTATCTCAGCTGCACTCGGTTTCAGTCTTCCACTCCATAAATGAACAACTGCCTGCAGTGTGACTCAGCATCACTGTTTACAGCAGCCTCCTGTTCATCAAACAACTCCACTGCTGTAGACTTATTTTATTTATAATGTTTAGCATTGACAGGATCTTGGCTCTGAACACGGCCGTCTTTGCTTCCCTTAAGTGGAGAAATTTGGACTCAAACCAAAACAGAAGTTTTCTTAAAAAATATTATAGGCATAGTTTTAATACAGACTGGGGTCTGGGCACGGTGGCAGAACATGCCCTACTGTTCATGTATTACCATGTATAAGTACCTCATGAAACCCCACTTAAAAATATCTGAACAACCTATGTGTTTTGTTGCTGTATTATCCTAGTTTATGGTGCTGTATTTTTGTCTGACCTGCTCTCTCACCTTATCAAGCTGCAGCACTGATGATCTGATTATCTCTTTCCATTTCTGGAGATCCTTTTCATCGTATCGCTGCTGGGAGTCCTCGAGCTGAACCCATTCCAGCTGGGTCTCAGGAGTTCCGCTGATGAGACACAGGTATGAGAGTGTTAAACATAAAGACGGACTTTGTGTAAGAAAATCAAACAAAGATTTGAGACTCTGAGCACCCAGGAATCTGGACTTGACCTTAACAAAAGAAAGAACACGTTAACTTCTGAGGAGGAGCCAGAACGGGCCAGATTAAGGATTTAAAAACCTGTTTTTCAGGCTCAGATTGTAAAATTACGATTTCAATTAGTGAAATTTTTTCTCAAGTAGAATTTAAATGCAGCTAAAGCCAAACATTGTGAGAATCTCCATGTTATCACTTATTTGCTAAGCTCTTACTGGTATTTTAAATCTTTCTCCCCACCAACAATAATATCATTAATATATATTAATGATCTGGCACCATGTTATCTCAAAGAGCTAATAATACTCTATTACAAGAGCACTGTGTACAGTGCTACAGCACTTGTTGTTCCAAGAGTCTCAAAAAGTACAACGGCAAGAACCTTCAGCTATCAAGCTCCTGTTCTGTGTAACCAGCTCCAAGTCTGTGTCAGGAGGCTGACACCCAACATTTATGAGCAGGCTTAAGACTTTCCTCTTTGATAAAGCTTATAGTTAAGGCTGGCTCAGGATGCCCTTGGACCAGCCCCCAGTTATGCCGCTATAGGCTTAAACTGTCAGGTGACCTACACCAAGTTCCTCTCTCCTCCTCTCCTTCATTTCTAATACTGGGCTATGAAATGCAATATATGTGTATGTATGCATTCCCAAGAACAGAATAAAACACACACGCATAACCAGAAAATGTGATTCCATTCCCTATGTCCATCTTTACCTTTCATCTGGTCTCAATCCCTGCGATGCAGCGAATCTCTGTGTGGTGTACTCCAGCATCCACAGCTTGTAAAACAGCATGACATTGAGAATCACCAGCAGTATCAGGCTACACAGAGAGAAGGAGAGAAAAATACAGGCTGTAACACAGAGCCTCGTCCTCCACATCACATGCCATTTACTGAGATGAATCAGGGCCCTGACAGAAATAAAAGATACCTTATAGAGATCCTATGGGATGCAATTAAAGACAAGAACAGAGAGAACAGGGGGATTACAAAAGAGTGAAACAAAACAAAAATAAAAGAAGAAAAGACAGAGAACATCGTGATTCATTGCGGGTGTATTATTACAATCACCATGAGATGCGACAGAATGCAAATATCAAAACAGCTGATAAGAAGCTGATTTTGTCTGAGTGGAAATATTCTAACATTCTACCAAATGACAGACAATTCATTGACATAAATTCAGATAATTATTTAACAAAGTATTTAATCAAGCAAAAATGCAAAATATTCCTTTTTCCTTCTAGTCAATTTTAGGGACTTTCTGCTTTTGTCTTTTTGCACAAAACATTTGGAAGGGTATTTAAATTCCAAACAGGGGACAGAAAACAGATTGCAGACTTAATCGTAAAAGCATTGCAGGCATGATTTCCTGATCAGTCAATGGAATAAACTTATTTTGGTTGGAGTTTTCTGTTGGTCATATGTTGTGAAACATTTTTCTGTCACAAAACAGAGACAATATACACTTTTTATTCCTATATTTCAAAAATATTCGATGTAAATATTGCTATACTCTCACTGTTATTATAATTTCATTAAAATTGTTTTTTAATCAGTGTTTTAAGTTTAATTTTATTTCTATGTATGTTTATGTATGCATCAATAACACCATAACACATTCCTCGTATGTGTAAACCTACTTGGCAATAAACCTGTTTCTAACTCCGATTTGTAACAGTGTAACTTACACGAGGCCGATGAGAAGCAGGAGTTTGGAGAAGTTGTAGAGTGCAAAACCACCTGGAGAATCAGGTATGTGTCTGGTCTGTGTGGAACCTGGAGGAGAATAAAAAAAAAATTGTGACACAATCTCAATCAGGACTTATCTCTAAAGGGGTTTGTCTCTCTCAACTGCAAAGCAAAACTATGTTTCTTATCCTGTCAGTTCTAGAGTACTTCACTGACCACAGATCAGCTGGTGGCCTCTGCAGGGCTGACCTGCCACATGTTTGGTGAGGTGGATGTCTTCGTCCTCCTCGTTCTCAGGAGTGCTGACGGGGCTTAAAGCCTTGTCCATGTTCCCCGGCGTTCTGAGGTGATGGACTAGCATTCGTTTCCTCCTGCGGCTGGTGCATGTCCTCAGAGCCTTGGTCTTGGGCGACTGTCTGTGAGGCTCCAGCAACACATCCAACTTACTCAGCGCCAACTCTAGAAGTACAGCAGAGAGAGAATGGGAGGTTAAGATTTCAGTGAGAGTCGATATTTGGTTTGGTTGTTGGTTTTTAGTGAACACTTTTACTATTTATTTGAGCTAAATGAGCAGCCATGTTCACTTGAGTCACATGACTTAAACTCAATCAGAATCAGATCAATCATTATGAATTTTGTGAACTTTAAAAAATCATGAAAAACTTGCTCTCGAAATGCAATAAGACTTTCTTCTTCCCTTTCCCAGGAAAACATCAGACTAGCTAGCTAAATATCTACTTTCTATAAAAAAAAAATCCTAAAATCCGCTTAAAGATAAAGTCAGATTTGCCCAAACGTACTTTCTATACAGTAAGCAACAGTGTTAATTAAAAAGACCAGAGATATTTGTAAAATCTTGTTTGTGTTGTAGTGCTAACCTAAGTGTCTGAAGTATTCATTCAGGCCACTCCAGAAGTTCCTCTCAATGAAGCCCTTCACAAGCCCCCACGGGTGCTTCCTGTATCGAAGCTCTGTTGACACCCTGCAGGACACAAACACACACACACACACACACACACACACACACACACACACACACACACACACACACACACACACACACACACACACACACATACACACACACACACACACACACACACACACACACACACACACACACACACACACACACACACACACACACATACACACACACACACACAAATTTATATATTATAGCATTTGCATGTTCTAAAATATTCACCTGAAACGGATCACAGTATGTGAACAAAGGGCTGAGCTGCATTAACTCAGCACTTTGCCCCTGTAGGAAGCATATTTCTTTGTTCTTGTCATGAAACACATATGAGGATAAAATACTGTCCATACCTAAGACGACACCTGTTCTTGGCTACTCTGGTAAGCATGTAGCGGTTGAGGGTGTAGAAGTAGTCGTGGTAGGGAACATCGTGGGCGATCACCTCTGCATCGATGATGTAGCACTCATTCTCCTGGCTTGCTTTGTACAGAGTCTGAACTCACACCAGCACACAGTCAGATACAAGCCTCTGCTAAAAATACAATTCAGGTGAGAACTTCAGGGACTTGTAGGCTACTCCTCAGTCCACCTACCTGTGTCTCAGTGACGGTGGCTGTCTTTGGAGCCAGGGGATTGTTCAGGGCGATAGTGTACATGATCTCTTTTGACTGGTTACCGTCCTCCTCTGTCCTCCATGTGTGATACACCACATCTGCAGGAGAAAATCCGTAAATTAAACTTCAAGAGACCCTGAGAAGTTTTTGAGCACCGGTAAATATCTAGCAATGTCTTTAAAACTAGGTTAGTGTTTTGTTTATATGAAACAAACACGCACTATTCACTTCACACACTTCGGCTGATGAAGAGTAAGTTGTAGATTTACAAAGAAAACCATTTAAAGCCAGAATATCACAGGCTAAAAGCCCAGAGTGTCTATTCCTGTTGATATCAGCTCTGTTTTAATAATACAAAAGCAACACAATCTCCCCCCATGGCATTCTCTGCACTCTGGGCAAACTAGTAAAGTTTACTAATAAACTCTGCAACTGGATATAGATTTCCTCACAAACAGACCCCAGTCTCTAGTCCTCACCGGAGCACTAAAGGGCTGTATGTTCAGCCCCCTCCATCGTACACCCACAAACTGTACCCCAACATGGAGGGAATTCTAAAGATTGTGGACTTCACTACCTCACCAGTTTACAAGGAAACTAAAAGAAAAAATCCCATTCCAGGTTCTTGTATTAACTTTCACAAAGACCAATAAAAAGCAATCTGGCTGGAAACATTACAAACTGGCATAGGATGTGCACCGTTGAGGACAGGAGTAATCCTTCCGTAGATCTACACAGCATCAGTGATATTATTTTGTTAAGGGTCTTTACTAGATCCCAGTAGAAATATAAAAAAAGACCAAACCAACCTCAGCAGCAGTTTACCCTGCTGGCAAGCAATTTAGAAGCATCGTAGTTGACCCACTACACCAATGAGCAGCTTATTTCCTCAGGCAGACTAGAGAACTCATCATCAGTAAAGCATTGTTTTGTAGTGCAGGGACCACTGCTTTCATTGCCCTGGGTTTCAGATTGACAATAAATGCACCTTGAACCTTAATTTACACATTCCTGTTTAATGTTGTGTAAAAATCTGAGACCAATCCATTTTAAGAAGTCATGGCATCAACTGATTACTTCTATGAAGAGGCCCTTCCTATTGCTTAGGTTTTTGACATTTTGGACCTTCAGATTCTGTCTGACGTAATAGCAGCACACTAGTGGAGTTGTACTTGACTTACCTGAGAACCTCCTCTGCTCCCGGAAGTCCCTCATGAAGTCAGACTCAGTGAATAGTAAGTCATACATCTTATCCACACCAAACTTGTACACTTCGTTGATGAACTGCCTGCCACCCAGGTCCTCATGGAAAGCCTGGACCTCACCTGCATTGGCAAATAAAAAGTCTGTGTGAGAGTTTTTAGTGGAGTAATAACTGAACTTATAAACCACAACTAAAGCACACAAAACACTGGGTTACTGAGGGGTGGAACATTTTCTGTTACATGTCTATAATGAATTGTGGTACCTTCATCATGTGTCTCAGATGAGTCGCTTAATTCGGTGGGCAGGTCCTCGTTGTCGTTGAGGTCCAGTGGCTGTAAAGGGGCGTGGCTACCGAGGTTCTCAGGTATGGGGAGGGTCAGGAAGGCTGTGTCAAGTAGAGGGCTCAATATCTCCTCCACAGGGGCCAGGTCATACTGCTGGACCAGGAGAAGAGAACCAGATCAACCAGTCATACGGGAGAGCAAAAGCAGGGATTCATTGTTTAAGAGGGAGATTCAGTATTCCTGTTCCATGAAGTTGGATAAGTCACAAGAGATAGATCAAAATAAAAAAGGGTCAAAATTGGAGCAAAGCCAAAATACTTTAACAGTTCTTTGGCTTTTGCCACAGATTTAAAATAAAAAAGGGTCTGTGTTTAAATATACGCCATATGACTGACAAATGCATAAATCATAGATCGTCAAATGTGCACATAAAGTTCTTCTAACTGATATTCAGCCACAAGTGTGGTCTCTACACAAAACAAATAAAATCCTGGGATTCATCTTTTTTTTCTCTCATCGATAGAAAGACCTTTTTCTGTGTAAGCACAAACTGAGATAGAGCAGACCCACAGAATAAATTATACAATAGTTTTCATTGGCTGAGCAATAGTCATGATGAGTGAACTGATCTTTAGGAGTATAATCTGCAGTGTCCTTTGAAGCACTTCCTAGATGTGATAAAACACGTATGATGACGTATGTATTGTTGAAATTGTTTTTTTATAGCAGTATAACATTTTTTTAAAGGTGCAAACAAAAGCCCTTCATGTGTCGTAATCTAGTATTTAACAGGGTTTTGTCTAAACCAGGTAACAGGGGCGTGCGCCCTCAAACCAAATACAGATTTTCCCCGTAAAATGTTAGAGTGATGCCAGAAAACAATATTTCTGTTGGCCAGAAATGGTAAAATTACTCCAGAAATATGAAGATGTTGTCAAATGTCAGGTCAGACGGCAGAGACAGCTTTGTTTTTACGGAGAATAAATATGGGATGGATGTCCGGTGGGTGTGCCGAGGGAGGAGTGGCAGGCAGCAGGCTGACACTGAAACTGAGATTTCTGAATTACATCCTTTCTTTTACTCTCCTTTTTTCTTGAGAGGAAGTAAAGAAACCGGAACTCTGGAATATTTGTTGTTTGAGGTGCAATATGACTCAGCAGCTCTAAGACACGATGACACTATTATTTCCTGCTTCACTCTGATGCAGGACTTTCACATGAAAGTGTGAGGGGCCGTAATTTTGGCCCGAAGTGACATTAGCGCCCTCATACTATATTTTTCTTTAAAATATTTCTGTTGAAACAGAACAGCAGTTGAACAGTGTGCTTTCCATTCATCATTTTAATGTGTGAAAAGATCAAATGGTTCCTTCTGATGGCAGTTTTACAAGATCCTATTTATTTATGTCGCTCAGAAGGGGGGGACTCCTTGGGGGCTTCTATGGAATAAAAGGCAACCACATTATTATACCTTATAGCAAATACTACTTTGATTTTTCTAATCAGACATTTCGACTCACAGTGTAGTCTCACATACATCACTTTTATTCAGCAGGTACTAAATGTATGTTTTTTGTCCATTTTTAAGTGTGGCTTGGCTGAATATAATAACTATTTGCATATATGAGTTTAATGTCCAGTCTATGTTTACAATATATTGAAGACATTGTGTGTCAGAAAATAAGGTCTAATGAAAGCCACTCAACTTTCTGTTGTAATGACAGTGTGTAATGACCCCCAGTATGAAACCCAGTTGAGCAGTGGTCCCGGTTACTCACAGGGGCTTGAGGCTCAGTGCTAGGCAGCTCCGGTGGGCTGACATCAGGGAAGGCTTTGTGGGGCAGGACGGGGCTCACATCGGGCTTGGCCTCAGTGTTCTTACTGAGATGGTTGCTGGTTTCGTTGCTCGGCTCGATGTTCTCCTCCACCGGCAGCTCCTCACAGTACCTGCACCATGGAGACGGACAGCAGCTGTAGGTCAAGGTTACCAGCTTGCTGCACACTGCCCGCACTGGGCTACACACATGCATGGGTGTGATGGGGGTGTCATGGTTTCTCTTTACTTATTGTCCTGCAAGATAGACATCATGTGTTTGGACTGTTGGGATCCCTGATAAATATTCAATGCAACCTTAAAAACTCACGTTGCTACTTCTTTTTTTAGGATGGCTTTCCTTTGTATCACTTTGACTGTTGTTTTTTATTGTGTCTTTTTAATGTATTTATCCCTTGTTGTGTATCACTAAAATTACATATTTAGTTTATTAATATTCTTGTTAAACTTTAAACCTTAATTTTATTATTCCTAGTTCATTGGAGTTGTTATATGGCACATTTACATGCTATTTTCTTTAACCTTTTAACTATCTACCATGGTTTGGTATGTTTTAACAACTAATTACCATAACCATACCATTACCATAAAATATTACCCAACTGATAATAATTAATTCCATAATTGTAAACACACTCTAATCAATTGGAATGTTCATAATAATATAAAAAAAGTGTTTACAGCGGAAGTATTTCTTACCATAGCTACAGGAAATGGAACATATGGCGGATGCATAGTATTTTAATGGTTGTGTTAAAACTCACCCCATGGTATTGAAGTCTTCATCAGGATGGACGTAGTCCTCATCATCACTGGTCAGACCGAGTTCATTACCATAACACTGATGGACAAAGTGCCACAGCTCTTTCGGACATAAAGGCTGAGAGAAGAAGTGAGAGGGGAGAGGAATAGAGAGAAATACATAGAACTTGCTGAGCTTGTCAAAACAGGATTTGGGTGGCAGATAACTATGACACATTTTTAAATTCGGTCAATCTCAATTTATGATAATAAATAAAGTGCAGGGTATAATGTAGTGTATGTGCTTTTTGAGGAGAGGAGTTTGAAATCAGAAATGTTAAATACCAACCTGTTCTCACTTCGAACGCCTCAATTACTGAAGCGTTGTGAGTGTTCTAATATAATAGGTGATAAACATGAGCAGCACGCCTCTCTGAACCATGACAGTGTAGTCGGTCTCACCTTCTCTAGGAGAGCGTTCTGCCACAGTCTGAACATCATCATGTATGTCCGGTCTCTCGCCCCGAAAGAGCTGAAAAAGTGCTGAGAGAAGAGTACAAACAGTTAACAGGGAGATGAAAGATAGATGAATTCATGGGAAAAATATTTTCAAAAAGTCGTTTTTCAATCCTTTTATTATTCTGAACACTGAAAACCTGTGAGACAAAAGGCTGAATCTTCTTTTTATTGCTAATGCTTATTCTTTATTGGTAAGACACTGAAGTTAATTTACTGAGATTGTACAGTAGTGGATAATGAAGGTATGGCTGTGGAGATGCCTACCTTTTCATTGTCAGTGCAGAGCTGGATGGCATTGGGGATGAGGCGGGCCGTCTTCTCCTTGGTCATGGAGCAGATGTCCTTCAGTCGAACCATCAGCTTGAGAGGAAAGAGCAGATATTAGTTAATAACCTCTTACCAAATATATCAAAGGTAACCTTTCTAAGCTCTTACTCTGTGTCTCTGTTACACATTTTTTATACCAACATGTGTCTCTCCTCCAAAGCAATAATACATGATTGAATCCTCATCCTTAATTCTAGTCAGTAAAAACATTCTTGTGGACATGGACGGAGGAAAAGTGCTGTATGGGGTGAATGATGTTGAAATTGTGATAAAAATACATTTTTGTGCTACAAATATAAACAGAAATACTCTGGTTATATAATGAGCCATTATATCATGTTTATATTTTGTATTTATTTATGTTTACATTATTTATTTCATATATATTTGATTTTTGATATTAAAATGCATTTATTGAAGCTTTTTTTAAATCCTTATTTTTATATATTTTATTATAATGTATTTTATTTCACATTCTTGGTTTTTTGTCTTATAAATACTTATTTCTATTTATCTTTTTTTGTATTAAATTCAAAAATGCAACAACTGTCACAAAATCCAATTTCCACCAAACTAAGTATTTCTGTTTCTTATTCTAATGAAAGTATAAGAAAACCAAGTCAATACCAACGCTATCCAATCCAGTCAACTACACCTACTGGGTTGTAGCCCCAAAAGTGCTTGACATGAAAAGAGAGTCCTCACCAGGGTTTCCCATCGGAAGATGTTGCTGTAGAAACAAATCCAGTTCTCGGAGAGGTAGAGGCGTCCCTGCAGGAGGATGTCTCGCTGCAGGGCACAGGAATAGTCTGGAAGGAGTTAAAGGTTAAAGGTCAACGAATGACAACTGTGTTTGGAAACAGACCTCTAACGTTGAGCATGGAAGCTTAGTGAGCCTGGGAGCATGCCATCACGTGTCCATAGCATTCAAAAGCAAAAGATGGCAGGATGTCAGCAGTTAGGCCTACATGGGAGCAACACTTTTTACATTTTTGTCATGTTCGCTATCAAAATATATTTTAGTGTATGCATATCTGTTCAGTGCAGACTTTCAAAGTCTCAGACTATAAGCCTCTCCTCAGACAAAGCTTGTAAAAATGTGCTCCCTCACCCCCCCTTTGCGTGGTTTCTCTCAATTCCTTTAAGTCTATGCGACATAATAACATTATTTAACAGACCACAAGTTCCCAACCTTTTCCCCAAAGTACCCTTAAGTAGATACAAAAAAAACCTGACTTAGTTTTATGAATACTCCATATTATATTCAATGCATAGCAATAATAAAACATAAGAATTTATAAACTAAAGTAAAGTCAATACGTTTGTGTAAAACAAGCCATTTCAGATGACTGTTGGGCCTCTTTTACTTTGTTTTTACAGTAAAATTCCCTTTAAACTACTGTATCTTCAAAAATGTCTTCTTTGATAATGTATTGATAATGTGATATTGCTTAACCTTTATTAATTGAAGCGACACAGTTTGATGCCTGCTTCAGACTCACCCACGATGAGGCGCTCAGTGTCAGGCAGCTGCTTGAAGAGCTTCCTGAAGTCCTCATTGCGCTGCTTGTAGGTTGGACTCAACACCTATGGAGAGAAAAAACATGTTCATACACTCACACAGTGTAAAGATGCTGCGACAGTGCACACAATGGGACTACATACACTCATGGCAATTTTCTAGTAAACAAATGTTGAATGGATTGCCATGAAACACTCATGATCCTCAGAGAATGTATCATCTGGACTTCTGATCTTCCGTGTTCTTTGAGAAGTGTCGTGATTGGCTTGATTTTTATCCAGTGCCATCATCAGGTCAATATATTAATTTAAATTCCCAGGAGCCTTAAGTGCACTTTGTGTTAAGTTAAACAATGTATGTTAACAAGTATTAACATCCCATGGCAAAATATGTGAGGCTAGTTCATCAATTCTCCCCCAGTTTGATCTAATCAGACTGTGGATTGATAGAGTCAAAAAGGACTACAGTTGACTGGTCCATACTGAGATAAAATCTTACAAATTCATAAAGCAATGTCCCAAACTGCAATTCATCAACAAGTCTGATCAAAGCAAAGCCTCAACCTGCTCTCCTGACAGTAAAATTGCACCTATCAGTCAGGAGATGACCAGAGGGCATCGAAGCCCAGAGTAAGGAGCCAGAGGCTGAGTTTTAAACATATGCATACTATGTCACCCCTGTTCTAAATTCAAACTGCCAGAAGTTGGTGTAACTTTTGGTCACATCTGACACCGTTTGTAACAACTACGCCACACATTCTCAATACATGACATCTTTTTCAGCAGAACTTCTGATTAAGAAATCTCCTTCACGTTTAGTGTTGTGATCCATTGACTTACAGCAGGGACCTGCTCTGAAGCCCAGTCCCACTGCTGCCCCCGGGCCGGCTGCTCCGTCTCAAACTCTGAGTCACTGTCCCAGTTTGAGTCCAGGGCAGATAAACTATGAGTCATCTTCCTTCTTTTTATTCTCCTTTTGTCTTGTCTTGGGTTGTGCCAACTTTCTTTATCTGTGTCTACTTTCCTTTCCTTCATATTGTTCTGTTTACAGGTGTCAAAATCAGTTGATCAAGTCCTCACCCAAACACACTCTGCTCACACAATCATGTTCTGCCTGGTGGGTCAGCAGTGAGAGTTTAGCTGTTGCAACAATGTATTATTCATTTCAGGATAGAAAGAAAAGTGACGACCCCCTCTTACTCTATCCTGCTTTAATATGCGTTCTCCATGTTGCACACAAACCCTAAATATGTTCTCAGGAAAAGGTTAGTATCCAAAAGGAAGATGTTAAAGATGAATATGAAGTCAATTCATTCCAAAACCATTGATGGTTGTCTCAGAATAAGCAGAAGGATCTTTGTCCATGATGTTCTGCTGAATCTCAAAACTTGTAGATCTTTATCCTCAGATCACAACTCCAAGGAATAGCCTGACTCGGTGCTGGAGGAACTCTTCTCTCTGTGCAGAAAGTCCTCTTCTTCGTGTTAGTCCAGCACCATAACTCCACACACACTTCCAACTTAAAGAAGAAAAATATAAGGTACAACTGGAACAACATGTGGACACATAATCCTGGGATTCCTCCTCAGACTGAGCTGTGACAGCGCTGAGGGTTTGGAAACAGGAGGAGCCAGTGGGAGTGTGTTTTTGGTCTAAGTGAAAGAAGAAAAATAGGGCAGAGAGGGGGGGGGGACCTAGGAGGGTCTGGGTTTACTCGAGTTCATCTGGAGAGAGAGTGTGTGTGTGTGTGTGTGTGTGTGTGTGTGTGTGTGTGTGTGTGTGTGTGTGTGTGTGTGTGTGTGTGTGTGTGTGTGTGTGTGGGTGTGTGTGTGAGCTTATGAGTATTTGTTCACCATTGCCAAGTCGCTGCATGGTTTTACTTTCTATTTTAAATGTTAAGTATCTCCTGTGTATGAATACTCCTTTTGCCTGGCACGCTGTGACCAAGGACAACCAAAACAACAGGAAGTGTAGGAATCAATGCACTTCCTCCATGTGTGTGTCTGTGGTGG
This sequence comes from Eleginops maclovinus, assembly GCF_036324505.1. Lineage (NCBI taxonomy): Eukaryota > Metazoa > Chordata > Actinopteri > Perciformes > Eleginopidae > Eleginops > Eleginops maclovinus. The sequence goes on along the minus strand of NC_086359.1, from coordinate 22,653,160 downwards.
TAAAAAATCTGCTCTTTGTGCCTAAGGTCAAAACCATAAAAAGGGTCTTGTGATGTTTAGTTTTATGGAATTCTGAAATTCTGGGAAAACATACAAAACCACATTGTTGTGGACTTTTTGCTCATACTTGAAGTAGCAAACTATTGAACTATTCTTAATGCTGTTTAAGAAAACATCATGACTGGTGTTATCATGCTGCCTCTCCATGTACCAGTTCATGTTTCATATTTAAGGTCTGTTCTGGGACTTGAACCGGCAACCCTATGATTCCCAGTCCAAGCCCCTACTTACTGAGCCACTGCCATCAGAACAATATGCTCTATCTGTAATGCTAGTAATATTATATAATTACTAATATATATTAAAATTATTGTTTCTAAACAACATTGAAATCATGTTTAATGTTGTCTCTCTGCTGCAACCACATTTCCAATTCCCTAGTGCTCTGTATTTCCATTCCTCCACCAGAGGCACTCAGAAGACTCCCCCTTACCCCATCACCTGAATGTCCCACCCAGCTACACCTGTTCCATCTTCCTCATCAGAATCAGAATACATCTATTCGTCCCACAAAGGGCAAATGTACAATTTTTACAGCAAGTAAAGACCCAACAATAGCATCATTTTAATTTAGAAGCATGCAAAAAAAATATTAAAGTTAAAAGTAGAAATTACACAATTTACAATTAATAAAATACACATCCAGTACCAGTAACAGTTTCGAAAATATAGTAAAGTATTAAAGGTCAAGGTATATATATAAGTGGTATTGTGCACAACAGGGGTGCTCTGCCTTCCTTGCCGACCTCCTCAACTTTCCAAAATCTGAAGCTTAAACTAACTCTTCTTCTTTACCTGGGACTGTATCTGAACCTGCCTAACTTCTATAAACTGTCAGAATCAGAAGTACTTTATTTATCCCAAACTGGGAAATGTTTGCATTGCAGCAGCGAAATACAAAGAGAAGCAAAAACAAATACAAATAATTAGAACTAAAAAATAAAGTAAAAATAAAAAATGAAAATGAAATATACAAATGTACAAAAAGGCAATAATAATATAGTGTAATGACAGAACTATACTGAATCCCCAAAGACCTTTTCTCTGCAGCACAAGTTTTGACTTGTATTCGGAGAAACCCGGCTGAAACTAGTTTTGTTAATGATGGCCAAGTTCTGTTAAGTGTCCCAACAAGCCATGACTGAAATTACTGTAAGCTTACACATCAACACCCTAGCACCAGCTCACCAAAATGGAAAGCAGCCATTTTTTATTGTCATCAATCACAACTTTATTGTTCTATTATGACACACATTCTGTCTTAAAAATATAAAAGTAAAAATATGAGGAATACCAAAGAGCTGATCCACTGAGAAACACGATTATCCTGCTCAGTCATTTTAGATGAATGCATGAGAAACACATGCTTTGCTTTTGCTTGCCCTTTGTTTATCAGCCTTTTCTATCCCAGCATCATTTCTCTCTTTTTGGATATCTCTTTCAACTTTATTTACTGTGGAAACAACATGGAAAGATGTGTGGGTGTCATGCGAGAATGATAGTTGTTCTGCAGAGTCACAGTCTGTATCACTTCTGAAGTTAAAATCAGGTAAAAATAAGATGGATGGGATTCAAGCCTGTTTTATGTCAAATATATAACACAAGCGAAAACTGCAGCTAGGCTAACAGAAAAAACTCACCTTCATAAAAACATGCCAAGTCATTTGGGGCATTTGTATTAACTTGATGACTTTTTGAAGCATTGCCATTACATGAAACGTGAAAAGGGGACCGTTAGTCACGATTTGTCTGTTTGTCTGGGTTTCATTTTGAAAGGTGTGCATTCTTCTTCCTGTCTCTGTCTTTCCCTCTTGTTTGATTACCTGATTGTGTTCACCTGGTGCTCTTGCAACAGTCCACTAAGTGGCACCAGGCCAGGCTACCAGCCCGTGCTCCTGTAGCCAAGGTTCCGGCTCAACATTTGGCCCTAGCAACCGCGTTCCCGGCTGCAGTTCCAGCCCTAGCCGCCATATTTCCAGGCCAAGCCCTGTCCGCCATGACTACAAGGCCAGCCCTGGCTGCCATGCTTCCAGCTGCGGTCCGCCCCACTCCAGCCACTCCTGTCCTGTTGTCGGCCCGGCCCACTCCATCCCCCTCCTGTCTCGTCGCGGGTCCCGCTGACTATTGATATACAGTAAATAGCTTTTTCTGCTATGTTTTGGTCCTAAACAAACTACTGTAGCCTGGGCCTTAGTGAACATTGGTAAGTTGATATTGATACATCTTGTACAGTAGTATCTGGGCTGTGTTCACAGGGGCATTCAATTCTATTTACAAAAGCCAATACTGTGCTTACTGGAGTGTGTTCTATTGGTTTTGTACATTAAACAAGTCTGGGAAGACTGAAATCCTTCCAGAGGGAATTTCTCTCACACAAATAACTTTTTGACTACCCCAAATTCTTACATGCCATCTTGCTATCAGACACACAGTCACACTATGGTGTCTGGATGAATTAGTACTCATTTGAATACAGGATTGCACCATCAACAGCAAGTAGCCTGAAGTCTCTGACCCTACAACACCAGGTCACAAGCAAAACATCATGTGAAAATGTGACTTAGGGAAAGGGCAAATAAGGGTAACAGTAATGAAAAAGACCAAACATGTCCCACATGCTGAAGAGAAAGAGATACACTGTGAGACGCATATCATTCGGCCTCAGTCAGCTGCAGTTTGACACTGGTCAGCTGTACAATGTTGCTTGTTGTCCGTTTTCTGCTGAGGCCGAACACAAGCTGGGTGAACTATGACCCAGGCAATGAATGGAAGTCTGAGAAAATCTCCACCCACACACAAATACAGTGTGGTCAGCGATAGAGACACGGTATGCACAAATATGAAAAAAGATTCTCACACTTTGGGAAAACATCACAAGCAAACTAACAAATCAACGTATTGTCTGGATAAAATCTTCCTATAGCTCTGTGTGATAAGAGTAAAAAACTAATGCACAACCAAAATAAAACAGGCTGTCTCTGTTGCTATTATTCTCTGTTCCTTATCATTCGTTTCCACCTTACTTGAGCCTTCTATAACAACTGAAAGGGAAAATGAACAATAGCCATTTTAGTGTTTTAATATATTGTGGTAATATGCGTTTAATGTTAATGGTCTGCAAAGGCTAAAATCCCTGTCTTCCCTCCAGAGGCTAAGGGGCGGGACATCTATAAGCAGTTGGCCAATCATAACAGAGCTTGCCAGCTAACCAATCAGAGCAGACTGCTCTGGTTTCAGACAGAGGGTGAAAAGAGGCGCTGCAACACAGGCAGTATGAGAAACATAAAGAGCTTTCTGAACATTAAAGCATGGAGACATGTCCCAAGAGAGACACAACATACTAATATGAACTTGACAATGTATCTCAAAACACTGCTTTTATAGTCACATGCAGTTCATATAAACATCACATCACAAAAAGGTAGACAGTAGATGAAATAAATGAACTCACATTATACCAGCTCTGACTTTTCTGTTGCCACAGGGAAGTGTGGTGGAGGTGGTTGGAGAATGGAGAAGAGAAAAAAGAGAAAGAGAAAGAAGTACATTAATACAATCAATCATAGCAATACAATAACTGTGTAATTAATGCAAAGTACTTTAGAGGTATATAATATGTTATGATAGTAACATTTCAAACCTATCTAAAACATCCAGTTGTTCACAGTGAGATTGGGTCTTTATCCTATAATCCTAACCGATGACACATACGTGCCACAAAGAGACAGTGTTACCTTGCAGAAATAACTCAAACTTGTGCTTTTTTACCAGTTATTATATTCAGGGACAAAGACACAATGTAACATGCGTGCTTAACCCAAACAGACTAACATACAACGACCCAAATGGCCTTTTTAATTTTTTAGGAATTATCAAAGATTCAAAAAGTAACACAAGAAAAGCATCAAAATGTACAAAACACACTGTCTGTATCTTATACTGACATAATGCTTTTATAGGTTGCTTCAAAAAGTGACAACCAAAGCAGGAAACTAAGTAGATCTTTACTTTGGGGACTAATGCTTATGTAAAGATGGCCGGACACCTTTCAGCTCTGTTATGGACTCTTTCGCATAATAACAAGAAATTCAGACATGTTTAGGCAGCTCTAGTTGTAAGACAGATAGCTCAGCTGGTGTATCCCAGACATAATACGATCCAGGAAAAAGAAAAGCTCCAGAAAAGAATCATGCTTACTTTAGTATGCCGCTGGTGAGACTATTGCATGCATGAGAAGGAAAGAAAGAAGTCGATTCAAAAACATAAAAGAGACATGGCAAAAGGATGAAATTAAAGAGTCCATTTTAGTGGTAATCAAAATAACGTATACATCCAAATTCAGTGCAAGATTTAACAGAAAAAATAAGAGAACTGAAGGTGATGTCCTGGGAGAGGAAAGCAAAATTGACATTGATAATGGCGTATAGATATCAGTTAGGCAGTCATGATCAATAATGCTAATATGGGTATATGTGGATGTGTTTTGTTCTCCAAAAAGACAGCAATCAGATTTAAGTGGATAGTTATTTTACATCACTGACAGAACACACATTACTGGAGAGCCCATGAGGTGTGATACTTAGTTAGCTAGTATTTGATAAGAGAGGAAGCTCATCAAAGTTCTGATCTCAGGTGAATGTGTACGCTTTACAATATTTAAAGTAATTGAAAAAACCTAGTATCCCAATTTGCTATTCAAAGATTATGTTTGGACCACAAGAGGGCCATGATGCTGCACTTCTGTAATAATGATGACTGGGGATGTTTCCAAGATAAGCAATGCTTTTAAGATAATGATCAATTGTTGGAAATCCGTATAGTGATTTAATAATTCCATTCGTAGTTAAAGACCTTTGTGTCATGACTAACTGCATGAATGAAGCAGTGTGTTTCCTGCTGAAGTGAACTAAGCCCTTAAGGACTGGCTAATGGTGTAAACGTACAGAAAGATGACATGTGATAATTGACGGTTCAAATACCCAGAGCCATATAGGATAACAGGCAGTAAAAGACCTCAGAATCTCTAACCAAATTCTAGGCAGACTCTACACCTCTACAGTATTCAGTCTCTGATGTTGTTGTACATGTAGTGTAGTGTAATGTAAGGAAGTACTTTAACTGAAGTACTGTACTTAAGTACAATTTTGAGGTATTTGCATTACCTGAGTATTCTCGATTTATGCTTACTTCTACTCCACTGCATTTTGAAAGCAAATGCACTACATTGATCCAACATTCCACACTAAGTCCAACCCCTGAACATCCATCCTGTTAGCAACAACACAACAGCTCAATCACAGAACGGAACGTCACAAAGAAAACTACAGAATATACTACGTGTGTCCTTCCGCCTGCTACAGGTTGTGTAAAGTGACCAAAGTCCTGGTCTATCATCCACATTGTGAGAAGTATAGCACACTAAGTGCATCTGAGTGAGGCTAATAAAGAGACGAAGGCCTTCCAACTCTGACAGTTAATACCAACAAACTAAATCCATTTAAACGTGTTCTTTTTCAATCAAAAAGCAAATCAACAGGAAGCAGCCAATCCAGAATACATGACTATACTCTTGTTAAATTTTGCAATGTGTTCCACATAAAGTGTTTTGGATAGGCCCATCTTGTAGCTACATAAATAGGTGTTAACAATGTGGATCCTGGTTCACCTTAACAAGTGATATCCCTTTAACAATGCCAAGGCTTGGTGGATAATCTGCATGTAAAATTATTATGGGTTTCATTTTGAACCATCAATCTACACTTACTACCCAAAATTGCACTATAGCGATGACTTATTTATTTTGTTCCTTTGAGTGAATACTTCTAGTATTAGCTAAAGAAGTCATGACAATATTGTTCCAGTAATGCCGACCTCTCTTGACTTGGTGTGATGCTCTGTGTCTACAAACAAAAGCACTTCAGTGTTAAGCTAACCCCTGATGCAGTCCGCTCACCTTGGAGTTCTTGCCCCCGCTGCGGCTGCTGGTGTTAGTGGGATGGACAGACTGGGAGTTGGTGCGTTGGTGCTGGATGGTCTGCTGCTGTTCAGTGGTGGTGGGGGAGCGGTCCGAGGCCTGATCTGAGGAGCCCTTCTCCACCATGGTGTTGTCAGCATCGGGGCTCAGTTGTGGCGTGGACGCGCGAGAACGCTTTCGCAGCACAGGTGAGCAGGCTGGGGTGCTCCGATCCGAGGTGGCAGTGGTGGTACTGAAAAAAAGAGAGAAATACTTTGAAACTCGCATTTCGGAATCACTATGGGACATCTGCAAGGGTCACAACTAGAAAATTAGTTAAGGTTTCGGAGCAGGTCCACTCCTCAACCACATTTTAGGTGCATTGAGGCGTGTGGGTAAAGTGCATCTTTACCCACATCCCAACATCACTGAAAAAACTGTCAACAAATTTCACACAACTATTGTGGCGAGTTGAAAGCAATAATATTCAAATAACCTAATTCAGTTATGTGAAATCTGTTGACGTAACACATTTAATTAAAGTCAACGTTTCATTATTTTCAGTGATCCCTTTATCCCTTCACCCACTCATTCTTCCCTCCCTGCATCCTTTGATCCATATCTCTCCTCCCTACTTCCCTTAATCCCTTCATTCCAATATTCCCTTAATATTCTTCCTTCCTACATCCCTTGACCCTTCCCCCCCAACGACTTCACTTCGATCCTTCATCCCTTCATCCCTCCCTCCCTATATCCCTTCATTCTTTCTTCCCTACTTCCATTCATACATTAATTCCTCCATCATTACATCTGAACATGCCTTAATCGCCTCTTCCTTTCTGCCTTTTTTCTTTTTGTATAATCTGGTGATACCTCCCCGAGTCTCTGCCTGGACTTCACCCTGACAGACCACGGCCCTGATTCTTCTTCACCGCTTAACATCCAATACCTCCTGTAATTAAGTCTTTAACCCACATATTGCTGTGGCCTGGTCCTTATAGGGTTTATACCGACTGATATTCATTATTGATTACAACAGAAGAAAACAGCTCTCAGCTGTATTAATCTTTGGCCTCTTTGGGGAAGTGGAACAAACTGAGGACATAATATCTGAATCTGTCACATCATTAAGTTTTAAGCAGACGGTTGCTAATTTACACAGTCAACAGAATCAAAGCAACATTAGCTTTAATTTGCAGTGCATAATGTTAGTGTCCACCTGTTAGGGCAATATTCACTATCCTTTAAGTTCTGTTTTGGGGTCATCCAACTCCGACAGAAGAAACGGACATCTGCTTTAAGCTAATTTTCCACTATGCTGATGTAAAAAATTAAAATAGTGCATCTTCCAAAAAATTGGTTAAAAACAACTCTTAAACTCTACCACCCGCAATAAGAATAACATACTTCAGAAATTCCTAATGCAATTTTTCAATGTATTAGTAAAATTGTATCCTCCAACAATTACAACATATGACACATCAGGAACTGTAACACCTGCAGCAGCAAGACAACCGCTGCCTCTACAGCCACAGCATGAGGATGTTTTACTCCAATATATCTCAGTAAATTCTCCTACTTCTGCCACAAATAACTGTGACCACATAAACAAGATTTTATCCCAGTAATGTTGACTTGTATTGGTTAGCAAATATACAGTTTATTAAAGGCAACCATAGAGTTACTAGTACTATTACTGTAGTGCAGGTGTAAACAGTTCTGCTTTTTTACATACACAAAAATATTTGTATGGCTTCTAAACCGGCACAAAGAAGGCAGAAATAATGTGCCCCGTGCAAATGTTGGTATGCACCCCTAACTGGCTTCCAAGCAAATAACATGTATGTGCTCCTGTGCTATTCATACTGGTTCAGATTAGGAAACATGCAAACATATGGCAGAAATTGGGAAATAAGCGTCATTGTGAAATCTGTTCCAATTTACAAAGACCGGTGCTATTAGCCACAGCGAAATTATAAGTGTGTTCAGAGAGTTTGTGTTAAATGAAGCACAAACTGACACACTGAGATGTTCAATCCAAAATACAATTTCTTCCTGCAGTTTAAATATAAAATCCTTGATGGCACTTCTAAGGAATACCTCTGCAAAGTGGCTGCCAGGATCTGTATAATGTATTCCAAAAATGTCATTTTAGTTTTTGTCTCTGCCTACACTGTTGTTTGCAAACATTTACACGTTCCACATGGAGAAAAGCACCAAACGCATACTATGGAAAATTGTACTCAGCTGCAGATTGAATCCTGCTTTGTGTTTGCACTGTAATATTATAAGCACAATATCTTTGTGAATCAGACCTTGAGATGGGGCAGATAGTGGTTGTCAATGATACACAATTCATGGTGCTATCAGCGGATGTAACCCATCTTTTGTGAATACGCTCCTCAGTGTCTCACATTTCAACCCACATTAGATGACTAGAAATAGCAGGATCAGTTATAGGAATAATGAGATTAAATGTTCTCCTGGGGCTCATTCCTGGACCATTCCTGGTACTTTTCATTTAACATCAGGAACCATAGGCCAGCATCATCGCTTCCCTCTGTTTCGGGGGAACTAACCAGAAGAACAGAGGTGGACCGATACTCTCCTCCCGCTGCATTGCAGCCCTCAGTCAAAGGTCAAATGACAAATAGCACCGAGCTATAGAGGTCAATCTGGGCTTCCTGCAAACATTATGACATCAATAGTCATTTGCTGGCACATGTTGTGATGCCAGTATTGACGACTGGCAGCTTTTACTTCACAGTGAATGCTGAGTGACTACGGTAAGCTCTACAGTTATGCAATACTTCATTTACTATATTTACTTGTAGGGAACCAAAGCCTCTAATCAGACTCAGTCTTGCATTTTAAATCATCATGCTTTACCTGTGCGCACGTTATGAAATAAAAGCATATATATATTAATATTTCATTTAATCTCAATGCATTCACCGCTCAGTGCAGATGTCAGAGAGAACATGACAGGAACACATTACAAGGATGATGCAGCATGGTGGGGTATAAATCACTGGATGTGGGCTTGTGTTTCTAACCCTAGCCTAACCATCCGATGCAGCAGACATGGTCGAATGTAAAATGGTGCAAGGTGACACATCCTCTCTCAGTAACACACACAAACACACTCCAGCAAGCACCGAGCGACAGGGACACAGGGATGCGGGAAAAGGCATTATATGGAGAGACCAACCTGGCAGCCATGGAAGAGCTCAGCCCACGGCATCAGACTCTACCTGCTTCATTCATCCATTCATTCAGACAGCAGAAGAGGAGGAGACAAGGAAGCAGAGAAAAGGAAGAGGAGGAGGAGGATGAGGAGGTGGAGGATGGGGCTGCCGCTGAGAATCCGGGCAGAAGCGTCCATGCAACGAGGGGTTGGTAGACAGACACTGCCCCCTCCAAGAAATGCAGTTCAGAGGGTTAAAGAGGCTAATTCTCTATGCTTCCTCTCTCTCTCCTTCCTTTATTTTTCCCTCTCTTTTTCTCCCTGCAGAGTGATTCAGAGGCTGCCGCTGCTGCCAATCTTTTTCTAAGCACGCCCTCGCTCAGCCCACCCCCGTCCCCCTTCAACCCACTATGCAATGATTGGATGACAAAGCCAAGAGCTTGAGACTTGCTCCTGTTGCTGCTTCGCACAGTGGGCTTCAGCATCTTATACACTCCCACTCCTCATTAATTCATGAGATGCATGAATGAACGCTGATGACGTGGATTAACCCTCACTGTCACACCATTCTGTTGGCCCTTCCCCATTAAAACATACACACATAAGCTCTGACATCCAATGTGAGGCACACACACTCTCACATGTTCATGTGTGTTCTTTCTTTTTCTCTCTGCTTTCACAGCTGACTCACTTAAATTTCAGCTTTCAATTTCTTATTTTTGTATAGCCTCCTTTACTTGATGACTTGGGCTTAACGAATGTTGTTATTTCTACTCTTAACCTCCTTTTCCCATGCATATACAAACAACTTCTCTTTAATTGAATTACTTTTGTGTTTGTTATATGGACAATGGGCAAAATAAAAACACCTTACAACCTGCATTCAATGAATTTATCCAGAAAGAGATATTGGCTAGCCTAACTGGCATGGACAAACATCAAAGGAAATGCAGAACACACACATACATACACAAATCACAAATTTGCTCATTCACACAACATTTGGGTTTGGCTCATCATCAAGGAATTAATCATTTTAGAATAAAATGTATCAAATATAAAATGGGAAAAATATATTTTTAAGATAATTACATAAACATAAGATGTTACAGTGAAAGTCAGTAAATAAAATAGAATGCAGATATTTATATAACTTATATGTATTATATCTGCACACTGTACTACAATAAATGATATGTGCATTACAATAAATACAGTGGTGTTTCATATTATTAAGGCGACCTGACAGCGGTCCAAACTTTATAAGTGAAACAAGTTGAATTTGCTTTGTACAGTCGTACATACCATTTATTTATTATTTCAGCACACTGTACATTTATGCAGCTATCCAAGTCCCTTATCTTACTGGTTTAGTAAATGATCTCCTATTCTAGTTAATTAGCCTGCAGAGAGCGAGAGAGGACACTGACCTCTGTCTGACCCACAGCACAACTCCATCTGATTTCACCAGCTCAATGTCTGGATTTAGGTATTTATTTATTGTAATTACCATTACTTATTCATAGCTATGTAGACATAATCTGTGATACAGTTTTTTAATTCATAATGTCCGAAGGATCGGAATCGAAATAAAACAAAAAGATAAAAAAGATAAAGCTGAAGATTAAAACACATTTATTGGGGTCCTAATTAATAGGCAAGTATTAGATATCAACAATCTGAATCAGATTTATAGCCCAGTTGGTTCACACATACAGGAATTTGCTTCTGTGTATAAAAACACAGTAAGAAGAACTAAATTGTAAAGAAGGAGCAAATGTAGAACTACTATAAAAACTATTTTATACACTATTTTGAATTAAGATAATAATAACAAATATGAGCATTTACTCAAAATAATATATCTGCACTTATATGTACATTAATTATTTTTGAATAAAAGTTAAACTGCGTGTTTTAATTTTTTTCTATTTTATTATTTTTGTTCTAATGCTTACAAACCCTGAAACATGTTTGTTGCGGCTCCTGGTCCTGTGCAGGGCTCCATCCTTCGCATACATCAGATCCCATTCTGTGGAGTAACCCAGATTCTTAATATCCCTCGGGACAGATCCTTATGATATGGCCTGAGACGGAAGCAGCCAATTGCCACCTTGGGTTCCGCCCACTGAGCCATGTAGCAGCCAATCACAGAGGGCCTCACTGCTGAGTCGTTTGCGATGCAGCCAATGGACCTTACAGTCAGTAAAAAATGTAAAGTAATTTCAGGAGCTATGAATATCACTCAGCACTGGATTGCCACATCTACTATTCGTCGTACAACCGAAAGGCAGGAGCCAGTGAAAGGATTACATTTATGTAAAGATAAAAAGGATCAAAGTGAGCGTTTGTCATGATGAAATGAGGTCATTAGCTCCGAATAACTCATATTTTTACACACATGATACCACCCAACAATGTTTCAAATGTAATAATTTCACAATGCTAAAGCAATGGTCATGGTTAAGGATAGTGCATGGCGTTCACTATAATCTCAATAAGTCTTATACACAAAAGCAACATTTTTTTCCCAGTTTGGGATAAATAAAATACTTCTGATTCTGATTCTGATCTCTGCTCCCCTGTTCTTGCTCCTTTTCCTTTCCTTTTTACTCCTTTTGTCTTGTGATTTTCTGCAGTTTGTAAATCTTTATTATGTGTTAGTTATGTTTTTTGAAAATACTTTTTGTTTTGTAAATAGTTTTTGTGTTCAATGTCAACATTTGTTTTTGAATTATTATAATAATAAACTACTAATAGACATTTCCTTTTTTAATGCTTCCTTTTCTTCCATTTCCTATTTTTTAAATTTATTATACTTTACTAATATATTTCTATATTATGGGTATTAGTATTATTTATATTTGTTGTATGTACTTTTGTCATGTAAATGCTTTTGCTATGTACAGTGAAAAATGATAAATAATGATATCCATCTATAATAATTTGTAATAATAATAACATAATACGTCTTATAATTACCACATCAACCACCCAATCATCCTTCAAACAAGTCTTTAAAACCCACCTCTTCAAACTTACTTTTCTCCTGGAACCCCCACCCCCCGTCATAACGCCAAATTTATGTTAAATTTTCAGTTTTTCTTTGTTTGTTAATTGTGAGTTTTGTAAAGAATCTTTGTGTGTCATGAAAAGTGTTATAAAAATTAAACGCATTATTATTATTATCATTATTAATTAGCAGAAATTGCGGAATTAAAACCATTGAAACGTGGTCCAGGATTTCTTCCTTACGTTTCCAGCAGTAGTGGTGTGGATGCTGGTGCTGCTACAGTGACCGGATCAGAAAGACCTGTGTCCATTAACTCCTCGAGGCACCTCACATCACAACAATTGCATGCTCCTCTGACCTGGTTGTGTGTTTTTGTCTGCAGTATGCCACAATGCTCAGCCATGATCAGTGAATCTTCCTTTAACCGGAGCTCACGTTGAGTGCTATTTGAGAGAATGTTGCTGTTCAGTCGCACTTTTTCATTTGTTACTTTCTGTACACCAACAAGACTTTCCCCCCGTACCCACTAGCCAGATATACAGACAGGGATGCACGAGTTAAAACAGGAACTCTTATCTCTTATCCACAGTAGGCAAGTTTTCTTATTAGAGAAGTTTAAATGCTTTAGTATCCTTCTTATTTCACATATCCTAGCAAGTCATTACATGTATAGTGTATACTTCATATTTTAGCTCACTGCATATATTTTTTGTCAGGATTTCAAGATGAATCAATAATGTAATATTTTCTTTGCTACTTCACAGTCAGCACAAATATGTGTTCAATATCCATTAGCTGTAGATATAGACCTAATGGCACAGATGTACATGAAGCTTCATTCATTAGGTTTCATCTGCCCCAGTTATGAACATGACAGAGAAGGGGTCATTACTATAGTTACTGTATGTATGATCATAGCCTGCAGCCATGATCAAGATGTAGGACAGCTTCATCATCCCACAGCCGGCTGGTCTGGTTCCAGTCAGTTACAGTATGCTGGCTAACCATGGGGCCTTTTGAGCCAAATCAGCAAAAAGCAGGCTGCAATCTGTAAGTCATTTCCTCTTGCAAATGGTTCACAAATTAAGACGAAGGCCATACAGTACTTATACACACATGAGCTTGGAACTCTGTAGGATTTGAATTATCTTGTATTTGTAAGCCACCATCCCTTGTTAAATGTGATGCTCCCTCTGTTCCTGTGGGATGTTTCCAAGGTCATGGCCGTACCCAACATTGAGGCCACTGAGGCCGGACCACTGTATTTTTGTCAAGGTGTATATAATAAAAGTCTTGAATTAACTCCCTAAAATTAAAGCGGCTCTATTTGAGTATTAATAGTTTCATCTACTAAAGACAGTGGCCGCTGCAAATTTGCCCAGCCTGCCTAAAAGCAAAAACTGTTTTAGATTATAATCAACAAACAACCGTACATGTATTGGAAAAGTGAAAGAGGTTATTAAAGATATCTTTCTAGTGAACTGCTTATGGTTCAATGCCATTCATTCAAAGACATCATCTGACGAATGGGTCCAGAAAAGAAAAGAGACTATACCCTTAATGGTCCCACAGAGGGGAAATTTACATTCTGCATTTGACCCATCCTAGTGTTAGGAGCAGTGGGCTGCTATTGTGAAACGCCCGCAGGGAGCAGTGTAGGGAACGGCGCCTTGCTCAGGGACACCCCAGTAGCACTTGGTCTTTTTGGGACTTGAACCGATTTCGCCACCACCACCCAATGACAATATGTTGATCAGTGGGTCCATCATGATGCCTAAAGATTTAGATGGCTGCTATACACCTTGGTCCTGTGAATGAACTAATAATAAAGATAATTCCACTCATGAAATGTCACACTGATAAATCTTTAACCAAAGTTGAAATGCTTTTCTTTCAGCTCAGTTTGTGTAAATGGTTAAAGAAATAACGTTTCAACGTTAATTTGTTCATTTGACATAGATATAATGAAAAGATTATGTCAGTCAAAGCATTTAAAAGGCAGTGAGTGCAGATAGCGCCCAAGCCCCTAGGAAGTTCGCCAGCCGTTGAAGCACATTTTGGTTGTGGCCAAACAGTGGTACTACACTCCTGCTCTATTCTGTGACGTAAACTGCCGCCAAACTGACTTTTTCCAATCGACTTACATTGGGAAAGCTGAATAAACTACCCCGCATTAACACTTTATAACCCTGTCTTGAATCATTAGCCTGCGTGCCCCCTGAACACCCCGAGGAGGCTGACTTTGGACCTTGGATTATATAATTTCCGGTTTACTGCCATTTCCCAGGAGGATAATATTATTGTGTCTGCTAGCTAATTCTGGTCCTATTTTGCACCCTAGTGATTTTGTGGTCCAACATCTCTGCAGGTTATGTCCTCTGTGTTCATATAGACACATTTTTACTTGTCAGCACATAACCCTCCTTCCTGCTGCTCATGCTTTACAAACCCTGGGGCCACTGTTCTATATGATCATATTTTTAGGTAACTTTGCTCTACTTTTGTGCTGTGATGATGAGTAGTGGCAGAGGTACGATGATGAGCAGCTGTCCCGAAGGATACTTTCTTAATTAGACAGAAATGCTGCCTTTTTGATGTGTGTATCCTTTTTTGCACACACACACACACACACTTTCTAATGTTACCAGACTAACGGCAGCTGTTACTGAGCGCTATGGGGTTACTTGTGATATTGTAATGTAATTTAAGGGCTAAAGCCTTACATCAACTATCAGTGGACCAGTGCAACAATGGTGTTCACTTTGACTGGTCTATTCTATTATCAGCCAGTACATCTATTACTTTCATCTATTCCATCTACATCTATTAGCTATGTAAGTTATCGGAATCTGTTTAATTTTTTTATTATATAATAATTTCAGAGGACACACATGTTTGTGTATAAACTCTGATCTCAGTTCTCAAACCTGCTTTTCATTTATTACAATGGCAAAACTGGTTTATTTCTATAAACTTGATCAGAAAATGTCACATTAAAATATAAATATAAATATGATACGAAATGGTGGTATGTAAGTATTACCCCTCAGCCAAGAATCACAAAATGTCTTAAAAAGTATGACCTCATAGAACTCGGTATGTGCATTGTCTAGCCCTGTGAACCAATGTTATGGGATTTTGATTTGGATGATGAAATAACATACAACTGCAAGGTTGGTTTTAGTGCAAAATTGAGCTGCTGAAGCAGGTTAGTTCATGGAAAATTAATGTTAAATTTCCACATTGCATTAAAGTATAACTACTGCCAGTTTAATCTTTATCATGTCACTTTGATGGGGAAAGTGTTTCTCTGCTATTATAAATGTAGCACTATCAGTAGATGCATGTCCATTAGTCTGAGAGCAGTGTAGTGCCACTGTTAATAGCTAGCATGTTAGCTGCAGTGAATGAATGAAAGCTGTGCTTTTACTTTCCCTGCAAACAGTCACTCTCATGCATGTGTGCCCAGACACTGGGTGTTTCTTCAGCAATACATAAGAGACTACCATGAATATATCAGAACACCATTTATAACCTATAAGAATACCCTATTTAGCATTTTTTCCACTTTAACTTCAGCATCTTCCGACTTGAATTGTTGTGCATGCATGCACATTCAGAAAAGATTATATCAGCAGTCTTACCAGGTAAGCTTGAAGACTTTCATCAGTGCAGAAAAAGCTGTCCCTAAGCCATCACCTGTTCTCCCCCCTCAGTCTGTCAGTCATTCCATACCATGTTGTATTGCTGTTGTTGAGTGGAGCTGGCAGAAGGGGTTAAGTGTTAGATCCTGGGGCTCGAGGCTTGCAGCAGCGCCCATTGAAAAGGCAGATTGAATACCAAAAAGCACAGAACTGCTGTAACGTCAGCCAGCAGCCTCGTCCTGCTGCTTTCAGCCACATCGGAGTGTGTGTGAGAGGTGAGCAGGGACGGAAGTGTGTGAAGAGTGTGCGCATGTCTGTGTGCCCTAGGTGAGTGTGTGTGTGTGTGTGTGTGTGTGTGTGTGTGTGTGTGTGTGTGTGTGTGTGTGTGTGTGTGTGTGTGTGTGTGTGTGTGTGTGTGTGTGTGTGTGTGTGTGTGTGTGTGTGCAGCAGCAGTAGCAGCAACTGTTCCTGTGCACTCTCCCCTATGCAGCAGTCTCTCAGTCTCTGCAGATGAAGGCATTTGCCATGCAAACAGAGAGGAATGGCCATACTTTGTTTTTCCCTCATCCATACATTTTTCTCATTCCCTTCTCCTCGATCAGAACACCAGTTCCACTCTGCCAAGGTCTCTCCATATCTCTATGTCCCTTGCTCTCTCATTAAGTGGCAGATCACACCACACACTAGATGATCATCACTATTTTTTGCAGCAGGCCCTCTAACTCCTTTTACATGTTTGTGTGTGTGTGTGTGTGTGTGTGTGTGTGTGTGTGTGTGTGTGTGTGTGTGTGTGTGTGTGTGTGTGTGTGTGTGTGTGTGTGTGTGTGTGTGTGTGTGTGTGTGTGTGTCTGTGTGTGTCTGTGTGTGTGTCAAGAGATTGACCAAGTTTTGGTCAAAGACAGCATGAATCTTGGAAGATCACTGTAGGGGAGAGTTGGGTAATATGAGTCAGTGGGTAAATTGACCCACCCTCTAAAACTAGGAAACTGTGCACTTGTTGTCATTTCACTTCCATCTCATTCTTCCTTGCATAGAGTACAACATTAGTAACTATATGCACATCTCACCCCACTCCCTTAATGCCATGAATGAAATGAAATCAGTGTCTTAAAGCCCATTCTAATGTATTCCCATAGGTCTGTGTTATGTTGAGTGAATTTGTGATTCAGCATTTGTACATGCAAAGACACGAAAAATCTGATGTTCTGTCCATGCAATTAAAGAATGCAGGGATGTCGTATTTTTGTCAACCCACCTGGGAAATCGCAAATGCTACCTTGACAAAAGGTCAATGGTGTTTCTCCATATTATTTTGAACAGCAGAAGATAAAAACTGTAACACATTTTTAAAAAATGGTTGTGACTTTGAGAAAAAGCTAACCGTAAGTACTCATATCCTAATGAGGACTCATTCCTGCACCACTTTATAAGAGGGTAGATGGAGTAAAAAGTGACACAAAGTGCTGCCTCACTGTGTTGTCCTTACCACCCCTGGTTCTCAGAACAACTAAAAGACCCACAATGCATTGCATCAACTGTGGCTAACTGAGGATGAACTTGTTACCAGGAAATTTGTCAAAGGGCAGGGACACCATGCAGGAACTCACTGATTATCTCCTCTCTGTGAACAGCCTGTCTCACTCACAGGGTGTCAAATATAAGCATTTGGCATACTGTACCAGGCTTATATAAACTTTAATATAAACACATCCATGATATTATTAGTCACACACACAGGACTTTTAACCATTATTGGTGTTCACAATGTGTAATCAAACATTAAGTCTCCTATTATACTATATTTGAACAATATATTATAGAACCATATCTCTACAAAACATGTTTATGAAGTGTTTTGCTCAAAATACCAAACAGATCCCCCATTGTCGCATGCCTCATCCCCCTCTATTTCAGCCCTGTTCCTGAAGTGCTGATTCTGTGACTGTAGCTTTAAATGAACCAGCTGCTGCTGGCCACGCCCCTTTAGAGCTGCTGCTGGCCGCGCCCCTTTAGAGCGTCATGATCTCTCCTCTGAAGAGTTTTCTACCGGGAGAAACTCAGCTAAACGCTGCCGTGATTAAACGCCATATTATGTTCCAAACCACATCCAGCATTATCTCTGAAACAGTATGGAGCTCAAACGTTTCTCTCTCGCGGGTTTGCCACAAGGACAGGACCTTTCATATTACCAGTGTTGGGTGTAACGCGTTACAAAAGTAACAGAGTTAGAGTAATGTATTACTTTTTGCTGTAACGCAGTAATATAATGCATTACATCTGAAATGTGGGTAATATAATACCCGTTACAATTCTCAGTAACGCAGTTACAACACATTTTAACCCGAAATGATGTGGTTTAGTTACTAAGAATTCACAAACATCACGAGACATTCTGACACCAGATAAACAATTGTGCAGGTAGAATAGTAACTCAGTAAGCCTGTTTACTACTGGTTAAGAGGGCTGCAGAAACAGATTCACAATGGAGAGCTGCAGGCTCGGAGAAAATAAAAGATAAAGACACGAGCAGAGGCGGCTGGCCCATAGGGGGCGCTGGGGCTCTGCCCCACCTGCTGTTGAGGGGAAAAAATATTTTTTGCATATTTTTTTTTAAATCAATGTCAGTTTTACTTAATAATGTGTGTGCCTACATGCAATTTAAATCATTTAAACAACATTTCCACCAACTAACACTCATTAAACAGTGAATTTCCACTGACAGACAGTGTATCATTCTCTCATGGGGCGATCGGCAAAGTGCCCCTGACCGGCAGCTAAACAGCCAATCCGGTTATGGTTGCTAGGGGGAAATTATGAATAATTGGCCTATCAACGTCGCCAAATTTAACGCCGGTGGGGCGATGGAAATTTAGCCCCAACTGCTACGTAAAATGCGTGAAGGTTTAGGATTGCTGTAGCTACATAAGGAGCCAGCGATAGTTTTTTTTCGTAGTGCGACTCCCAGACTCTGTCCTACGCTGCGTGGGGAAAAAATACGCGCGACGACGCTTTGTTGTTTCTCTCAGGCTGTGACATGCAATGACATGCTGTTTTCTCCAAGTAAATGCATTTTTCCTTGAGAGAGGGTATTAAAATAATCTGTTTATGTAAAAAAAAATTGAAAATAACTTGGTTCTAAATTCTTTGTATATGTTACATTTTAATAGGAAAGTTCTGTTTCATTCTCTCTTCTCAACCCACACTCACTCATTCACTCACTCACTCACTGTTGATTTGTATAGATACAGCTGACATCATACCCTTGTTGTTAATTTATCCCTTGATTGTATTGTATAGTATTTGATAGCATAAAGTCTAATATAGCTGTAAATTGTTACTTTTTCTGTGAAGCTGGAAACTGTGAAATTACATTATTATTGTGGAACTGTAGTCATTTTCCGACTGTTCATTTGAATGCTTATGCTAGATTAGGCAGGGAAATCTGTTGGCACACTAGCCCCACCAAGATTTTTTTTCACCAGCCGCCACTGGACACGAGTGTGTGCAGGCCGAAGCAACAGAGGGTAACTTTCAAAGCAACAGAGTGTAACTTTCTCTGGGTCTGCCTCTTAAAGTTCAGAGACTCGTGGCAGAGTGTTGGAAGATATGCAGCCTCTGTCCTCTGTGGAATTGCCGGCTTTTTAGAAAGCTTGTCAGCCAAATCCCCGTTAACACACCAATGACCAGGTGAGCTAACGTTGAATAGAGACTCGTTCATATACAGCAGGTCACAGGGCCGTGCAGAGGCTCCACTAACATGTTATTAATAACACACAGAGACGTAATGTTACCGGTATCACATATTATCCAGCCCACTTAAATGGAGCATGAGTTTAATTTCTAGCTCTTTTCCTAATGTTCAGCATGTACTGCCAGATAGATAGATAACTTTAATTAATGAGCTGCAATAAACTACATTTTAGCATTTAGAGCCATACTTTTGGGGTTATTTTGGTGAAAGTAACTCAAGTAACGCAAAAGTAGTGTAACGCATTACAGTTCAGAGACAGTAATAATGTAATGTAACTTATTACTTTAAAAAGACAGTAATAAGTCATATGTACTGTATTACATTTTAGAAGTAACTTGCCCAACACTGTATATTACACATCGTCTCTCCAGTACAGCGTTACCTCTGAGTGTTAGAGATGCTTGCTAATGTAAACACAGACCATAATACTTCCCAAACACGTGGCGCATTGTTTCTGATACAGCACATAGGTTGTTGTTTCTTCAGTGTTTACCGCAAAAAAGTGCCATTAGATGTATTATATATATATATATATAAAACAACTTTACTCTAAGTCCCTCCTGCAGACATCCTGCTGAATACACAGACACACAGCTGTGGGAGGGGGTTTCAGCTCACTGACTGTGGGGACGTTGGGACAGGATTGGGACGTTGCCAGGAGTTCAATGTAAAGCCAGCAAACATTTTCGTCATTACGTCATAACCGAAGCAAATCTGGATCAGCTCGTTTGTACCCCCGTTTTTAGAGATGTGAGTAAGGAGTAAAAGAGAGAGGGTTGTACTTTCTGACACTTTGTGAGTCTCCTTACACACCGGGGACACATATTTATGTATAAAAGACATCAAAAAGTGCATTTTGCATAATAGGGGACCTTTAAATAAATTTCAAAGGTGACCTTATTCCACAAGATTCTATGTCACTGACTCGCATTACAGCACAACTGTAGTTACTTTTAAACCATGTCCTTTATTCTGAGCCTAATCTTGTTGCCTAAACCAAGACGCAACATTTCAAAACACTTACCACAGCTTCACAACAGTTCCACAATGTGAATCAGTTATGACCCTTCTCTGTTTGATTCTGCTCAAAGTGCTGCTGGCTTCTGTCCAAGCGGAAAAGATGATGAGTAGGGATGAACTTAAGTTACTCTGAAAATGTATTCATCACTGAACCTGAAGAAGACTGAATGAAGCCTAAATGACTCTTTTAGCGTTTATCAAAAAAATCAATAATTGGAATGTTATTTAAGGTGAGACCATTCACACTTGCAGGATGTTGTGTCTACAAAACCAACGTTTTTGAGATGGTCTATTTCCAGTTTTCAAATGAGCATGACTGAAGGTAATGACTGCTGTCATAGAGAAAAGAAATTTAAGAATAATATATATGTTCTTTTTCCTTGCTTATGTTTGCATTAATGCACTTTTTCGTGGAAACCATCAATGGAGTTTACCTTTATTGTTCCCTGAGTCATAACTCTGAGCCCCAAACTTAATGAGAGTAATCACCTTGTAATGGGTCTCCTCTCCCATTATCCCCTATCAATCAATGATGCTGTTTCTGACACAAATATCTGCTGTCTATGTTTTATCATGAGCACTTTATATTCACTTAACTTCTCGTGATTGAGCTGTACAAAAACTTCTTCTTTTGCAAACTGATGGACCATTAGTGTTCCAAAATATAATAAACATCGCTATTAAAGTGAAAACACTGCACATTACAACTCTGTTATCACTACAATAATCAATGTTAATCTTTCAATGTGACAAATGTGAGGTAAATAGCAACAACTTAGTTCATTCAAAAGTAATACATTTTAATATGAGATTGCACTCATTTGATCTACAGCTTGCTACATCCTCAATGAGAAGTGGACCCAGTTACCCCTCATTAAAGAGCAGCTGCTCTGGCTCCTAAATCCTGGAAACAGCTTAGCCTACCATTGATATCAGGACAGCAAAAAGTCTATACATCTTCTGTCACAATCTGAAAACCCACCTGTTTTGCTTATCTTGGCTTAAATTCAACTAGCATTTAAGAGTTTGGGCAGATAGCACTTTTCTGAGTTTAAATGTTTATGGTTTAATGCGTTTATTGTAAGTCACTTTGGATAAAAGTGTCAGCTAAATGAAATGTAATGTAACCTATCTCCACCGTGTCTTGTCTGATTATGATGATAATGATCCCATTGTGCAAAGGCCAGGTATAACTTTTTTGCCAGATGATCATGCATTATTTTGTAAGAGCTATGACTTTGTTGCCAGACTGGCCACATTTAAATGAATAACAGGGCTGAAGTGCGGTCTTAACAAAGAACAAAGCTATCATCCCATTGGGGTGGTGTTTGTGTTCACTTTATGATTGAATGTTAAATATTCACTCTTCTTTTCAGCTCTGGTTTAGTCTTCAACAAGTCCTGTTTCACAACGAGCTAGGTGCTAACTCTGTAGGTGATGACAGCTACGTGCTAACAACTGTCTGGTGCATACTGTGCGGCAATGGTGGCCAGGGGGTTATGCAAAGATTGACTAATTTTAAAATATTGCGAGGTATTTCATAAATGTTTTTGTTATTCAAACTGGAAGAGTGCAAATGCTGTGTGCCACTGCTGGTAGTGAAGTCGTGTTGCTAACCCTACACCTGAAATCAATAGAGCAGTTCCTATTTCCTGAGAGGTCCTGAGCATACAACCACAGCTTTGCTTTTTAAAGGGAAACAGAGTTTCACTGAAGCACACTGAAGCCTCAAATCAATCTCTTACAAGTCTCTTTGAGGTGGAAACAGAACGACAGGAGCATCACGTCTGGCAAGGTGACTGGTATTAGATACCACTAATAGCTGTAGGATCATTTTACTTGTAGCTGTGCATGCTAATGGCTATATCCTGCAGGATATCTAAGGATTAGTTTACTTACACTCTGCAAACTAACACACACACTAACACACACACACAGAAACAAACAAACACAGACGCTTGGTGGACTTACTGTAACCAAGGGAAAATACGTTTAAGTGTATGGGATGCCATGTGTCATTAGACCCTCAAGAGGAGAAGTGTCTTTGGGGGGTGGGATTAGCAGCATAAGATACATAGTTATGTTAAGCCAAACCATATTTCTTTGAAACCAAACCAAGTGGTGTTGTTGCCAAATGTTTTAAGATTAGCCATGATACTCTGCAAAAGGATGCTTCTATAGAGAATAATTAGTACTATGTCTCCTTCTCCCATTTCACACACTGACTGAAGACCTCTCCGATCTCTCACCATTCCACTTTCCCATTTGATATTTTTAGACGCAAAAATCAATGATCTTAATAAGGAGGTAGTGACAGGAAGGTCACAAGTGTAAGAGATATGGAGCGTTTAAGATGCGTCTTTTGTGTAACCACAACATATAATAGTGAAGTGGTGTGTATCACCACACAGCTTTCATTATCTACTATTATACTATGCTATCTATATTATACTGTCAGGTTTGTTAATTCCTATATAAATGAACATGCTGACTTTAGGAGTTTCTTGGATGGACCCTAACTTAAATATTTCTCCTCCTCCATTACTTTCTTTCTTGGCTAAAACAAGAGTAGTTGAGCGAGCATTTTATTTCTCCAATATCTCCTCACACTTCACAACTGCTGCTAAAGTGAGCATAACACTTCAGAAAAACCAAACGTATGGAATAACAACCAAGACTGACAACCAATGCAACTCATGCCATTTTGATAATAAAAAATATAGATACACAAAATAAAGATATTATTTGGTAATCAATCAGATCAATCACATTGCTTTTTTTCCTAGGATGTATTGTGATTATTCAATACAGATTAGCACCACGAAATTAACAAGAAGCTAATTTTGTGACATACAGTTCTTTCGAGTCAACATTACAGAGACCCTTCCATGGTCCTCTACCATGTA
Source organism: Eleginops maclovinus (assembly GCF_036324505.1). Taxonomy (NCBI): domain Eukaryota; kingdom Metazoa; phylum Chordata; class Actinopteri; order Perciformes; family Eleginopidae; genus Eleginops; species Eleginops maclovinus. The sequence continues at coordinate 22,629,626 of NC_086359.1, read as the reverse complement.
CATGGATAGATTGATAGATATATACTTTATTGATCCCAATTTGGGAAATTATTTAAAATATACATGTAAAAAAAGCTCTGAAACAGACATATTCCTTAGGTAATCTTAATAAGGCAACATTTCCATGCCAAGTTCTTGTTAACCTTTACAGAGAGGTGATAGAATACTGACCTGACACTCCAGATGGTTTATTACTGAGCCTTCAAAACACACTAGGCAGGTCAACTCTCAGCATATTGCACTCCTCTCTATACTGCCCCCCTGTGGGCCAAGATAAAAAAAAGCAAGCTTTGCAAAAACAAAGCAAAAACAAGCGTCCTACTCTCCTCTAAGTGTCAAGGCTTTTCCTTTTTTATTTTTGGGATAATTGTATTTTACAGGATGAGTAGGGGAAAGGACAAACATGCTTACATGTAGGATGGTGTTGAAGTGTTACCCAAGTTTGGATTTTAGGTCGTTTTGTAGCTCATTCCATCTACAGGGCTTCGTCTATTGTGTACAATATTATGTTGAATTTGTTCTACTGACATGGTACATTTTCAAATTATATTTCATTAACATGTTCCATCTGTATAGGGTAGGTGCTTCTTTGCTTTTCGAGTTTTTCAAATCAGTTTCTCATAGACTCAAGGCTGTTCCATTATTTAACAATGTATATAAAGGTCTAATGTATAACTTTTTTGTTGAGACAATTAAGTGAACTGAACTCGTTACTGAATCAGAAGCAGGATGACTTAGCTACTTTGATTACTCAGTTATACGTAGGCTCAATCCTGGAAGACACGGTTAATCGAAACGCTATTTTTTATTTACATGTAAGGCCTTACTTGATTCCTATATTCATATGCGATCATAAAGGTATACTGCATATGCGATGAGTATAGATGAGCAGCACAGAGCTAGATCTTCGATTCCTTCCCTCTGATCACACACTCGCACACTGACACAGAAGTTCAGACTGAGGACAGGGGGGACATTGATCACCTTAAGGTTTCACCATAACTGTGTCGCTGGAATCCTTTCATTGAGGTGGTTTACCTGGACTTAAGAATATATCCAAAATCAACCATCTCAACAAAACCAGACAACAGCTGCCCTCCTTCAGGAGGAGACAGTGTTGAAGGAGCTAAAGTAGCTTTCCAGCGCCTCGGAGGAGCATAAACTGCCTGCTTTAGGAAACTTTGTGAGTTATCAGCAGTAATGTGCTGATGAATATTTCTCACCTCAGCTGTACTGTCCCGCTGTCAGCCCTATAGGGGGAAAGAAGAAGGTATTAGCGCTAATGAGAGAACATCAAAAAGAAATGAAATGTTCCTAATCTCATCTATAATTAGTGGAGAAATGGTCCGTGCTAAGAAAGGCATTAATTGTGACCCATGCAGTGTCTCTTGCCTTATCATGCTCAACTACAGAATCTGTTTTTCATTTCTAAAGTGCGTTTAGCCAATTCTCAAAACAAAAAACAACCTTACATTTGAGTCGATGTTCACACATTTAAAGCCTCTATAAGAATTTTTTGAAAGGACAATTCTCTGCCACTAGGAGGCTCTCAATCCAAATAAAAACAAAACAGAAAAGGGGTGGGAGTGGGTCACTGCACTGAGCTTCTCCCAATAATAATTACTCCAATGTTCATAGTTGAGGTCTTATGCCTTAAAAACAATTAGACCAGGTGAATACAGTTGATAAACACACTATATAAGACAGGTTTTATCTAAAAAAAATAGTGTTTCTTTGGATGGCAAATGGTGGAGAAGCTACGAGCTAAAGGCTAATCTATGTTATCTCAATATATACAGCCTATGTGTTATCTTAAACCAAACTTCAAATGTGCCTTAAAACAGCTTCTGGCAGATAACAATCACTGACGCATGTGCAAAGGGTGACAGCAGCATTTCATGCAACCAATCGAAACGCACCGTTACCGTGATGACTAAAATGACATATTTCTCTAGGTTTGACAATTGCTGGATACATTAGGTATAGTTGTAGTGCACAACAACAAGCAAAATATATAACATAGGTCTAGTCAGTTTACATACAGCCACGGAAAAAATGAAGAGACCACTTCAACATTTTCATTTTCTCTTGTTTTATTATTTATAGATATGTCTTTGAGTTAAATTATTTTTTTTTCTTCTTATTGTATTCTATAAACTACTGAACAATACATATCTGGCTGCCATACTTTTATTTTTTTGTATTTTGCAATTGTGTGATCCTGTATATATTCTTGTAGTATCTTGGGTGTAACATTAAGCTGTCTTTGGCTCTTTCTGCTGTAACAATTCAAATTTCCCCTCTGTGGGACTATTAAAGGTATTCTGACAGACACTGGAATGGCTGCCATACATGTAGAGATAAAGATTTAAGAAACATTTGGAGTGGTTTCTTAATTTTTTCAGGAGCTGTATGCAAAGAGAACAAAGCTGACAGAAACAATCCTCATTCTGTCAGACCTTACCTGCAGAATTGTTCCAGGTAAAAATCACAATATCATTTAGTAACTGGCGAAACTAAAGACTTCAACCCTGACATGATGAACTGCACAGATATTGCAAAGGATACTGTACCAACAAAATCAACAATCAACTGCAGCAATCAATAACAGCACACCATTGTGCTGTTATTATCTTGAATGCACAAGAGAAATCAAATGTACAGGACATAGATTAAAAAGTTTCAAAGTTGTTAAGGTCATATCATATTATATCATATACACAACCACAGTGTAGTCGGGTAATGAATGAAACAGTAGGGTCACAGGTTCCTCAACAATGTAATATAAATATATACAAGACATAAAACCAATTAAAACAATACAAACAGTGCAAGCTCAGGCATTACATACAAACACAGGCAGTGTTAGAGTGAACTCACTTGACCCTGTGGAAGGCCAGCCTCCTCCGCAGAGAAGACACCCGCGGGTGACAGCCCTGCTTGACCCCTACACCGCTCTGCACCATCGTGACCCATTAATTAATCACAGTTTCACTTTCCTAACGCCCACCGGATGGAGAGAGAAGGGCCAGCAGAGGACAGACACAACTCCTCTTCTTCTGCTTCTTTAAGTGGAATCTCTGGTTTCCTCACACACTTTAATTTGCTTTCCATTGCACCTCCCTCCTTTCCCTTTACTCCAACCATACCAACACCTCAACCCCCCCTCCTTTTGTCTTTTCAAGTGACCCACTTTTTCGAGGCCGTCCATTTTATTCCAATACGCACCTGCTCACATTCTGCACACTTGCAGGTACACTGCTGTGGCGTCATCTAGGAGCCCACAGGGAGGCACTGCATGCTGTCAGTGGGTACATCATTAATCATGTGCTCTCAACCTGAAGTGTAGTGTGTGTGTGTGTGTGTGTGTGTGTGTGTGTGTGTGTGTGTGTGTGTGTGTGTGTGTGTGTGTGTGCGTGTGTGCGTGCGCGCGTGTGTATGTGTGTGTGTGTGTGTGTGTGTGTGTGTGTGTGTGTGTGTGTGTGTGTGTGTGTGTGTGTGTGTGTGTCAAGAGATTGACCAAGTTTTGGTCAAAGACAGCATGAATCTTGGAAGATCACTGTAGGGGAGAGTTGGGTAATATGAGTCAGTGGGTAAATTGACCCACCCTCTAAAACTAGGAAACTGTGCACTTGTTGTCATTTCACTTCCATCTCATTCTTCCTTGCATAGAGTACAACATTAGTAACTATATGCACATCTCACCCCACTCCCTTAATGCCATGAATGAAATGAAATCAGTGTCTTAAGGCCCATTTTAGATGGAGTAAAAAGTGACACAAAGTGCTGCCTCGCTGTGTTGTCCTTACCACCCCTGGTTCTCAGAACAACTAAAAGACCCACAATGCATTGCATCAACTGTGGCTAACTGAGGATGAACTTATCGCCAGGAAATCTGTCAAAGGGCAGGGACACCATGCAGGAACTCTCTGATATCTCCTGTATGTGTGTGTGTGTGTATGTGTGTGTGTGTGTGTGTGTGTGTGTGTGTGTGTGTGTGTGTGTGTGTGTGTGTGTGTGTGTGTGTGTGTGTGTGTGTGTGTGTGTGTGTGTGTGTGTGTGTGTGTGTGTGTGTGTGTGTGTGTGAATGCATGTTTTATGTGTAATAGTCCATGTGAAGAAGAATCCTTTCAGAATCAGAAAATCAGAGATCCTTGGTTGGCCCCACAGCGGGGACACTTTTATTGTTACAGCAAAGGAGCAGTGCACGTAAAATATTTTTAAAAAGAGGCAATCAGATTACAAAAAGTTACAAATGTACATATCTTTGTCAAAAAGCGAAGAAAAAAACATATTGCAAATTGTAAAGAAAAACTTAATAGTGTATTGCACATTGCAGTGCATTGCCGGATTTGAACTATTATTTTCTTAGCAATGCTTACCACGATTCACTGATTCAAATTATGGAAGTATTTTTTATGTCATGACAGAAGGTGAACGAATGTCGGAATACAGTAAAATATGTGGGTTGAAAAGAAAAGAAAGTAATCACAAGGTACATTCTAAATATCAAATAAATAATCATCCGTTCTTGGACGCTTCTTCGCACACACATGCATATTCAAGCCAACAAATAGGGCTGTAGCACACACACACACACACACACACACACACACACACACACACACACACACACACACACACACACACACACACACCTTGTGGACACACAAAACACACTTCAGGAGGCACACAACAGCAGCAGTAAACACATTTGCATAAACATAAATCATTAAGCTACCTTCATTTCCACCAGAGGAGACCTTGAGGGCAGCCATCCCATGAATAAATGCACAAGCTTGAACGACTACTGCACACTTGGCACAGCTCAGTAGCACGAGATTAAAGTCTCAAAGAAACACTGGACTCACTAACTTCCCCTTTTAAAGTGTTTGGTTGGATTCATATTTCATTTACCCTAACTTTAGACCAAATAAAAGCATAAAACAGAAAAAAATATATTTGAAAAGATAGAATCAATGCCTGGGATTCACACTGGATTTCATTAAATCATAACACAGAGGTTTAGAACTTAATGAAGTGTTTCAAAGTTTCCTCCAGGGGTCTGGTACCTGCCTCAGATTTCTTGTTCTGATTTGTATTGTTGTAGTTACATCTACTTGTTTTAGATACTTAAGATATGTAACCACAAATTGCAGATGGCTCTACATTCACACACTAATGGCATGGCCAACTGTGTGTGAATGTGAGTCTCCCTGAGGTGGCACTTTATGGCAGGCTCTGTGTGTGAGTGTTTGCTTGTATATGTAAAAGCATTTAAGTGGTCACAAGACTGGAAACGTGATATATAAATGCAGTCCATTAACCATTTACTGAGAAAAACTACCGGTCACATGATCTCATTGACCTCAGTAATTATATCTGTTCAAGGATACACGCTACAGCACTCAGTTCCATGTTCCACCTGATTGATGTCCTTCACACACTTTGGCTGAATCATTACTGACTACTTATTCCAGATCTGTAAAACGCAGCTCTTCATAGTTCAGTTTTTCAAAAAAGATCCCACAAATCCTTACACAGTCAGCACAATAGAAGTCAATGCAGACCAACAGTTCTAATAAACTCTGCTGGATGATGTTTTGCCTGAGACCTTTTCCTGTTTTGTACCATAAATAAACCTTGTGCTGTCGATTGCCATTGACCCAGCGGCACCTTCAGGTGACTGCAGGGTTGAGGGTTAAATAGTCCTGTGTATTACTCTTTGAAAGTCGTCACACAATATGTTGAAACTAGTATACTTCGTATTATGATAGAGTAATTATACATTAATGATGAAAGTTGCTCATTTCTAACATGGAACACTGTCAAACATTACACATTACATTTCATTTGGCTGACGCTTTTACCCAAAGTGACTTAAAATAATGGCAAAAACCAGTACCCTCCCTACAGGAACTTTACACTGCCCGCTGCCTCAGCAGAGCAGCCAACATACAAAAAGACCCTTCCCACCCTGGACACCAGCTGTTCGAACTGCTGCCCTCTGGAAGATGGTTCAGGTCCATCAAATCACAAACAAATAGATTCAAGAACAGTTTTTACCCCAGTCTACCCCGACAATCACAGCACTAATACAATGGAAATGAACTTATGCCCTACTTAGTATATGTATACATCTGACTGCACATTATATTTTACCTCATAATGTTTTTTTTGAGAATACATATTTATTTTTAGTTTTGTAATTATAAATACATGTGCAGAAGCCTCATGTGCAATAACTTATTTATAGACTTTGCACTTTTTATTGCACTTTTTACTGCCTTGACTGTATTGATGTTTTGTATTTGTATGGCAATGTTGTGTTGTATTGTTTTGCACCATCAGGAATGCATAAACTTTCGCTGTACTCATATAGTGACAATTAAAGGAATGTTGAATCTTGAATCTTGAAGAATCAAACTCAGAACAACAAGGAAAGTGCAGATTTATTCACTTCAAGCAAGTCATACCATTGTAAGTGTTAGTACATTTGTTGAAAGGCCTAATCCAGCTCTGTGAAATACTTTTTCTTGTTGCAAGAATTAAATTGCCAAGATACACTCGAAACAGGTGCATTTTCAGTTTGCGACGGTAGATATGCAGAGTTTCTGGAGTCCTGATGTCAATGGGCCGCTCATTCCACCATTTAGGAACCAGGATAGCAAACAGGTGTGTTTTCGAGGGTTACCTGGGTTCCCCTCGACGCCGAGTGAAATGTAAGTGATGGATTCTATGGTTTAAAGGGTTGGATGTAGGAAGGGGCTGATCCCCTCACAGCGTAGTAGGCCAGCACTAGTGTCTTGAAGCAGATTCTGGCAGCTGCTGGCAGCCAGGGAAGGGAGTGGAGGAGAGTTGTAGTGTGGGAGCTCTTGGGGAGGTTGAAAACCAGTCGGGCTGCAGCATTCTGAATTAGCTGTAGAGGTCGGATGGCGCTTGCAGGTAGGCCAGCCAGGAGGGAGGTGCCAACTTTTATGCTAACCCAATTATGTAAAACCGCTAGCTTTATTTTAACTCATGTTTCATGGTTTGTGTTTCTTGGCAGAAGAGACTTCTCTGCCGAGTGAGAAGTCTCATGTTAGATGGTTCACAAAACATCTAACATGCTACAAGTAAAAAGCTTGATATTAAGATTGCTTTAATGTAGTGACAAAGACAATTATATCTGTACCGGCTGGGTTTACTCCATGTGAAATATCGATAAAATACCCTACCTCAGAGTTTACTGTAAATATCTCACAAAATTCCAACCTGCATGACATTTTACAGCCTGAGCCTAGAGCCTTGAGGCAGCAAACTGACAGAGAGAGAGGAGTTTATTGGTCCAAAGCCTTGAAGTGCAAGCAGAAGTTACTGAAATACTGTGTCTTTGTGACAATGATGTTCATGTTAGCAGGAGGTTTCTCCCTTGTACACGGCGACTGTGAAATTCTGGGGACATTCAGACATTATTGGGCAAAATAAGATAGGATAATCCTTAATTAATCTTTAGTTTGTAAATGTAAAAATATATTTAAATCTATATTTTTGGGGTTCTATTAATTCCTACATTTATACAATTATTTTAATTCTGTTTTATTTTATTTGATCTTTTATTGGACATTATACTTTAACGTCTCATGTTTTTATAAATGTCTTGGATTTATTTTATTCAAACTTGTTATTACATTTTCTTACTTTACCTATGTTTAAATACAGTTTTATCCTTATTTTTATTTTATTCTGGGACTTTCAAAAAACCCAAATGCTCCAGGGATGAATAAAATATTCTGATTCTGAAACAATGCAGGTATGTGTGTCTATTTTATAGTGGGATTTTTAGATTTTGTATGTGCACTTATTAACTTTTAAGTGCTCCACATTCAATAATTGTCTTAATAACTGTATTGTGGCAATAGGCAGTTCCCCAGTTGTTCCTTTATTTTAATGAGCATTTCTGCTGAACCGGAACTCATAATCCTGCTCAGTGAAAGAATCAGTCATGGTTTTATTACGCTGCAGAGGAGGAGCACACACCGGTGAGAGCGGCTGACCAGGATGAAAGCACAGGTGTGAGAGAAGATAGTCGCACACCCAATGATTAAATAACTCACAAATGTTCCTTCTTTATCAAACTGCAAACAGCCACGCAGCTCTGCACTGAGGTAAGGGTCTGTCCTCAGGTGGTGATTCATGTCCTGCTGCATTGAAGTGGCTCATTCTACTGGCTGAATGAGAAGCAAATGGCGGAACAACAAAATTCAACCTCTTAGAAAATATTAAATTAATGTTTTTAAGAGGTTGGTGTTTGACCCAGCAGATGAACATAGCTGCCCTCCATGCTGCCATATCGCTAAATGTCAAAGGTGACTCTCATTTGCATCCTCAGCACCTAGACTGCCATATAATAATGAACATTTATACAGCCATATTCATAAATGTAAAAAAAAAGTAACCCTTGATATAACCTGCGTTGTTCTTTAGAAAAGACTTTACTGTTTTCATATACTATAAACATATTTTGACATTGCAAACCCATTTTTAAATTGAACTTGTCTAACCGAAAAAACTGAAACGTTGCCTTAATTAAATGCATTATGTCAACAGATTTCACATCACTGTATTAGATTAGTTGAAAGCAATAATATTACGTTTAAACAAAAAAATAGTAGGATCAACTTAAAAGAATTGCTTTTAACTAACCTAATACAGTTATGTGAGATTTGTTGACATACTACACTTAATTAAAGTCAACATTTCAGACTCAGTGCACCTTCTATCTTTCCAGCTATGGCTTTATCTGTTGATATTTTAATGATTGACAGTATTCCACTTGTCATCAGGTTTGATCTGTTTATAACTTTAATCTTGAGGTTCTGCTTTCTAATTTGAAGACACAATTTTCCTTTTCCATTGCATGATGCAATAGCAGCCCTTCACCACTAGAGACCAACATAGGCTTCACAATGGATCTTAAAACTTGCACTCCGTAACTTCATTTAACAAACATTGGTCGACCAGATGGCTGAAATAAATATCTACAAGTTGGATGGTGTTTAAATAAACTTTGCAAATAGTTTCCCTGTTGCCTCCTGCATTACGCACTGAAGGTCCCGCCCCTTTAACACTAATCAATGTTAGGTCAACAATCAACCTGTCAACATTACCTTGGATACACATGCAGCCCATGAATAATGGCCACCTTTGACCTTAAACCTCACAGTTCAATATATATGGTCCTGCTGTTGCTTTATGTCATGTTAATGGTTTCATTTCTAATCATTTTTCATCTGCAGTGATTTACAGTGAATGTCATACAGTATGTGAAAGATTTAAACAGGTCTGTCGATGCTTCAGTTTTTTTTTTCAGAATTAAATTAAGTGACATCGATATATTATATATATATATATATATATATATAGAGAGAGAGAGAGAGAGAGAGAGAGAGAGAGAGAGAGGTATACCACATTTGACAATATCAGTCTGTAGGCATTGCATTCCTTTAACAATTGCAAAACGTTTTTAGGGCATAATGTTAGAAAATTGCCTTCCTGTTCAAACAGGCTCTCATTGGTTAAAGTCCTGTGTATTTAGACCCACCCATCCCCCTGACTGCTTCCCTTAGTCCACTTTGTCACTTTTGATACCTATCCTGGCTCGAAGTATTACCTTTTGTAGGTACGTAAATGACTGAAAAAATCCACTTTCTATCCATTTCTTTTATTTAAATATAGTGTTTGTTCTTGTCACCAAACAGGAAAGTTATTGTTAAAGAGACATATTTTCAGTTTGTATTTAGTGTCTCTACTGTGACATGTTTCCATGCCTTAATGTTCAAAAGGATCATTATTTTTCTCATATTTTTCTCAAACATTGGGATTTTAGCTCTTGCAGACCATTTACATGCACAACAACCTACAGTATGTTACACACTACAGAAAAGATGAACCCCAACAGGAATGATAGAGCCTCTTTTACAGCTTCTTCTGGGAATCAGTACTTATTAAATATGTGTCTCAGTGGAGCAGTGTGCTTTATATGGCTGGGTTGAGTTCAAAACAAGCCAATTAAATTGTTTGACCAAGAAACCTTACATCTAGGTCCATGTTTAATAATCTGTAAGATGCAGTCGAAAGCTCTGCATGAGACTCAGTAGAACTGCAGTTTGGTGTGATGGTAAAACTGCTCATCCCAAGTCAACATTGAATGTCATTCTCATATGATTGAGTAATTATGGCTAACTTTAATATTCAAGATTTACATGTGGTTATCTGAGTTCAACTGGGCAATATCCTGTCGTATTTTATCTTGCAGTAATATGCACTCTTTTATATAGGCGTCCATTAATACAGCACAGAGCTGCATGGCTGCTCTTTGATAAAACCATGACAGATTCTCTTGCTGCACAGGATCGTTGCTTCCAGTCCAGTAGAAATGCTCATTAAAAAAACAAATCATTGGGGAATTGCTTATTGTCAGAGTATTCTGCCATCCAGAGAAGACCATTCCTGTTAAAGATGCTGCTACATCAAAGTAGCCCACATGAATCATTTCCAGACTGCTGAAGAGCAGTCAAAATGTATTTTATTCACCATTCAACCATTTGTTTTGGCCCAGTTATTGTCAGATATGCAGAGCAAATTCCCTTTTTAAAAGTAACCGCTTAAAAACACAAACTAGGCAAACAGAAGTTTGTGCCAGGAATAAGGACAGTAACTCGCTGTGTATCTCCATTCAAAGTTTTATTTTTATAAAAGAACGAAAGAAAAAAAAACAGCACTGAGTTTCTGTACAAATATGACTCTTTCCTCCAAGCAGAGGACTATATAAATGGCTTTTTTGGTCAAGCCCACATCAAAATAAAAGCCTGATATTAATATCACAAGAGACAGGCCAATAGTCCCTCTCTGGCGCTGTGTACACTACAATGAGGACTTTCATATTTACATCAATAGGTTTCAAGAGGGTACATAGAACTTTGTAGTGAATGCATACAATAAAGAAATCCAGAAATGGAAACCAAAAAATATAGATTTATGAATTTACAGATGAATTTCTATGACCATTATAGTTTATATCTAAAGGAGTATCATTTCTATTCTATATAAGCATTGAGGCAAACAAATTATATAATTCTTCCTATATTTTAGTATCTGTAACATGCATATAACCATCATTCCTCAACTTTTATTGGCGGATTTTATCCCATAGATTTCTATTAACTTTACACTGTATGTATCGTAGGGGCCCCCAGATGCCCCACAGCATTGATAATGCTGCTTCTTTCCAGTTAAAATGGAAATGAATAGAGATATGAGCCTGTGGGATTCCAACAGAATAAAAGACTATCACTGAAAATGTGACCTAATGCCTAACCTGAAAGACGAAAAGAGAAAAAGTGTAATCTTTCTCACCCCTGCACAGTTGAATGTAGGATTGTCCATTTGTAAAATTACAGAAATGGTCATACACACAGCCCTAATATAACATCAAAAAGTTGTGGGGGAGGGGGGTTCTGGAGCCGTTCAACCCTCTGACAAGCCGTTCTGATGGAGTATACTGGCCCCTTAACTAGTATAATTGTAGACGCAAGAAAGCAAGCAGGAAAATATCCAAAGACATACATTAGCATCTGTATTTAGCTGGCTTTGTAATGGCCGATTAGGAAGTGATGAGTTGGATTTTATCCAGTTAGGATGGCACATCTAATCCTTGGTTGGTTTCATCCAAATGTGGTTCTCCCAGTTCATCTTCACTAAGTGGGTGATTGGGAAAGACGGAAATAATACCTCTTGAAAAGTAAAGCAACGTATTATAACTTTGCGTATATCTGACGAGGCTAACACAGCCTCCAGTTCAGACTTCCAGTTTTTGATGTACCGTTTCAGTGGGTGAATATGTTAAAAACAATTACAAAATATTCTGTGAAATAGAATTACATCCGTATCATCCAATGGTATTTTTCTGCTTTTTCTCCAGTGAATGCAATCACTCCTTTGGCTATGGAAAAAGCCTTTTTTGTTCCTAAATATTGATTGGATTGCTTTCTCACAAAATAGGCAAATGTATATTTTAAAATTTACTGAATGCAGTGGAATGTTAAAAATACTTGATCACATGCACTTAAGTTTGAAAAAGCAGTAGACGCTATGAAAAGCAATTAATAGTATTCCTCTGTTCATCGGTCTTCAGCTGGGCTACGTTTAGCCGATCACCCAGAGGTGTGCACACTGGTGTTTTAACCAACGCCCCGCATTAACTGATATTATGATAGATGCAATGGAATTATACGTATCTAAATCATTAGACACTAACTTTGGCTTTGAACTCTACAGTTACAAAGCTCTGTCGTTGGATGAAGGTTATCTATAACTTCCCCCACCATGCAAATAATCAAGAACAGTGTCATGGGAGAAAAGCAAGAAGGTGGTGAGACTCGCAAGACTAGTTGAAAGGGGGAAAGGGATCAAAGGCAGATTACGTATTGAAGGGAAGGAATGTGATTGAAGAATGAGGAATGGAGAAGGATCAGTTTTGTCCTCTGCTGAATGGAAGATGAGGCACAAGGGCGGGATGTATCCATCCTGTGCGACTGTCTGTCTGCAGGGCTATGGCTGGTATGCAGTAGGTCAGATATAAATGGAGCTCTCCCAGCAAACGTTCATTAACTGATTAGTGTCATCCTCCCTGTGAAGGATTTGCAATGTACTGTCAAAAGAACTGTTTGATCATTACAACAAGCATGGACATGACCAAAGGCACTCTTTAGAAATCATTATTTTAGTGTATGTATTAAGAGTGCACAAGTTATTTACTCTTAATATAAATGATTCAATGAGTCATATAATACTCAACTGAATTTAAAACAAACATTGGACTAACTTAATGCTGAGAAAAAACACTGTATATAACACATCTCATTTAGCATCACATTCATACAGTTGTTCTACTCGTGGACTAAAAAACAAGGTATACTTCACACAAAAAATTAGCAAATGAAATGTAAACCATCACAATGTGGCACTTTTGCAATCATGCCTTTACCTAACCCTGTAACAATCTTCAAAAATATAAGTGCTCCATGATCCTGAACATTTAATTCCCCCAAAGAATGTACCCACCTCTCTGAATTCTCTCCGACATGGGGAGTATGGATAGTGTCCCGTATGAATCTACACTCAAACTACACTGAAACTGGGAAATGTGCACAAGTACATGATTCTTCAGAGGAAGCAATGAAGGAGGGAATCATTTATGTCCTTATTACAATATGTGTCACATGTATGGGTGGATATATGAAGTGTCCACACAAAGTCTGTTTATACAATCAGAGCCATTCATCCGGTTTATATACTGTCACAAGGTTAAACTACTTTCATCAGTTCAGTCATTTGCAACAGGTGTAAAGTGGTGTATTGTATGTAAGAATTCTTCACGGTTGTTCCTTTTTTCTATTCCCATTGGAACTAACCTCTTCATGTGTATCAGTGTGTAGTTGAAAGAATGTAGTCTAATAATTTCATCAAATGTCACTCCGGCTCATGGTTTTGACTTCACCTTCTTCCATTACCTCATCCCATTGGTTCGTAGTTCGTGCAATCCTCTAATTCAATAAGATACCAACTGCTGCTTCAGTTTCAATACCTGCTTGTCTTTTAAAACCACAGTCCATAAAACAATACCTTCATCCCAGTTCCCACTTGTTCCTATGTCATTATGTAAAGCAGAGAGTCTTCAAGAGTTAAATTGCTGAAAGTATCTGACCAGATAGCAAACGGTGAGAATTATTTTAGATACTTTAACTGGGTCTTTATTAGAGTCTAACTCTTGGGTTCAGCTAGTGGTCGTGTCCTGAGGCTGCCATGTTCTTTTCTTCTGTGTTACATCTTCTACACAGTCTGGAAGGCCTTGGTTTGGGCAGGGATCATGACAGGAGTGGCCCCCATGCGGCTCAGGTTCGCAGGACTCAGTTTAGGGGGAGGGCTGGGCTTGCTGTTGGAGGTAGAAATGGAGGTTGGTGTTGAACGGGGTTCGGGAGTCTTGTGAACGGACTGAGTGTAGCCAGGTGGAGAATGCGAGAAGTTTGAGGCATGGCAGTTTTCTTTTAGCGCCGCCACAGCAGGAACACAGGCTCGTTGGCCCCGGAGCCCCATGTGGTGCACCATGGACTGAGTGGAGGAGGTCCCTGAGCGAGAGCTGCCAGAGCGGGATGAAGAGAGGGAGTTGGGCTTCACCAGTTTGGCTTTGGGAGCCTCTGCATCCTCCCTGAAATGAACACATGGTTGCATGATTTCCAGTAAACACATTCAACATCTCAAGATATGTATTTAATACTCAGATGAAGACAACAAGAAGAAGTTTGTTTGCTTTCAAACCCTCTTTTGGCCAGCTACATTATTGAAAAGGAGAAATCCAGAGCAGCCTGCATTATTCATCCGGACACTTGCAAATTGCTTAGAGTGATTGTTGAAGTTGTGTGTGCAGACAAAGGAATCATTAATTGAAAAGAAATGAAGTCGTAACAAATCGTGCTATCATTTCACGCAGTCATTTAGGGAATCAGCTCCATGAAGTGCTGGTTGCCCACTTTTGGAGCATTCTTGCAATGGAGATTCGGAGTCACTACTTCAAAAGTACTTTGATGACAGTGCTAAAAGAGTATACCTGATTTCATTGGGGGTCTCTTCTTCTTCATATTTCTTCATCTCCTTTTTGCGGAACACCAACCAGATGATGAGGATGATAAGGAGGACCCCAAAAGACGAGCCAACCACGGCCCCGGCTACCACACCCATTCCCCTTACATCTACACACATACAATCACACAAAACACACACACACACACACACACACACACACACACACACACACACACACACACACACACACACACACACACACACACACACACACACACACACACACACAAAGTTAGATTAGAGTATACAAACATTAGGCTTAGAAGTGAAATTCATATTCATATATCCTATTGCCTTATATTAATAATGGCTGCAATCGTTCTGTGTTGCTTTATTTACAGACCTAACCAAGGCATTTGATACACTTAATGAGCCCATGTTAACTAACTTGTAAAGTGGCTAGTTGTTTTCAGGGTTATTTAACTGATAACATGAAATTTGACCGATTTGGTTTCTGATCCTCTTGTGCTACAGAAGGGTGTTCCCCGAGGATCTATCTTGGGGCATCTAGCTCTTCCATAATTCATAAATATTTTTATCTAGATAAAACACTCAATGTAGCATATGTATGCTGATGATACGGTGCCGTAATCCTCTTCTCCTTCTTTTGATACTGCCGCTGCCAATTTGCAGTGTGACTTCAAGTCATTGCAGCATGCTCTCAATGAATTGGAACTACTTTTAATGCAACTAAATTAAGGCTATGTTTATTTCTATTTTTAACTTAGGAATACTGGAATATTCCCTCTCTATTACCACCCTAAATGCAAGCATCACATTGGAACAACTAAAACCATTGATCTTCTTTTACAGTTGAAAGATATATTGCTCGGCCTCCCTGCGTAAAGGTCTAGTTAAGACAGGAATAGACCTGTAATCAGACTACACAAAATAATTGCTTGTCACACTACTTTGGCTTTACTTGACCCTCTTTATCTTTCAGCTTTGTGATATATGTCAAATTTATCTACAGCATTTGTCAGTTTTTATCAACACTGGTCGGATGGACCACACGCACAATGCAACACTGGTATCATTTCGAAGTGCAGGCCTTTCTGGGCCTGTTATTAAAAATTATAAAATTATATTTTTGAACAAAATACCTATGACCTTAATCCAATAAATGGCTGGGCTTGAAAGTTCTACGTGTGGACTGACAATGGAAAAGGGGTCTTTCTTATTTTAGCCCTTTGTCTCGGAATGACATGCAGGATATACTCATACTAGAAACCCTCATCTCTCTGGCCAGCTTTAAGTGAAGGTTGGTAGAGGTATTTGGTCACAGAGTGTTCTTGTTCCCTTCCTAATGCATTATCTATGCATGTGAAATGTTTGACTTTGCTGTCTTCTTCGTCAGATCGCTATTGTAAGAGAAATTCCATCTCAATTCTGTTTTTAATAACAGTTCAATTAATTAATTAAATATAAGAGATATTTATAAAGACTCCCTTTTTCTCAGAATTGTGAAAAGCAGAAACAGGTTGGACCTCATGTCACAATAAATTAACTTTTATTTGTTGGTTCTTTACTTCCTGACATCCCGCCTTTAGAGGTCTTTGGGCTTAGTGTCGTACCACTTGGGGTAAACTGGTGATTGAGTTGGTGATTGATGGATCTAATCAATAGTGAGGCAGTAAGTCATGCAGGTGACAGCAGCAGTTTGCAATATAGCTGTTGTTTATGGTGAGTGGTCGCCAGTCGTATACAGTACTATATTTACAAGACTACCCTTGAGGGTCCTCAAATTATAAAATTGGCTGAATCAACAAGTCTTTTAGTAAGATATTATTACATAAGAGTGTGCTCAAAACAAACCTAATAACGCATCTATTAGTAAGGTTTTCTGATCCATCCAAAACAATCTTGGATTTTACATTCCATTGATTATTTCAGTAGCTGTGATCAGTTTACCATGTTGAAGCTATTATTGTCTACTGTGTTTTAGAATAATTTCATTACAGGTCCATATCTTTGAAATGTGTTGAGATCAACCTAGAAGATAATCTCCTGAAGTTCAATGAAAACAAATCAAATCATCAAATCATAGTGTAGCTACATGGCCGAGAAATTATTTTAAAAAACATATAATAGAGCAGCATGTTCATTCATTACCACAAAAACACACCACTGTGGATTATTTTACCTAACAGCATCCTGCTGCCTGTCTACATCACTAAACCTGTATTATTCCACCACAGAAAATAGACCCCCACAAATAACTATTTTCAGAATTAAACTTAATATAAATGAGGTATATTTTAAATTGTTTATTTATGTATTTTCTTGGTCTTTTTTGAAAATAAGAAAAACAATGTCCTCACCCTTATTTGTCTACCATTAAAACCCGGGGCGCTGTTGCTTCATTCTACCATTGAAGCTGGGAAAGCGGATACGTCGTTTTCTGGTACAAGAGCTCGGTGGTATATTTTTTGCATTAATTATCGGCCTCTTAACCAATGAAATGCATCAGAATATACACTTTGCATTGTTTGGATTTTTTTCGAGTAATCATGGTAGACTGAATACCGCGGAGGGAATTCTGAGGTTAGTGAAGGTAGTGATATTGACGATCTGCACAGCGCTGATGACATTATCGCTGACGACTTTGAACCCGTCGAACCAATCGACCGGGATTTATGGTTAAGACATGTGTTTGAAGACGGCGACGATGATGACCATGAGTTTGAAGGTTTTGAAACCGAGTGGAGGACGGAGAATTACTACTCTAATCCACAGAGTTTTTTCAACCGCACCCCAGGGGTGAAAGTCGATTTACCTGCAGAGGCCACTCATGAAAGCCACAGCTGTAAACTCTCAAATACTTTTTGAATTTTGTTTCTATCTGCTACAGAGGCAGAGAAATCAATTATTTAGTAGGCGTTGACACAATTGCTGAATTTCCAGAAACACTTCAGGTTTTAGGGGGTTCTTCTAAAATTGCCCATAGGTTTTCCAGGCATTTTTTCCAGGCGTTTTAGGCCTACATGGGTTAATACTTAGGACTTTGGACACCGATGTAAAGTTAAAAGTGCCCCTAAAACCGTACTTTTAGTCAGCCCTACATTGATTTGTTAAAATCGCAGGTAATGATAATTCAAAGTAGTAATAGAGGCAGTTTGTATCAAAATAATTTGTAGGTTTTCGTAAGATGCTTGAAAAATGAGTGTGAAAGCTGCATCCTTTTCTGAATGCACATTTGTGGATCTAATGTCAATTCAGTGTTCATTAAGGGGTTTCCACTCACAGTGCATCTTGACCTCCACCATGCAGCTGTCTTCTCCCACATCGTTGCTGGCTGTGCATTTGTAGACCCCGGTGCTTTCCTTGGTCAAGTTCCTCAAGGTCACAATCTCTGGGTTTTTCAAATCTGATTGTACAAAAAAATAAAAGAATGCATTCATGGTGTGTATTCATTTCCTATTGAATATAATGCTTATTGAGTTAACAGAGCTGTCTGACATTGTCTGTCTGATTTTGGCCCCTTTTGATATACTATATGTTAATGACGAGTCAGAATGAACCATCAATTCAAAAAAGAAAGAAATGAGAGGACAGAACCTCTATTTAACCTATAACAGTGGACTGCCCGAGTCAGCAGAAAAAGCAATAAAGTCAAAGAGCTGAAATATGTCCACACAGTCCAGCTATCTCAAACTGAATCCCTATCCAGCAGTGTTTTTGCCTACAAAGCTGATAAAGAGAGACACTCCACACTCAGCTGATAAATCACAACCCTTTCACTACCACAAATCTGTCACATTGCATACTGTTCTCTCTTTCCTTTCTATTTTGCTAAAGCATTTATTTGTATTGAACTTTGAGCATTCTTGGTACAAAAAACACATCCCAGAAATAATATGCCTGTTAAGTTCAAGTGCTGGCTCATAGCAAACCAGGGCTCTACCAATTTCCATATATTTTCCGAACTTTTTTGGCATATATGTATGTTTATTTTTCTTTTTTGTGTGGTTAGTTGTTTATGGTATGTGAACTACATTGATGTGTTTGGTGTTTAGTTATAAACTTTTTCAAATGAAATACTTTCAGATAGAACCGACAGACGTGTGTGAGCAGACTTACCTACTAGGGCCTGTGGAGGCAGCTTCCCACCATATTTGCCCTTGTCCATAACCCTCTCCCATTTGTAGTGAAGTGGATCAGAGCCATCCGCAGACTTGCAGCTCATCTTGACATCACCCCCCTCCAACAGTTTCCCCTCCATCCAGCATCGCGGCTTGGACGGCTTTACTGCGGATAGACAATCAGATACAAGCACAGACATTCTTACAGAATGTTCCTCAGCTTGTTTTTCCAAACAAGATTGGTGCTTTCCACACGATGAAGCATAATTAGACTATATCTTCATTTGGATTTGTGTTAATTACATTTTTGTTGCATGCATGCATGCTTGTATATATTATGTTAAACACTTTATCTGCTCATAGTGGGAAATACATAACTAATCTGCCCTGTTTGCTGACTTTGCCATACAGGGATTCCCTCAGCTGATTAGTCCCAAATGTGATCTTCAGTGTTGCCATCAAGAGATTGTTACTTATCATGTTGGTTCAAAGTGGAGCTTAAGGTAGTAGTCTCCAACGTGTCATGGAAACAGGGCAGCATTGCAGGTCTTACGATGATCCTTCTTTGTAGCGTTTTATTGTCAGTGTTGAGTTAAGTGAATACATCTGAGCAATGTTGCAGTGGAGAGGATTAGCACCAGAGGGGCTTTGCTTGTGACAAGGACAACAATTAAAGGGTGATTCACAAGTCCATTTACAGCAGTAGAATTGGTTAGTTTTTACCATGTTTCTGATGGTGGGGGTCTAAAGGTAGTTTAAAGGACCTTCAGTACAAACAGACTGTATATGAACCAGTGAAGAACTAAGATTGAATTCCTTGTAAAGGATAGTTGATTTTGTGTTGCCCCTGGGGATAATGTGATTATTCCTTGTAAATCCAGTAAAGTCTTCTCTATTTGAACTTTGTCCAATTTCTCTTAACAAGAACTACATCTTTGGCTGGGCCATATGACTAAAATCTTCTTTTACGATATAAGTAATTAACAATACCACAGTATAGATTTTTTCTGGTAAATCATTAATTAAATAGTGTATATAAAATAATCCACCTCTGACTTCATAGACAAACACTTAATAAATATATCCCTAGCCTAGTGATAGAAAAGATAATGAAAAATATACAGTATTATTGATGATGGGTTTTTTACATGGTTTGACAATGTGATTTATGATTTCATATTACCAGGTCTTAACCAAGTCTGTTTGTTTCTAGAAAGTATTTTTCAGACAGACAGTTAATACAAACTCATGATGCACCAAGCAGCACATTTCATGTAGTTCTTAAAAATTATGATTTTCAAGATTTTCATGAAGTCACTTTAACATCAAATCATAACTAGCCAGCAGGGAAAAAAGAAGGTGTTAGCATCAACAAGCAAATACTGTCTGTGGATGAAAAGAGAAGATAAAGGGGAGCTTTCCCTTCAGGGAGAGCATCTCTATTGTGGAACTTTCTGACCTTGTGTGATCTGCAGTCAACCATTTGAATCTTGAGCTGTTGTGACATATTCAGGATGAGAGGGAGACCTGTGACAGCCTCTCAGAACAGTGTTGTTAGCAAATGTCGCTTTCTGTGCCTTCAATGCACCACACGTCATTTGCTCACACACATGAAAACCCACTCTGACAATTCCAATATTCAATCAGCATAGCGATTTCATTGGCTGTCACCTGCGTCACTGCTCTGATGTTAATCTGACTGCTAGCATTTACTGCAGCTGTAAATGTCTGAATCACGTTTAATATATAGGAAGCAGATTTTATGTAATGTACTGCAGACACTGCTGAACTTAACCAAGTTGATGCTTAATGTGTGAAGGTTAAGCTGCCACTGGGAAACGCAGTGTCCTCACCAGACTGGAAGGGGATGCAATAAATAATTTAAAAAGGGATAGCAGCACAATCTGCTGGGGTTTGTTTATTCCAGTGATGTATTGGATAGTAAAGATGTTTTCTCTTCTTATGGAACTGTATGCATTATAGATGTGCTGCGTTCTTTTACAGATTTAATACCAACAGTTTGTGCAATCAATGAGAGGCTTCTGATTGAGGAAGGGTTCTTCCAACTGAATTTAAAACCTGATGCTGCACCCAAAGAAACGTAAGCACATCAGATGTGAACAGATCAACAAGCTATGATCCAGGACATTACCGTACATTTGCATCACATACACTTTAATACCGTAGACATGCCTACGGGAAGCAATTTGGGGTCAGTTTGCATGTCCAATAGTACTCTGACATGTTTAACGCAGTGTGTGGGAATAAGCCACCGACCCTCTGATTGATAGGTAGATCAGTGATCAACCCCCTGAGCCATAGCCACATACAAAAAATATTAATTACACATAGGTGAAAGTCAAATGTAAAAAGGTACATTTAATTAGTTGACCATTTTGATGTATTTCTACTTCATTCTTCTACTCCACTTCATTTTGAAAGCCTCATGAATTTCCAGGTTCAGATTATAAACTCATACAAAATATAAATAAACTAAAAATACAATTTGCTCCATCTTCACCAACTGTGATTAACACACTAATGCATCAATATTCACGTGCCGGTGATTGGATATATGTGATTCTAAAATGCTCTGTATGAGTACATAAGTATATATCTTGATGCCAATACTTTGACTTAAAGGTCCCCTATTATGCAAAATGAACGTTTTAATATCTTTAACCCGTGTG
The DNA here is from genome assembly GCF_036324505.1 of Eleginops maclovinus. NCBI lineage: Eukaryota > Metazoa > Chordata > Actinopteri > Perciformes > Eleginopidae > Eleginops > Eleginops maclovinus. The sequence continues at coordinate 22,608,172 of NC_086359.1, read as the reverse complement.
TTAATAAACTCAGAACGTTTCAGAAAGGTTGTCTCTCTTTCACTCTTGATCCTAGTATGTGAAAGCTGCTCAAAGAATGGGTTGTACAGCATTAGCAACAAACCAACCACGGTAAGCCTCTAAATTTCTGCCGGTGGACATTGTGAAACGCTTCTCTTATGCAGTGTTTGCTGTAGCCATGGAGCTGCTCCGTTGGTGGGCCAAGAGTAAAACACTTCCACAAAGGGGCGTGGCCAGCAGCAGTTAATTACCACTTAAGCTACAGACACAGAATCTACGACGGAGTATTAGGGCCACATATGAAGAAAAAAAATATTTTTGCCGTGACGAGATTAAAGTCGACACGGCGACTTTAAAGTCAACATGTCGACATTAAACTCGAAATGTCGAGAATAAAGTTGAAATATTATGTCGACTTTAATCTCGACATGTCGAGAATAATCTCGACTTTATGTCAATTGACACTGAAAACTATTCAGAGAGAAAGCAACCGCTCCACAGGTGCAGTTTGAGTCACGCATGGTTCTTACACTAATCACCACACTGTGGTTCTGCGCTAAAACAGCGAGGATCTCTTTATTGTTAAATCCAATTCGGAAGTATAATTTGACCAAATGATCTACACAAGCCATTTCGGATTCAGTGCAGGACCTGTGGGAGCGGTTGCTATGTCTCCCAACTAATTTCAACTTTATTCTCGACATGTCGAGTTTAATCTCGACGTGTCGAGTTTAAAGTCGCCGTGTCGACTTTAAAGTCAACATGTCGACTTTAAAGTCGCCGTGTCGACTTTAAAGTCAACATGTCGACTTTAAAGTCGCCGTGTCGACTTTAATCTCGTCACGGCAAAAAAAAAATTTTTCTTCATATGTGGCCCTAATACGTACAGAATCATACGACGGAGTATTAGGGCCACATATGAAGAAAAAAAATATTTTTGCCGTGTCGAGATTAAAGTCGACACGGCGACTTTAAAGTCAACATGTCGACATTAAACTCGAAATGTCGAGAATAAAGTTGAAATGTCATGTCGACTTTAATCTCGACGTGTCGAGGTTCGCTAAAACAGCGAGGATCTCTTTATTGTTAAATCCAATTCGGAAGTATAATTTGACCAAATGATCTACACAAGCCATTTCGGATTCAGTGCAGGACCTGTGGGAGCGGTTGCTATGTCTCCCAACTAATTTCAACTATATTCTCGACATTTCGAGTTTTATCTCGACACGTCGAGGTTAAAGTCGACATAATATTTCAACTTTAATCTCGACATGACATTTCAACTTTATTCTCGACATTTCGAGTTTAAAGTCGACATGTTGACTTTAAAGTCGCCATGTCGACTTTAAAGTCAACATGTCGACTTTAAAGTCGCCGTGTCGACTTTAATCTCGTCACGGCAAAAATATTTTTTTTCTTCATATGTGGCCCTAATACTCCGTCGTAGAATCAGCACTTTAGGAACAGGGATGAAACAGAGGGGTTTATGTATCACTATAATTCATGATCTGTTTGGAATTTTGAGCAAAAAACTAGACATGTTTTTGTATATATCTGAGACCTTTAATATAGTGGAAATACAGTTTAATACGTGACCTTTAAGTAAGATTTTGAATGCAATTGAGTGTCATAACTTTCACTTAAGTAAAAAGTCTGAGCACTTCTTCCATCTTTACTTATTTCACAGATAGAAGAGTGTCCCAGGTCAAACTATTGGTCGCTACTCCAAATCACATACTTTGGTCTATCGGAATACTTCATGTACTACATGTACATGTTCTGCACTACATTTAATGCTGTAATTCTAAGAGCTTTTTCCAGTCGTGTAGTGTTGTTCTATGTTCTCACACCCTTTTTTCTTATTTAATGGAGGCTCTGTCTGACACTTACCCAGCACTATGAGACTGATGGTGGTCCAGTGGTACTGAGCTCCGGTCTTCACTTTGCAGCTGTACTCTCCTGAGTCTGTGAGGGACAAGTCACTGATCAGCAGGGACGCGTCACCCTTTAAATACTCTCCGGCGAAGGCTACCCGGCTGCGCTCCACTTCATTGGGGTCAAACACCCGTCCAGCGAAGAAGGTGATCACCTGGTGGGAGGAGACGCAATAGATGGGACAAATATGCTTGCTTCATGCAAAAGTGTATATTTCTTATTGGAAACTAATTAAAAACAAAAAACAATTACAGAATTTTTTCAGACCGATCTCATGGTGATGAAAAAAGAAAAAGGTGGCGTTTAAACTAAAACATTTTTTTTTAAATCTCTAATTTAGAATTGAAAATTGAAAAAATATATTTTTTGGTTCCTTTATTTCTTTAAATACAGCTAGGAAATAATCATAAGGTGCTGCTAGATTTATATTCTTATAAAGCTAGCTGTTGCTATCTTAGCAGCTAACTTTCACTTGAAATGCTGATGACAAGGAAGTACTGTTTCTCATCAAAAAGTAAAATAAATGTTTCCGAATACAACACCAACAGAATACACACATGTATTTTCCCCTTGAGACTTAATAAGAAATATGTTCTTGTTTTTTTCTCATGTTTTGATATTTCTTTTAAGAGGTTTGGTAGATTTGAGGCTCTAACTTTCTTTTATTGTACAATGACTGTATATAATAATAATAATAACGAATGACTTTGATCAAATAAAATAAAAAACATAAGTCAATGGCACAACTATTTTTTATATGGATTTCCAAATTACAGATTCCAATCTTTGAATTTTGGAGAGACACCTACCACTCTCTGTCTGTTGGTTGGCTTGAGCATCAGCCACTCAATGTCAAGCGTGGGGTCGTCACCCACCCAGAACTGATGGTGGCAGGGCAGCGTGGCATTGTCTCCAACAACCCTCTTCATCTCCGTCTGGGCACATGTCACCAGCACACCCAGCAGAACTGCAGAGACACACCAACACAAGATTAATGCTCACTGCATCAGATATAAAACGTCAATAAAAGTGTAGCTCCAAGTATGAATCAGACAACAAACAGCACAGAACAGTTCTGTGTTTTAAAAGGAAGAGATATTTTATTATTGTTTAAGAACATTTAGTTTTAACTGTGCTATTGATACTGCAGATATATACAGCTCCGGAGATATTTAAGAGACCACTCCAATTTTTTCTTAAATCTTTATCTCTACATGTATGGCAGCCATTCCAGTGTCTGGTTGAGTCCAACACAGAGACAAATTGTCAGTAGTTTAGAGAATACAATAACATTTAAAATAATCATGTAACTCAAAGACAAACCTATAAATAATAAAACAAGAGAAACTGATAATGCTGAAGTGGTCTCTGAATTTTTTCTGCGGCTTTATATACATATAGATAACATTAAGAAGAATTGAATCCAACTTAATGGTCTCTTTAGTGTCCTGTACAGTCAGGGCAGCGAGGATAACAAACACAGCAAGTTATTATCATTTCTAACTGGATCATAACGTATTGGGTATAGAACTATCCTGCAGATGCTACAGTTTAAAATGAGACAAACTCTTGACAAAGGACAAAATGTGTCTTTGCAGACTTGTATACCAAAAACATGACATTACAAAATATGATATAAAATATTGTAGCTGACAAAGATGACCAATGTCCACAATAATTGTATTTACCAGTACACATATTTTCCAAGATTTCCATGCAATTCATCTGTATATATCAAGAGAATAACAAATGAATGCCCTGGATTGAAATTGAAAAGGGTAATCAGATTACTAAACATCTTTAAATGAAATGATCAGGTGTCATTTTTAAGATCATCAAAGCAGGAGACAAATTCACACTTCAGGATATCAAACCCCATGTTCATGTGATTGGAGGACATTTCACCTACAGTAAATATTTAATAGCGAAACACTTTTCCACCACAAGGACATTTAAACCCACCCACACCATACATTTACTTTCAACCATATGGAACGGATAAGCACTTCACACATGCAGACATGCGTGCACACACACACAATCCAACAGTATGGCGTAGGTTACACTAATAATAACACAAAAAGGATACACAGGACAATGGGTAAGATCCAGAGGGGATATCAGCTTACGGACCGCAGCAGCACAGAGTTATACTGGCACTGCTGACTGGGATGGAATTACCAAGAGGCTGAGGATGAAAGCCTGAGCTTCCAATTGTTTCCTCTTTCATTTATTTATCCTTCCTTGGACACTGATCAACTGTAGGGACTGTGATGTCCTGCTGGCTGAACACATTTGTTGGACAGCAAAAATAGAACAGGGAAATGTGTGTGTGCGTGCGAAGGTCTGGGTTACAATCGCTTCTCTGTGTGTCAGTTTTAAAGCGTGTTTATGTGTGTGTGTTATTAGCAGTTGATCTAAATGGGTCTTCTGTAGATGTGTATCTACACTGTATTAGGTTAGTTGAAAGCAATAATAAATAGATAGAAGTATTTTCTATCTATCTATTATTGCTGTAATATTAAGTTTAAATAAAAATATTAGGTTTAGCTTAATATTATTGCTTTCATCTAACCCAATACATTTATATGAACATGGTACATTTAATCAAAGTCAATGTTTACGTTTTTTCTGTTTAATGTTTAAAAATGTTTATGTTGATGAGTATGTGCGTGCAGTTGTTTGAACATCGGCATGCATGAAATCTAAAAATATATCCATTAGCTGAAGAATGCACAGATAAGATACAAACAAGCATTTATCTCTCAATGTCTGCATGATGATGAACTCAATGTGTCTGTCTGCTTCTGAATATCAGGGTGTGTGTGTGTGTGTGTGTGTGTGTGTGTGTGTGTGCGTGCGTGCGTGCGTGCGTGCGTCCGTGCGTGCGTGTGTGCGTGCGTGCGTGTGTGTGTGTGCGTGTGCGTGCGTGTGTGCGTGATTGTGGCCCACATGCAGTCACACTGCTGTCTGCGATTATCGCCACAAAATGTCCGGAGCCTGTTGGCGAAAGTATCATGGAGAGCTTTGTTTTCATGAAGAAGCCCTGGGGTGAGTTGTGCTCCAATAAACTCCCTCCTGCTCCTCCCAGTGGACTTCTCCGCGGACCAATTATAGTAGCAGTGGGAGCCAGCGGGACGCAGAGGGCCCAGTTACCACTTCAAACCGTTGCATATCACACCCCCTTCCTGCCTGCTTGCTCATATGCAAGTCAGCACATTTACTGAACTCTGAGGCTGGTACCACACAAAGCTCTGATCTTAGGAAACACAATTAAAATAGAAACAATAACAAAGGAAAAGGAGGGTAAACTCCCTCCAAGATTTCTCCTGGATCTCCTAATTGTTCCTTTTCTTAAGTGTCTTCTTCTCTTTCATGCATGTATGATATGGGATGTGATTAAATGTAATTATGATATGTGTTCAGACTGGAAGCTCAGCTCTGGAATTATGGTTTGATGGTAAGTGTAAAGTGGAACATGTTTAATACTTAGGAGGGGATTTACATACAGCACATATGCCAGGGCTAAAACTGTACAAACATTATGAAACACAGCGGTTAAGGTTGAATCAACCTCAATGTCAATTTAAATGCTTGCTTTGCTGTAGGACAACACATTGTGTGTTTAGAAAGACATCTGTAGGTAAAATCATTTGCAAAAAGCGTTATATAAGATAATATTCAGTATTGTTATTACACAATACAAATTGGTCTGGCAGCAATCCACTCCATTAATCAACATCAATACATATTTAAAGTCACATACTTTACATGCATGGCATAAAAAGTGATTGAAGAAAAACATCCCTAGTTTTGAGCGTGCCTCTAGTGTTCTGGAGTCTGTCATGATGTTTGTAGAGACTGCATGAGTGGATGACTCTGGGATTTGGAAGTTGGGAGCAGATGACCAGTGATGTCGGTTACGTTACTTAGTAACACACTCTAATCTGACCACTTTTTTCAGTAACGAGTAATCTAACGCGTTACTATTTCTAAAAGTAATCAGATTAAAGTTACTTATCCAAGTCACAGTGCGTTACTATTTTTGTCATTTTCCTTAGTAAAAAGATATTTTTGCTTTCTGCTTGCGTCTCTGGGAGTGACGTCTATGCGACAATTAAGTCACGTTTTCAGCACGAGGACAACTCACGTGTAATACCACGCAGTGACACAAAGTAAACAACAGTGGAGGGAGGAGGGGGGGTTACTTTTTAAAGGAGTAATCTGTAATCAGATTACTTTTTCAAGGTAACTGTGGCAACAATGCAGATGACACATGAGCGTTTTTTACTTTTCGTCTGCACAATTTAGTCTTCGTCTGCACAATGCAGTCTTTTTATAGGACATCAGACTGACTATGGCCGTGTTCTCTGAACATTTAATTGAGGTGTAAGAGCTGTGGGAGTGCATTAATAGGTGAAGAGAGAGTAAAGAAGTGGGCTGAGGACGCATCCCTGGGGAATGCCAGTGTTGAGTATGATAGTGGATGAGGTGCGATGGCCCAGTGTGACATGCTGGGGTCTGTAAGATAGAATCCTTGAGTCCTAGAGTCCTTGATCAACAGGCAGAGAAGGGTTTATAGACCTGTCTGCAGAGTATTGATCAGCTTGTTTGGGTTAATGGGGTTAAATGCTAACGTGTAGTACACAAAAAGCATCCTGCTGTGTATAAAGTGCTTACCATAATCACAGTTTTCTTCTGAAGCTCAAGGAAAGATTCCTTGTAGTACAGAAAGATGTGGTGGAATTTTCCATTTTGCAGTTTGATAGGGGGATTGAGTCTATGTGATATGATCTGCTGTTGTAGGGAAAGGGTAAAGCAAAGTTGGAGCAAGGCAGATATAAGGGTAGTGACACTGCATGAGGCAGATGATGGTGGCTGACTGTGAGGAAGTCATCCAGAAGGTGAATGAAATGTATGAGGCTTGTAGTATTTTAATTTGTAGCTAGCACTTTTGAAAGGTAATTCAAATGTTGGGGGTTGCATAATTAAGTCAGACAGACCTTTCAAGAAAATTGCAAAGAATTTCCAGAAATCAGAATGGTCAAGAATTTGAAGATGGAAGTTAAACAAGCTTTAGTCAAACCCAGTGGTGCTGTGTCGGGAATATATGAAAAATACACTGACCCAGTATTAAGCGTTCCTTGTTATTAGGCTAGGAGTTTACCAATGCCAGAAACACAGACAAACTGGTAGTAGCATTAATGTTGGTACTTTGAGTTCTTAGATATATTCTTAAAACATGTTGAGTGGGGTGTGAAAGCAATCACCCTAGAGTGGTTGCTCCTTCAGAAGGAGCAGCTGTGAAGGAACCAACAGTTTGAGATGTTGCAACCGTAACTGTTGTAGTTATTTCATCATTTCTTCGTGCCACTTTAAAGAAGGATAGGTCAGCCTACTTTTCTTGACGCACTTGATGTTAGCCAAGGGAGCTTTTTGAGCAATGGCTGGGATGACGTGTATGGGTAGAACATATAGGGATGAATGATATTTTAGAAAAATCAAAAACAACACAAATCAGATAAAGAAGAACTTGCAAGCGTGGGAGGATTCGACCAGCTGGCGTAAAGAGTGGGCGAATGGACTCTTTGTGGAATTGGGAACTTCAGCTTTATGCTTTGCTGTCTGCTCAGATTTAATTCATTGGTGGAGAAGCTCTCACACACACAGTCATTCATATGATTATTCATATATTCGGTGTTTAGGCCCATCACATCAACTAAGGTTATTCAATCAGCTTTTAAAGTGTGTTTACGACATAAGGGTATTAAATACAGCTGAGGGCCTTTGTTGCCTGTTATCTCTGTCATGTTTCCTGTCAGTCTCTGCCAGGTACATTCTTATATAAAACAGAAGTTTAAACAATAGTCACAATTTACTAATGTGTTCCTGATCTTTAGATCAGATATGATACATTTAGCAGAGTTAAGTCCAACTACAGCAGTATAAATATTATGCACTTGTTCAGGTGAGCTTATACAGTGCGTTATAAGAACAAAGTTAGCTTTGTGTAGCTCCAGAGGAAGCTCTGTAAATTCTTATTTAGAAAATGCCTCAAGTAATTTCATTTGAGCGTCAGGTGGGGCTTAAGATTACAAGTTTGAAAATGATTAAAATCTTGTGAAAGTGTGAAGTGAAAAAGAAAGTTTACCAGTCCCCTTTAGCTCACTTCTCATCTTTCCTACAGGCTAGATGCTACATTAGCTGCGTTGAGAAAAGTACATGCAAATGTCTTAAAAATGCTCCTATCTAATATGTTGCATTGTTGGAGGTAAGATGGCCATAAATTGGGCGAAGCCTGCGAGCTAGTTCAGGCAGTCAACTCGAGCACCAATGATACATTCGCACATAACGCCCCTCGTCACACTTTCAACCAACTAAACAAAGTCTCCTAAATCTGGCGCTCTATTTAAACTGTTGGGTCCGCCTACCTCTGCCTCGCTAATGCTGCTGCTGCTACTGCTGCTTCTACGCTGCTAATGTGTTCACCTTGCTGCTGCATTCACGTTGGTGATGCTCGCCTGCCCCACCACCACCCCAGCTCCTCCCCAGCTTCCATCTGTAGGCCTGGGGTATAGTTATCTAATCATCACTCAATGTTCTATGTTAATATGTGGAGTGATGAGGCCCGAGCCTAGACGCCAAACTCAAACTATATACTGCTTCTCATAAACATATTAATGAAACACGTGAGTTGTCTGACTGAACTACACTGTACCTACTGTGCATATGATAATAAAAACCTTTGAACCTTGTGTATATCTCCTCTTCGTATTAATTGATACTCCCTGACAGAACTGTATCTGATTAGCACTGTTTACAGTATGTACACAGCCCATACAGTCTACGTTCAAAAAAGATAGAAATACAGACAAGCTATGTACATAAAGTAGCAAAGTCATCTCTTTACTTTAGTAAAGCAGACTCAGCATACATTGAAACACCAATTATGCTTAATTAACAAGATCAAGAAAAGCCTGGATGTTTTGATTAAACAGTGTCAACAAAAACAGCACATACTGTCTTTATGTGCTGTACAGTGGACTGCACCACGGACTCTCCTGCAGCATATTAACCAAAACGTTTCTGGCAGCCTGCCCTCACAGTACAGTGCAGAGACTATTTGCTACACTGCACCACTGCACAGGACCATGAGGGACACAAAGTACATGTCATATCCTAATGACCCAAAATGGAGATAAGACGCAACCAAAACAAAAAACCTCTGCCAATACTAACACATCTGCAGCCTCTGGAATAAAATCTCAAACTCCTCCAACATCACACAAATGCAGTACTGGATAAGAAAAAAATCTGTCTGCTAAATTTCAGACAAATCCAAGAAAGAGTGAGATTACAACGACAATACAATTGCTGTTTCATTCACTTCAACAACCTCCATAACAAGCTCCAAACATTTGTAGTGCACTGAAACTCAAACGCTGACTTTAATTAAATGTATTATGTCAATCAATTTCTCATAACTGTATTAGGTTAGATGAAAGCAATAACATTAAGTTGAAATAAAAACTATTAGGTTCAACTTAATATAATTGCTTTTAACTAACGTAATACAGTTATGTGAAATATGTTGACATAATACATTTAATTAAAGTCAACGTTTGATTTTTTTCAGTTTGTGAATGTTTGCCACACAGTTTTCTTATGACACCCAGTGCGTAATGTATGTATATGTTGTGTTTTGTGACATGCCGCCGCCCTGCTGCAGTACCTGTTTCTCTGCACATTAGCTGCTCTGTGAGGCATGCAATCATTCCACTGCAGCCTTGAACTCTTGAGGAGTAGCAGGGGAACTATCACTCACAATGATTCATCCTTTATGTCTGTTGCTACGACTGCTATTGCTTTGGCCACTGAGAATGAACACTCCCCGGTTTATTGCATTATCTGTGCAACAATGGTACTCTAAACTGGTGCTTTCTTTGTAATTTAAGGATTGGTGGGAGGCTAAACAGAACAATGAAACGAGGTGAACTCACTTATGTATAGCGTCATTATGGGAATAGGGAGAATATCATTTATATCCATCCTGTACTGTGAGTTGTTATGGGGGAATCTAATGCTTTCTCTGCTTTTGAAACTGCATCATGGTGCTTGATATATGCTGATCTCTACATATTTCACTTTGACCCGAAGAATCCCTTAAAGCCCCATAAACCCACACTCAGGGGTTGCGTGCTTTCTGTTTCTCTCTTTTGAAACTCAAGATGAACAATTTCTCCACGTATTCAATACAATGTGTTACAATATAAAGCCTCGTTTTACTGTTGTAATATATGAATCTTCTTTCGTTTATAAGTGACTGTTATTTTGATTATATATTGGCTTTTGTGCCTTTTTATGTATCCCTCTTAAAGTGTGTATATATATGTATATATATATATATATATATATATGTTTCTATGTTTCTATGTTTGATTATGTATGTGTATATACAGTATATATGTATATAAGTTGGTGTACAGGTGTATGTATATACTGGGATGTATACAGTATATACATACAGTATGATATGTTTTGATATTTTTATTTCTATTCCTTTGGACGGTGAAAAACTGCATTTCGATATCGTTGTCTGTGTCAAATATACAGATAAAATTGATGTTGACTTATTATATAAATATATCAGGCTGTGGTCATATATAAAATATTGGTTTATTCTGTTTGAATTGAGCTTAGTTTTGTTTGTTACTCTCAGATGTGTAGGTTTTGTGTTTGACTCGTTTGCAGTGTTTCCTGCAGCAGGTAAATTATACATAAAGGTGACACAGTGTGCGCCTGACAAATCTTAAGCCTATCAGATATGATATTACACTGTCAGCTATATCTCTTAGTGACTGTAATATATGACCTGCATTCTTTATCTCCCTCAGCCTGACTTGCTACCTGAATATTTGTATTAATCTGAAATGTGACATTCAGAAATAGCAGAAACCAGTCAGCCATGTGCTTGTGCGGCGTCTCCCCAGCATTTCCTCCAGCAGCGGTGCGGAAATGTGTGAGTTTCACTTTGCACCGCCTGGAAGATATTTAGTGTGTCTGCTACAATGAGAAGGGTTTCAGTAACACAAATGATTTAAGACTTCTCCGCTCTCCTGTCCTCCTGTCCTCCTTTCTTCCCCTGCTTTTCTGTCTCACCTGCACCCATGGGGATTTTTTAATTTAAAGACATATTGTATCCAACTAACCTCAACATCATAATGACTATTTTTATTATTCTTTCCTTACTAATCAGTGTTCCAAACTAATCCTTTACTTTGAAGCATTTTTGCACCTTATTCAGAATTATGTCAATACACACAACAAAACAAATCACAAGGTACCCAATTGTATATGGGGAGTTAATAAATGCTTGTACAGGATTGCACAAAGTTTGGAAGAGTTTAATTCCCTGATTGAGCGTGACACACAAGCCAAAACAAAAGCCTGCCCTGTGTCTCACCCTCAGTTCTGCTACTGAACAAGAGGAACTCTCCATGGCAGTTTCAGGTTTACTGAAGCTTTGTACTCAGAGAAAATTGATGGAGATTATTGAATAATGATGCCCTGTTTTGCTTTTCGGATTTCCCTTCCCTGTAGTGTGTTATATAGGTTTATATATAACACACTACAGGGGATTGGATTCCTTTGTCTACTTCTACAACATAGTGACATCTCTATTTAACACTCACGCTTCTATTGGCTAATGCTCCAAAACATTGCACATCATAGGCTAGGGGGGCGGAAAATTTCTAAGCGGTTGACCAGTCACAACAGAGCTGGCCAGCTGACCAATCAGAGCAGACTGGGCTCTGGTTTCAGACGGAGGGTGAAAAGAGGTGCTGCAGCACAGGCAGTATGAGAACATAATAATAGTAAAGGTACATAATCATATATCATAAATGAACCTGAAAATGAGCATAAAAGAGCCCCTTCAATTTCTGATGTAGCAAACTCTATTTGCTCTATTTTAAGGCTTTACATCAAATTAGTTTTTGATAAACTGTGAATTTAATCGAATATTTGCTTCTGACAGAAGTGGTGACAAAATCATAGGTGTTGTTTGCAGATGGAAAATCTGCTAGCTAGCTACAACATGGGAAAATGTTGCATTGAAAAAGTCTTACATTTCACTTTACATAAGCTGTATCAACCCCTATGTTGTTATTATTTAGATATATTTTTTACATGTGCCCAGAAGGTACATGTAAAAAACGTACGTGTAATACTATGTGACAAATGATTGTAGTTCCAGTGAACAGAGTATTGGAACAGCTGTCGACAGCCCTATAGCTGATGCTTTACACTGAAATAGTTTGAACTAAATAAGTTTCTCAGTAGGTTAAAGTCACTTTTTGCTACAGGAGTTTCTACAGAATTTAAAAGCTCTTGTTCACAACAAAGTATAAACATTAGATCCAGGTCTTGACATATTGGAATTGTTGTTTAATGTAAAGCTTAAAGCTACAAATGTTTGTAATTAGTGTTATTATTTATTAAGTGGATCAAGGTGAAGCCAAATGCAGGACACTGCAGGCAACAGGAATTCTAAGAGAAAATGCTTTAATTTCTGGCTTGTTCAAGACAAGGCAAAACAAGACAAAGCAAAACAGAACTGAACTTACAAAACAAGCAAGAATCGAACTACAACTAAACTGAAAAACTAATACGTTAACACGAAGTGAACTAAGGAGGAGAAAAGAGAAGAGGGTGGCAGGGCTGGTGGAGAACAGGCGACACAAATAAAAGCAGGTCAGATTATCCACAGGCGGGAAAACACACAAAGACAGAAAGTAAAAATTGACACAGGGTCCGAATACTTTCCGATTAAACAAGAAACATAAAAAACAAGGATTGTGACCGTTCAAGCAAATACAATCAGATCTCTTTCCACTTTCCTTAGACCTGTTCATGCTATCAGAGGAAAAACAAGACATGTATTTGAATCAATTATATTATAAGTTATGTCTGATGATGCTTAGAGTAATCAGAGCCAACCGCTCTTCATTTCATCACCAATATGCCAATAAGTGTACAGTATGATGGAATGGCAACTGTTACAGCTAATGGAACTACTTTCAATGGGAAAGAGTTGGTAACACAGCAAAGGACACACTGCTTCAATGTAATGATCCTCTGTAAGAATATAAACATCTAAAAGTAGTTGGTGGTGCCATTATTCTTTAGCTATTACTTTGCAATCAGCGTTTACTTATAATAATAAATTAAGAGCAAAGGCATTAATGTGTCTGTTGCCACTTTAATAAACAAGCCAGAAGAGGTAAAGTTATGCATTACTCCTTTGTCATGTCGATAACATCGGGATGTAAAATCCGACTGCAGTTATGTAGATATTGATGAATACATTAGCTGTAATTTCAATTTACCTTGTGTCCATTTTACACTCACTGACTTACACTGTCAGTTTCCATCGCTCCATTCTAAAGTGAGGTTATAGGTCCTATATACGACACACTTATCCACAGCCAATAAGATGTTGCCATTAGAAGATTAAATGAGAGCCATTCTGATTCTTGTGCCAAAGGTTCATTAGACTCTATGCCTTGATTCAATCATTCATTTTTTATTTTTCAGCAGCACCAGAGGTATGTCCAGATGCCCTTGTAAGCACTAATATGCTGCCCCATGTTTTATATCTGTTTTGCTGACTGTGCAGCCTGTCCAGCTAAAACGATGAAATAACTTCTAGTTATGATCAATATGAGCTGGTTTAAAAAAGTTACACCATTTGGTATCACTGATGGTGTGAGTCACGCTTTCTATGAAATCTCCCCCCAAATTTTAAACACTAAATAGAACATGCCATTAAATGTACTGTCAGTCCTTCTTAGTATCTGAGGCCCAGCTGCTTAAGGGCAGTGTGGTTGCTGGTTCCTTGGCATTGACCCGCTCCAATCAATGCATGTAATACACTTTGGAAATGTAAAGTACATTTTTTCTGCAATTTGTAACTTTCAAAATTGCCCATTAAATTGGAAACGCTGACTGTGTGTATATGAAAATGTGTGCTATCCTTACACACACTATAACTATAAATTGCCAATGAACATCCTTTTGAGTCTGGAAGAGATAGGACATCAAAAAGCCCTATAATGGAATGTGGCTGCTGGACACTCATTTTTCTGGAGTTGCAGATTTTTGCTTGTAACTAAGGATATCCTTAATGGCAGGAACTTTGATTCAGTTTAACAAAACGAATACAGTGAATTTTGAGAGAGTGGTGCAGGAATGAGTCCTTAACCAGAGTCAGCATTTTACCATTTCCAGGTTCCCTCATCTCAAAGTTAATGAGTTTTTTGAAAAATGTTTTAGTCAGATGCCTTAAATAAGTTTGTGGTAAAAACAAGCTCGCAAAATTGTCATATGTCAGTAAATACTGGTGAATATCTGAAGCATCTATGTGTTTTAAAAGCAACAGATGTGACTAAATTAGAAAACGAAATGCAATCAGTGTGATGTTAAGTCTTGCACCCTTGATATACATGTAGTTAGTTTATAACATTAGCATTTTACAAATAGCATTTACACAACTAATATAAAAGGGTTGTTCATTTGTTAATATTATCCTGCTGACAAAATCTTATTTTCTGCAATATTCTAAAACCAAATGGGAAAAAGGTAATTGGCTTTAGTCGAAGGAGCTTTTGTGATGCTAACTTCAGCCTATACAAGAACAAGTCATCACTCCACCCCTCTATAGGCATGTAGTTCAGGGATAACTTACCTAAACTTTGTTCATACAGAGTGATATCCAGTTAAAAAAAACACATCTTGTTTTAGGCTTGAGTAAGGGATGTTGTTATGTTGAGACAGTCTGTTCAGACTGGAGTCATATTTGTGTATTTGCAGCAGGAACTCTAGGGATCACAAGCAGCCATGCTCATTCAGCCATGTGTAAGAACATTGTGAGTGCTAAGTCCATCAGAACAGCTGAGGGGATTTGATTGTCTGGTGTGTGTTCATGACATCACAGGTTCAAATAAAGTTGAGCTTAGGGTTCAAATCTCACATCACTGAACATCGATTGCTAAGTTTATGTTTCTAAAATACTTATGGAGGCAAAGGGAATGATGGCAGATTTAAACGTTTAATGATCAGCGAGTCCTGTCTTATGCTGAAGTGAGTGTCGACATCTTAATATCCCACCATAAACACAATTTATTTACACTCACTTTGAGTTACCTTAATATAATGTGAATAGAGTAAATATAATAAAAATATATGAATTAATCAAACTTTTAAATGTTGAGACCCTCACCAACACATTTGATGTAACGATGATTCAGACTTATTCTCAATACACCAGATGAAAAGAAAGACAGGTTCCTTCTTGGCCTTTAAATTAAACAATACTTTTCACATACAGTGACAAAACTACAGGTCTTGACTTTCACATGTCAGGAGTCTTTGTGTGCTGATGATGACTTTCCGCAGAAAAGTTGCTGTCAGGAGAACTTTTCAAAAAAGTTTAAAACATGCATGTAATTGTATGTGCTCACTGGTGCACATGTGTTTATTTTTAAACTGTTTAATACTTAAATTGTATGAAATCGCATACTCAAACATAGTATTTTAAATAGTTCACTTCGTTTGGTTATATCTGTTTGCCAAAAAAAAAAAGCAGAGCCCACTATAAACCAGTAAAACTGCATTGTAATTGGCTTCTTAGCTCATCTTAAAGTTTGAAAAACCACATTTAGTTTGGGTTTTCATTTAATGTGGTGCAACAGCCCTGGGGCAGCATGACACTAAGAAATTCTTAGCCATTTGAATAAAGCCTGTAAAAAGAGAGCAAAACTCTGCTGACTGTATGGGGTAAAAATATAACCAATTAGAGAAGTTGGCTGGATGGCACCCCAACCAACCGTGAACTACACCATACATGGCATTAAAACAGACCGAGGTCCACAGCAATTAGAGAAACAGAACTGACCTGGAGCGACTCTTTGATGAGATGTTCCTTACACAGCCACTAGAAACAAAACCATTCTTGCTCACTGATCCAAATCCTAATTACTTTTTGACCCATCCACACATACAGAAAAACTTCTTTCTTTTAGTGAGAGAATAAGAATCGTGTAGTCATTTAGTGGAATCATTTAACTGAAAAGATTTTGTTTATGTTCATTTAATTTATTAATTATTTGTAACTGCTGCATTTTCACTCACACACACACACACACACACACACACACACACACACACACACACACACACACACACACACACACACACACACACACACACACACACACACACACACACACATCCTTGCCTTTGTGGCATTGTGGGTGTACCAGACCAGAGCATCCATTTTGGGGACGACCCATCTGAAGGTTGTTTGGCAATAAAAATGATCAGGCAGTGTCCTGGAGTGTACATTAACAAAGGTGTCACCTCAGATTATGAATCAGTCAAAGTGGAGGTCACTGACCAGAGTAGAAACAGCTTTCTGTTCCATATATATACACACTCACTGTTTTTTGTGAATACTTGGGGTTACTTTACACACTGTCTTACACACTGTCTTACACACACACACACACACACACACACACACACACACACACACACACACACACACACACACACACACACACACACACACACACACACACACACACACACACACACACACACACACATTCCTTCTGGCCTCTTTATCTTAGCAGATGGATTAAGCCCCAGTGGTCTGGACCTTGTTCCCCCCTCACTGAGAGTTACAGCAGGACAGGAAGTAGACTCAGCGGTAGGGATGGGAATCGAGAACCGGTTCCTGTTGAGAACCGGTTCCTTGTGTTTCAATTCCATGGAACCGTTTGGCAGCTCGTTAAACGATTCTCTTATAGATTCCAGACCGCACGGTTTATGTAACGTTATTTACGCAGCAAGGTACACACGAATGATTCAGTAAGCCCGGCTTGACGTGGCGTAGTTGCTTGGTTACGCAGGTGACGCTCGTGATACTTTTTACAAGTCTGAAATGGCACCCCTAAGGTTAAAACGGTCCAAAGTGTGGCTTCATTTCACATTACATAAGGATGGCAACAGGGCGTTTTGCAACCACTGCAAATTGTTGATAACATCGGCGGGAATACTTCAAATATGCATAAACATCTGCGCACACAACACGGGATAAACTTTAACGAGTGTCGCGTTTTTGATGCCCTTCGGAGTGACAGCAGCCAAGCTTCTACGACCACCGTGACCTTGGGGGCTAACACCGAAGGCAACTCTGGTGGTAAGTAGCTATCCCACTGACTAATCCTTAATGTGATTCCTAGTAAATTATGTACCACGCCATTTCTGGAAATAAACCCATTTCCTACCTCTCCTTGGGGTAATTAAGGGAGTTTATGTTTCTGGTTAATCAAGCCGTTCCTTGCTAGCATGTTTAATTAGCTTACTTGATGGCAAGGCATCCGTAGTTCTAGGGAAGAATTCTAGCTGTTGCTATGTAGCTAATGAAACATGCTAGTAAGTTGCGCCGCCGATTCAGGGAGCCAGAGAAAGGTGACGCTCATTTATTTAAATCAAAGGGAGGTGGGAAATTAGTTTATTTCCCGAAATTGCTTTTTCATCAAACAAATGCCTTCTTCGTTAGATTTAGAACAAGATGATGACCGGGACGAGACGGGTAGTCTGGCTGACTCAGAGGCTAGCAGCACTTGCTCCCGTTTACCTCTGGCTTCTATTTTCGTCGAGGCAGGCAGAAATAAAATGTCCCAGGCAAAGGTAGAAGAATGTCACCGGGCAGTTACCAAATTTGTTGTTAAGGGTTTGCACCCATTTTCTACAGTAGACGCCCCTGAATTTCGGTAGGTGAATGTGAGGTTGTTGTCAGATTATCAAATGTCAGATTAGAATAGAATAGAATAGAATATTTTCACAGCCCCGTCTTTCCCTGGCTCAGAAGGTGGATCAGGAAATCCAGTTCTACAAAAGCCTGCCCTCCATCCCCTGCAGGGATAGCGCCGCACTGTGGTGGTGGAACAAGCAGGATACGCTGCCCTTGCTATCTGGACTGGCTGAAAACTACCTCTGTGTGCAGGCTTCCTCCACCCCATCTGAGAGGGTGTTCTCCACGGCTGGAGACACCATAAGCCCCGAAAGATCCCGTATCCTTCCAGAAAAAGCAGATATGCTCATATTTCTGCAAAAGAACTGTTAATTTTCCCTACTACTACTTGAGTGCACACACACACACACTCACACTCACACTCACACTCACACTCACACACACACAAACACACACACACACACACACACACACACACACACACACACACACACACACACACACACACACACACACACACTGTGCTTGTGATTACATTGTTCTTGTAATTACATGATTCAGTATTTGTTATTTGTTGTTATTTGTTACATTTTCTTGTACAGAAAAGCAGATATGTTCATCTGCAAAAGAACTGTTAATTTTTTTTACACACACACACACACACACACACACACACACACACACACACACACTACTTGAGTGCACGCACACACACACACACACACACACACACACACACACACACACACACACACACACACACACACACACACACACTTGTTATTAGAGATTAATAAGTAACTGTCACAATAGAATATTTTTCATTAAAACAAAGATAAATGTTACATCAAACTGTTTATTCTCCTTTTTCCCCCAAATTGGAATCGATAAGAGAATCGATAAGGAATTGAATCGTTTCACAGAATCGATAAGGGAATCGGAATCGTAAAAATCTTATCAATTCCCATCCCTACTCAGCGGGGTGTGAATAGGTCTTCCCAAAGGCCCACCACTAGCTGGTTGCATTGAGGAATATACCAGCCATGAGTATGTGTTAATGCAAGAGGCAAAAAACAGACACGCTAAAGCTGTAACTACTGAACACAAAACCCAAGGTTGTTTGATGCTGCTAAACAGGATGTGTTTTTGAGTTTTCAGCAGCCTGTCCTGTTGATTGACTTCTAATACATTTAACAAACACCCTTTGCTTCAGTGCTACATGACAATTTTAGCATTTAAAAATGAGATGATAAAGCAGCATTAAAGATTAAGGTAGCTAAAGGTAATTCATGCTAACCAAGCACATGCTGTCTGTTGTCATGCTATATGTCAAATAGAACAACATGTTAGCAGGCCAGCGTAAGCAGTTCATGCCAATTTCATGTAATATAGACGTGTCTGTTGTTTATTTATAAATACCATCCTAATGCTGTTGGGAATCTGCTATCATACATCTTTACATATTAATACTATAAAATATGCTATGCTGAAGAGCTCATGCTAAACTGAAATGAGGGCTTGAAGGTTTGAGAAGAAGCTGAAGACGCATTAATGTTCGGATAAGGAATAGGTTTAATATGTCACATGTTTAAAGATGTTGAACCTTTTAGTTTTTAGCTTGAAAAGCTGACCATGTAGTAAATTGGTAGATTTTAAAATGGAATCGTTAAGGAAAATATAGAAAGGGAATTAAAATGCAGTCGATAGCAATAATAAAAACGTTTTGCACTAGAAGAACATCTGCTCTTAATGCTGACTCATACAATAACATTTTTTTTTATTCACTCCATGCTGACCACCAAGAACAACCTATTACCTCTTACATTTAATTTCATTGATGATAATACCATTATATACACACTTATATACTTCAGTTTGTTGCTAATACCTTTATTTTTGAAAAAATGTTGTACAATTTTAATTGTAGGAATTTTACAGTTTTCTGTGGGATTACTGGCAAACAGAAATGCATCATTTTTACTGTTGCCATTGTCTTATTAGACAGGCTGACTTCTGCCCTGTAGATATCACTGGCATACAGACAGCACTAACATTTGGAGGCTGCTATGCTTGCATACACAACACATTCTGCAAGTTGGCACACCGTAAGACTTCCAACCATGTGAACATACACCAAAACACACATCCCCCTGGCACAAGATCTCCTTCTCACTCCCCAAATGACACACGCACACACCCCTACACACACGTATATTCACACATAAACATAGAGAATGTCTGATCACAGTTCCTGTCCTACATCCAGGCGGGTCTGACAGCAGGAGGCTGGAGAGGTGGAGTGATTGGAACCAGATGAATGGTTAGACTGCATTCTTTCAACACTACACACACCGACACTCTCTCTTTGCCCGTCACTTCCTTTACTTTCACATCTCAAAGCCCCTACAGCAGATTAAAACAATGTGTGAGATGATGTTGTGCCAAAACCTTATCGTCAAATGGGCGGTGTTCGTGAGAGAGAGAAAGGTGAAAGACACGGACTGACAGTTTGTGTGTACGTGCATGAATCTGAAAAAAGATGTACATGAGCAGAATTGGCCAAAGAATAGCCAGATAGAAACACTGTCAAGACTTTCTGTGTGGATTTGGAGCTAAATCACGCAGCAGATATAGCTGTCAAAACCTACCTAGACATATCTATCAACAACAGAGAAACTGAGAGGACTTTCTCCCCCCATATCGTACTAAATGGAATTAGAAACAGATGGGCTGAAGCTACACCATTAAAACGAAACATTGATGCATTTGTTAAGAAATGAAAGAGAGTGGCAAAAGAGTAGTGAGGGATTGTAGCAATGGAAGCCAAAGTCTTTCATTAAATGTCATGGTTTATGGGAGCAGTTTGAATATCCAAATTAGTTCCAACTATTTATTTTCATCTCAATCCCTCGTCTTTTTCCCGGTTCCTTCCTCCTGTGATTAAAATGCATACCTGATCTATTTTCATTAAACTCTGGAGAGGGGGGGGACTTCCCTGTGCCATCCAAGCACTTAGGGTATTATAGCGCTTGGAATGTGATCAATACATCAGCTCTTTTAGCTGGAGACAACACTTCAGAGTCCAAAGTAAATGGATTTTCCTTCAGCACCAGGAAGTAAAATCTCATCGCTTGGCTTCATGGCGAGTTTCTTTCTGTTGCACTTAAGAGAAGAGGAACGAGTACAGTGCCAAAAAAGATGGAAGAAAATTAAGAGGCCGTTTGAGGTGAGATCGGCACACAGGAATGAGATAATCCAACAATGGAATTTCTGTTTTAAATGTTAACCATATAAGATGACAGGCAGCCAAAACACAGCTTCATATCCATCCATATCACTTCAGCTTCCCTGAAGAAGAATGTCTTGTTGAAACGTTGTTAAATTATTGAACATTTGCTTCCTTTTTTCACAATTTTAGTACAAACACATCTGTGTTTCTGGTTCCATGTCATTAATACCAATCAAACAAAAGACAATAAGAGTAGCAATGTTCAAACTGTTCTGCTTCCGAACAAAGAGGGTAGAATGAGAGCCTGGCAAGAATGTTAAATGAATTGGAGGGTGGGGGAGATTAAGGACTGAATAAGGAGATCAGTGGCGAGGGAGAGAGGGAGGGGCGTACAAAACAAACCGGAGGAGCGCCAGGAACAGAATTCCATCAGTAGTGATCCATCAGTTGGACTTATGGGGAGACAGAGGAGAAAGTTGGAGCGGGCATACAATCTGCCACACGATTGCTGTGAGACTACTTCCTCCTTCTATTCTATCGCATTCAGCTGCACACCCACCCTCAACAATTACCAACGGCTCACCTGGGATGTGGGAAGTGTCTATCTTGCAGACTGTGCCAAATCTTTTTGTTGCCGTCTGTTTTTGGTAGTCCCTGCAGTGTCAACTTATATCAGTATCAACAAATCACAGTGCAGGCTAAGCATAAAACAAAGCTGGGGGGTTAGAAATGTGCAGCTTTGTCTCTTAAAAATGACATTCCCATACAACAAAACTGCATCGTCAAAAACGTTTGGAGATGTGAAACCGAAAGTCATCAATTAGTTTTTTTTAAATTACTGACCAATTTCCACATAGCAACAGCCATACCTACTATAGGCCCATCCATCATGTTATAACTAAGATAACTCATTTATTTTATTTAAAACGTTAACAGTGTATTTTCAACTGCAAAAGTAGTTTGAGAAATCGCTCTGTAAACGGAAATGTTGACTTTTAATTAAATGTTTTATGTCTACAAATAACAGATAATTGTATGAGGTGATTGCAAGTTAGTTGAAAGCAATGTAAGATATTAAGTTTAAATACAAAATATGTGGTTCAACTTAATTTTGTTGCTTTCATCTAACCTGATACAGTTATGTGTAATTTGTCCATCGTATCCATGAGAGAGGTTACACTCTTCCTTGCAGTACAGAGGGCATTGTCGTTGTTGTATTAGAATCAGAGTATTAGGTCTACATCATTTCCCAGGAGAGGTGATATACTGTAAGTCTTATAAAAGTATACCATAAGTTAGCCTCCTTTATATCAGTGTAAACCCTTTCAAACAATATCATCTGTCAGCCAACATTGTATTTCTTCTCTGGAGCTCCAAGCGTCCCTTTGCAGGGTGCAGTGACAAGCAGCAGTCACTGGTGTGTTTACAACAAGTCCTTAAGGTCAGACCAGGGGCCAAATATCCTGAAAGGGTCGAACATCCACCAGAGATACTTAATGAGCTGACAAGCATGTCCATTCACTGCTCCTCTGATAGTTGGCATTTAGCCTCAGAGAAAAGAGAGCCTAAACAAAGGCCTGAAGCAGAGACAGTGAGGCAGCAAATGAAATGTGTATTGACTTCTTCTGCTCAAACTGTGAGCTACTGCTAACATTAGGCGGAGTAAATGAAGGGGTTCTTCCATGTGATGTCTTTCATATGCGTATTGCTGTTTGCAACATGCTACATTTTCAATGGGTGGTCATCTGATCATTTTTAATTTGAACAAAATTGGCTGATTTTTCTTTGCAATAGCAATTCTTTCATCAAGACTAATACACACATAAGCGCTGATCCAGGTAAGGGTTTTAACTAACTCAAAACTGAAAAGAAAAAATCAAAAAGTTGAAAAACAGTCACATACATTTACATATTGTGTAAAATGTTCAGTTAGGGTTGCATTACACCTTTATCCAAAGTGACTTCCATACAATGCAATACGTTAGATGTGATTACGGGACTTAAGGGTTAAGTGTCTGGCCCAAGGACATTATGACTGCTTGAATAGCTCCACTGACCCTATGATTGGTGGATCAGTGATTGGTGGATCAGTGATTGGTGGATCAGAGATTGGTGGATCAGAGCAACAACCTCAGCCACAGCCTCCCTAACCTCAAATAATTGTCCATAGACTTTTGGAGATAAGATGAGGCTTGTGAAAATCCCAAAACACATGATGACCAGTAGTTTTAGGTACCACGTGAACTTACAGAGAATTAATAATAATAACTTTGATTTTTATAGAGCATGTAAAACTCTAAAATGATGACAGAGACAATATACTGATTCTCTGAACTTTAGCACAAGGCCTGGTAAATGTTCCCAGGCTTACATAGAGTCTTAAAACAGATAAGAGCATTGGCTATTAGGTTGTACTGGAAAACCGCTGTAGCACTCAATGCAGTTGTTTGTAAGGATTGTTGGGTGACATACTGTATCTTTCAGGCTTTGAATCCTTTTTGTATTCATGTGTTTGTGACAGTGTGTTCACATGATGCTGTAAAGGGAAACAGATGTAGCCCAGAGACAGGCGGAGATGTCTCAGACTGCCACTAAAATGTGCCGTGACCCCGTGAATGACCCATACATCCACTATATAAACTGTTCTTATCTTATCCCCTGCACCTCAGATCCTTTTCTTCTCCAGGCATTTCCCCCTGCTCCACTTACTCAATCTTCTCCCCCTCATCCATGCTCCAGGTTTTTCCCTGTTCACTTTGATTACCAATCATCTAAGCTCATGGGAAGAAATGCTGTGGAGTGTGGGGGTAGGGTTGTTTTCCTCAAAGATCAAAAGATTGACCCGATTAACCTGTGAGCTTCTATCATCTGGACAGTCCTTTCCATTAGGGCCACTCCATGACACCTTCCTATCCTTTGCCCTTTAAGTTATGAGTCACTTTATCCAAAATGTAAGTATCCAATGCTCATCCCCTGTCCGCTTCAAAGTCAGTCATTTGTAGTTCCCTCCTTTTACAGGGCAAAGCTAATGGGTTGCATACTAACTGGTGCTTGACCTATATGGTCCAATTATAATGAATCAATGAGGGATTGGGTATGGCCAGAACTGTAGATGTTATATCAAACCCTTCTTTGTTCATGGAACTGTTCAAAAGCTGGGCTAATTAAACTTTAACACACTAACACTGGGACACATTTATAATGCAACAAACTCTTTGTTATACTGTATATGCGTATAAAACTCGGAAATATCTAATGTTGCTCCTATTTGTTGCTCTACTTCTGTTTTTCCGTCCATATTTGTATTTTCAGACATTACAGGTGATAGCCTAACCCTAACCCAATGGCAAAATGGACCAGCAGGATTTTCATCTAACCACTATTGTGAGGCGTGCAGCAAGTCATTCCAATAATGTGCCTACTGTATGTGTACGTTCAGTCTAATCTGAGAACAAAGTTATATGGATTTGAAGGTTTGTCTATCCCAAACACTTTTTTGATCTCACTTTGAATTGACGTCCAAAAGGATACAATATTAATGCCACAACTAATTACATTTTAAACATAATAACGAGCACCTAGGATCATATTTACACCAAATGTAGTCTATGAATAATCTTGTATTGGGTCTCATAGGATTTTTTAGAACATGTACATTTCTTTGCATTAAAACCTTCTCTTTTTTTTGCCCCATCTCATTATTCAGATGTTTTGTTTTTTAAAGAGTAAAAGGCACAGAGGAAGGTGAGAACTGAGGAAAAATTACAGAAAGCCTACAGCCTTGACACAAAAAAAGCTTTTGACATAAATAGAAAGAAATTCAACTTGAACACTGTATTTTCCAAAATAAGACCCCCATTATCATTTGTATGAACATCCTCCCATTCAGCGCCTTTTGAATCAATGACCAAACAGAACAAGGTCTGGTGTTTTGTGGCCCTTTGATTTTATTTCATTGATTCAAGTCTTTGGTAATTATCTGATCTGGCAGCAGAACCAGCTGTAAGGTCTGCTAAGGATTCAGAGGCTTTTAATGAGGACAGCCATGACATGTCAGCGCCAGATTGACATCCCCATCATCACTGCAATCATCACCACGGCGTTTTCCCATCGGTGCGGCAGACTTAGTCACAGCCTTGTCACGCAAGCCGACAAGAACTTGCCCTTGGTCAGGGGTCTGAAAGGCAGGACAAGGCGCCTTCAATGACTTGATAGGCTGACATGATGTGCACACGATCAGGTTTAGTGATCATAATGGAGTAGGCGCTTCTTTCTAAATCCCCGGGTATTGTGTCCACAGCTCAATAGGAAATGAGGTTGTTGCTTTGTTAGACGACCGATCACAGCATAGACAAGTTTTCCTTTGAGTAAGCAGTTAATTGGCTTCACCGGAAGGCAGAAGCACTCACTGAAAAAACTGAAACAGATTTCACATAAATGTATTAGGTTACTAAAAAGCAATCATATTGAAGTTTGAATAACAAATATTATGTGCAAGTTATATTATTGCTTTCAACTAACCTCATAAAGTTATGTGAAATGTGTTGGCATAAGACATTTAATTAAAGGCAACATTTCAGTTTTTTCAGTGCACATTCCTCTTCTGCTTAACCCTCATGGGCTGTAACTGACCTCTCACCAAACTCGACTTAACGATGGTCAAACACCTTTCAACCTATGGGCCAAACTGTAACAGAATTACATAGTTCAACCTACACACAGCAAGATCATCTGCAGCACATTACCTGTAAATACAGCTGATCTATGCAGGCACCAACCTCACCTTACAACGTCTGAGAGGAAACTGCAGTTGTAATTATATCAGAAGTCATGTTGTGTGTTCCCTGCGTTGTCAATTTGTAGCCCGGCCCGAAGAAAAACACAAACTCTCACTGTGATTTCAGTCCACCTGAAGAGAAGGAGGGAGCTTTTTTCTCGCAGGAGTCATGACTCTCTGTCAGCATGAATAATGTTAATGTGGGCTGAACATGCTGGTGCTCAGGGAGTCATTTGACATTGGAGCAGTGGGTGGTGTGTTCATGAGCCGTTTGACATGAAGGGGAACAAACGTGAAGCGACTCTCATCTCAAAGCATCTTAATGATGTGGCTGCAAGGTGGTCTGCCCTGCCTTCTGCCTCTCACTGCTATCAGGACAACCCCCATCCTACAAATTTCCCATAATGAGCTGTAACTCATATTACACCTTCTGAGCAAAAATGAGACACGATTAGATAAATAGCAAATATCTCCCAAGGATAGACATGTTCGTCTTCCTCTCCTCGTTACTGTTTCTCATTTGGATCACAGTTATGGATCAGATTTAAGATTTTCCAGTCAAATAGTTTCTCTGTTTGGCATGAAGCAACATAATCCTGAAAACTGATACTTGGATTTTGACTTTAATTAAATGTATTATATCGTAAAAATGTACATCAATGTATTAGATTCGTTGAAAGCAATAATATAACGTTGAACCTATTAAACTTAATATTAACACAGTAATGTGAAATCTGTTGACACAATACCTTTGATTAAAGTCAACTTTTCAGATTTTGTATCGCTTCTGAAGAGCTGACATGCCACTTCCATGTGAAAGTAAGGGTTTCAGAGGGATATGCTATCCATTTAAAGATGATTTGGACAGACATGGTTCCCTTTTACTTGGATATAATTGACTAAAAGGACAGATGAGAGGGGGATGAATCCCATCTTCCTATCTATGTGCAACTCAGTGGAGCAACAGTGGTTGAACTTGTGTGCTGCAACATGGAGCTGATAGGATTTGGCTTCTCTTTTGGGAAAAACACAAGTCTGTTTCAAAGGTGACCATACTTTAGGGAGTCACATTCTTTACATTTTTCAGCAAGAAAAAAATGTGGAGGGGGCAAATGCTCTGTTGTGAAGGAGCAGCCATGAAACAACAGTTAGTTCTAGCCTTTAATACATTCACAGTTACAGTCCTGAAAGACATCAAATCCTACAATGTGTTCATCTGTCACTCAGTACTTCCTGACTTTTTCTGGTTTGACACACAACACACCCACTATGAAGATGTCAATCTAAAACAATATAGACTTAAAGATTACTGCTGATCTTTAGTATCAAGCAGAAATAACTCCAACAAAAGAAGAAGCTAATTCTTTTAGGACTACATTTTGAGTATGAATGTAATTATCTAGTTTCAAGGTTTCAAGGTTTTATTGGTCATATGCACAGCATACACAACGTATATGTTGGCAATGAAAATCTTATATCCCATGCTCCTCCAACAACTCAACATACATGCTGCTACCCTAGTGTGTATTTGTAGTGTACAGTATAGGGGATTTAGTTTTTCATTGTAATGGAGGAATTTGTCACCAAGTGCAAAAGTGTTGTAATGGACATTAGAGCTCTATGACACAGAGTAAATATATATATATATATATATATATACGCTCTGTCAGTAGCCATAGCAAATGTCTGACCTTTTCTCATTTATTGTTTGGACTCAGCAGGAGGCTTTATGCTAGCTGGAGGCTTAGTTTTTTCACCAGCGGCTGTATTATAGCACCTTCCCTCTCTCTCCTCCTTCTCCTGCTCCTCACTCCACATTGACCCCATCATTCCTCCACCCCCCCCATCCACCCGTCCCTGTAGCAATCCTTCTTCCCCTCCTTCCTCCCTCTCTCTGGCACGCTGCTGAGTTATAGACCCATGAATCGCTCTGTTTCCAAGTCTCAGCATTTCTCGCTTGGCCCGCTGACCCTTCTTTATTACCGTGAACCCCCGTCAGTAAATTTGATCAGCCACACCCTGACTGATGATGATTCATTTCTCACCTCTGGTGAAGATCAATCTAAAGGCTTTCAATAATTCAATAAAAAGGCGTTCTTTGAAAAAAAAAAAAAGCTATACAGTATCAATGTTAATAAAAAAGCAAAATTATTCAATAATCTATTTGAAAACAGCAAATGATTTTCTCTGTCTTTTTCTCTCTCACACACACACTTCATTTCTTGCATATTTTCTGCCAAGCCCAAATTTAAAACTGAACCAGAGTCCGGCTTAATGCTGCAATGCAGGCTGGGAGGTGGGGACATAGAGAGGAGAAGGAAAAAAAAGGAAAACACAGAAATGTGAGTGAAGTCAAATTAAAAAGAGTGGGTGGGAGACCGCTTTTCATAAGAGTTTGTGTGAGTAGTTGTGTTTCTGTGTGGAAGTGGATTCCCCTAAAGTGTGACCCAGTGACAGACATTAGTGTTGAACACTAAAAGACATCTGGCTCTTTGCCAGGTCAGCTATAAACTGTTGCCATGTCAGCTATATGCTGTTGTACATAAGCTGCAAGAAAAAAAAATCTGTATTCTGCTATTCAAGGATGCTTGTAAACATGCAAGTATTATAAACGTGTGTTTTATCTTATTTTCTGCAATACTCCAAAATTCAATGGGAAATCCTATTGCTTTTTTACGAAGGAGCCCCTTGCAAAGCTCACTTTCGTGTCGCTCCTAAAAAAAATACCTCATCACTGCACCACTCTGCAGAGCACACCCTGTCAGATTGTACCATTATTTTTTCTCAAGTTGCACAAATATCTACAAGGACAGTTTGTAGCTCCTGCACCATCGCTCTCCATATGTCTCTGTTGTTAAATACCCTTAAACCTCACTTTGAAGCGTGTCATTTAAAGCTTTGCTGCAGTTTCAGTCTTCTTTAATAAGGTGACATTGAATTCCCAATGCAGTTAAGCATATTAATCGGGAACCCTACAGTCCCCAGCAAAAACAGTTTTAAACCTGCTATGAATTTCCAACAGATGGAATGTGGATTATCAAAGTCTTTATCTTGCAGTTATCATTGTTAGCTTTAGCTGTGTGCTATTGAAGAGGCTTCCTTTGGGGTCCTGTGTCCCCTGGATGTGTACATATTCCCCATCACTGTGTATTTTAATCAGGCTGCTGGAGATTGATCCCTGCAGCTCGTCATGTTAACAGCGGGCATCCATCAAAAAGGCCACAGCATTTTGCTCCTGTCAGCACCGGGCGACTCACACACATATGCGATGTCGGTGGATTGATGTACACACACACTCACACACTCTCCTTTGATAGACATGCCCATAGATCAGACCCACCCTGCTAGGCTATCCCAGGAGAGAAAGAGATATCTGAAAGGATATGGAGATGGATCAGAGTTGATAATATTCCGAGGAAGTGAGTCCAGTCACATCAACGTATGAAATATTTCATAAAATCACCACAGCAGCGGCAGTAACGTGCTGATATAGAGGTATATGTTGGGCTTATTTTTACTCAATAGATAGCACAAACCTGACTATATGTTTTTGTTTAGCTTTTCCATGTATTACTCTGGCAATGTATCTGTTTTTCTTCATTTCCTGATGTATTATTATAGCAACAATACCCAAGAGAGTATTTATTCCTGTGGAATATGAGATAGCTTATTTTAGATAGTTAACTTCCGTCTGATCCATTAAGGCCTGGGCTCAAAGGGGCTGGTGGTTAAAAACATGTCAGAATATGTAGATTGATGTTGGCTTTGTGTGCCAAGGATGTAAAATAGTTATCAGTGGAGTCAAACGCTAATGTTCCCAAATATCCACAAGGT
Source organism: Eleginops maclovinus (assembly GCF_036324505.1). Classification (NCBI taxonomy): domain Eukaryota; kingdom Metazoa; phylum Chordata; class Actinopteri; order Perciformes; family Eleginopidae; genus Eleginops; species Eleginops maclovinus. The sequence continues at coordinate 22,578,577 of NC_086359.1, read as the reverse complement.
GATTCATTTTAATAATGTATGAGAAAGGAAGTGGATGTGGTCACAGGAGTGTTCGCTTCATGCCTCATTATGGCCTGTCGGAGAACCACATGTATCTGTCCCCTCACCCCTCGGGTCTGTGGATAGTCTGAAGAGTGATATTTGCTGAGTACAGTCTTTTAGGGTTAGGGTTGGGGTTACACATAGATTTAAAGGAATGTGAATTGAGTCATAAACGTTAATTGTATAACCTTGTGTAGTCCAGTAATCAATAACTGAACACACTGTCCAAATACTACAACTTAAAGCATTAGCTTGCATTTCTGCAGATTTGTCCTAAACAATAAAGTGGTGCAAGAATGAGTCCTAAAACCCAGAAAAAAAACAGAAATTACTTAGCATTTAAGCACTTCCTGTTCCCTTTTCTCAAAGTCAATGTGTTTTTGTTAGAAAGTTCTAAATAAGGTCTGTGGTTATGACAAGTTTACAAGATGTTCACGTTTTGTTCTACGAGAGTAAATATCCCACTGGTGGATGTTGGACGTGTCTATGTCAAACTGAGGTTGCAAACAAATGTAAGAAAACTACTGAAAGTCATCACAGCGAACACTAGCAGCCTTTAGCTTAGCCGTTGTGAATCGAAGCCATGCAAACCGTGATGTAGTTGGTTTATAGCATGAAGTGACCTCTTGGTTTCTGTCAATTGCATTTAAGCTTAAAAAAATCACAAAGTTGTGTGAATATATGGAGATTATCCTGCTGAACAGATCAGATAATAAACATGTGTTTGCCACATAGCTTATTTTTCTGCAATAAACCGAAATTCAATGGGGAAATCCCATTGTGTTTTGTCAAGGGAGCCCTTGCAATGTTTACTTCTGAGTTGCCCTACAAAAATACATCATCACTGAACCGCTCTATAGTTCGAGCTCATTATGAACATTAAAACTTGCTTTATTGCTTGATTCTCAATAAATGAATTCAGCATGATCAAACTGGCCATTAAATTATCCCTATTTGTTGTGTGTGTTGCAAAGTTTATTGGAAGCTAAAATGGAGTTTCCCAAGTTTAAGTAAGAGAGATAAAATGGGTTGATAGATAATGAGGGAATTTTATTCCAAAAGGTTTTGTGGAAGATATTCACTAACTCAGACTTTCTATTTTTTACTAAGCATTGATTCAAGAGTGACTTTAAATATTGTGAACTTATTCTTTAATGGTTAATCATGCTAAAGGAATGATTTGCATTTGAAAGTTCTCAGATACAAAGTGGTGCCATAAAATGTTACGCTTAATCATCCAAAATGCTTGCCAGTTTTCACTAATTTATGGCAAAAGGGGGATACGCTAATAGGAAAGGAATTTTTTATTCTTGGATTTTCAGCACCTGACATGGAATTAAGTGTAAATCTATTTTAAATCCTATTATGAGTTGTTGCCATTTTATGCTTTTATTAGATAAGTGCAGAGGGAGGACATAAAATGAGGAGAAAGACAGAGAGTAAGTGCCAGAGAGGGAGATCACATGGTTATAAAGTTTAACAATATTTTGTGTCTCTACTTGAACATGCATTTCCTGATATGCAATGTGCATTAGTTATCAAACATGAAAGCTCTAGACTGTTACATACTGTACAATTGCATGGATCTCCAGATTCACTGAACCTCTTTATTCCTCTTTCCCTGTCTGTCTTTAAACAGCTCATTTTACAGAAATAAAGGCAACACTTTTCAGAACTGCAGCACCGGAAGTATACATGAGGAACAGTTTAACGGCAGGAACAGTGAGAGGTATGCATATTCTTGAGAAAAAAATATTTTGGCGCAAAGCCCAGAATTCAAAGTAAAGACTTTTACTTCAAAAGTCAAATAAAGTTAAAACCACAGCTGAACCACAATCCTTGTTTATAACCGAGCAAACAAATGAGAAGCAGGATGACGCAGATGGGCGCTCACACTCTCACAGAGTGTGCACACTGCTCCAAAGATGAAATGGTGCAGTGTGTTGGTTACCAATTTATAATGAGGCACCCATCAGGGGTTTACAAGTTGTAACTTTTGGCTTTATTAATGTGAATGCAAAATTCGACATGCTTTCGTCAGTAATAATCCAGTACTAAGGAAAACATTGCAGTTTTCATGTTGAGAAGCTGCTCTTTATCCTATAAGCAGAGCCTTGTTTTACCCTTTTAGCTCTTCTGTTAATTAGGGAGACCTCATCACTCACATGAATATGCAAATTACTTTTTCAACTCGCATGCCAATGTGGCCAATATTGTATCCAATATTCAGTTTGACTTCCCTGCCTTATAGAAAAACAAAAAAGAGATCAGTTACAGGACAACAGCAGGAGAACAATCAATATATTATAGTCTTTGAATTTGAATTTGATCAAGAACTGAATAGAATGATGAATGGAATTATTTTTCGTTTTACATACCGCCCACAGAAGATTTGGTGCGGAATTTGGAGAAGATATGCCCACTCTCTTTTAATGTCAGTCAAACTCATGTATTTGGGAAGAGATGTCTCTGAAATACGATGATTGGAGATCTCATAGCAGGTTTTCCATTCCCTGTCTGTGGGCCTCATTCTGAGGCTCCCTAAAATAAAGCTTAATTTTGAACAGGGTCAGAATTTCTTAGTTGAGCGTGACACTGTAGGAAATAGTTAGGGCTGAGTAACGAAAGCTGATAAGATCAACGCACTGTGTTGGAGAGAAACAAGCTCTGGGGGGAAAGGGACTTTGCAGACCATTTACATGCACAAACACATCCTACAGGGAAGGGAACAGCCCGAAAAGTGTAATAGGGCCTCTTTAACACCCAAGGAAAAAATAAAAAAATGTCAGTAAATCAGCCAACAGAATGTTTGCCAGCAGTGGCACACAATCAGAAACGGCCAAATAAGAATACAATGCCTTCCTATGTTGTTTTTACATTTCAATATGTTGATTGTTTAGAACAGACTTAACATATATATACCTAAAATAAAGTCAGTGGTTAGCAGAAGCTTAAGAGATGTTCACATTTTGTTCTACGACATAAAATAAGTAACTGCCATTAGCCCAGATTGTGCCGGTTTATTAGTGTCATCACAACAATGTCTCTAATCAAAGTCTGTGAAGAGAGGAGGTAACTTACTCTCCTCAGCTTCAGCTCTACACCACACTACTCTGACCGGGACCACTCTGTCCACCGAGCACACAGAGACCAATTCATTCAGCCTTCCATGATGTATTAATAAAGACAAGACAAATGAGTTAAAGGACAAGGTGATATCCTGAAATAACAAGTCAGGATTGAAATGTCACATGACTATCATAAGTCAGCAAAAGTGCAGACTCACTGTTGGAGGTTTATAATCCACTTTACTTACTGAGTGGTTCGGGACAGCCCTCAATGTGGCAAATCTTCACAAATGTGTCAGGCTCAGTTCTCAGGTTGAGACCAAGTTGTCCCTATTTCAGCATTAATTTACCATATAGTGAAACAGATGATGTTTGAGGTCACACAGTTTTGTGAAAAACAAATTCACAAATTCGCAAACTGTGCCTCAGACTCTGTAAACCACATCACTCTTCTGGACCCAATTAACAACAGCAAGGAGTGTCTCCCCCAACAGGAGAGACTTTGCATGCCCTGGGGCAGGAACAACAAACAGCCAGCCTTGACAGCCTCTCCTGTTGAATAAACAAGCTCTGGTGTTAGAAAGCTGACTGATACACAAGTATAATGAACAAATTTTCAATAAGTTCGACATCCTTTTCCTGACACCCAAGAAAAGGACAGGGAAAATCTCCAGTAATTCACTTCGAGCAAACACAAGCTTCCTCACAAACTTTCAACAGTACAGAGAGACTGTCAGATTTTTAAAACCAACACCATCTGCTGCTTGAAACCCCCCCCCCACACACACACACACACACACACCACCGCACACCTAATCGCCTCCCTAACGTGGATATGGATTTTGATAATTGTACTTATTACCTAGTGCTTATGCTGTCTTTGCATGGTCTACAAACTTGTAACACTACATGAGCAGAAATAAAACAAGATCAAGATCCACGATGTTCAAATTAACCGACTCTGGTATCTCTGGGGGTCCAGGCTCCCAGGGGTTGTTGCTTCTTTTGCCCATTTGTTACAACTGCACAGGTTTTTAAATTGGCATATTGACGAGGCAATTAGGGTTAGGCGATAAGGAGAAAATCAGAACTAACTCATGATCAACAAAATATTAACAGAATCTGATTTTTGATAAATAGCAACTAGTAATGTGAATTTAATGGCTAAGTGTGTAAGGGTCATTTATAGAATAGCTAGAACAGTTGGAAATTCAGAGAATCTCATCACTTTACTGTTATGCAGACTTTAAAGAACCCCTATTATGCAAAATGCACTTTTTAATTACCATGGAGTTGCTCGGGTGGGGGGTGGAGAGCCAGTAACACGTCTGCAAAGGGGCGTGGCCAGCTGCAGCTCATTAGCATTTAAAGCTACAGACATAGAATCTGCACTTTTGGAACAGGGCTGAAACAGAGGGGTTTATGGCATGTTATAATTCATGATCTGTTTGGTATTTTCAACAAAAAAACTTCAGACAGGTTCTGTATATCTATATCAAATTATAGAGACTGGTGTGTTTTAAAAAAAAATGTTTTTAAGATATGTTTTTGGGGGCTTTTTTTAGGACAGTAGAGAGTGACAGGAAAGTGGGAGAGAGAGTCGGGATGGGGACCATGGGTCCGGAATCAAACCTGGGTCGCCGGCGTAGGGTGCAGGTGCCCCAGCCAGTTGCGCCATGGCCGGGGCTGAGACTGCTGTGTTTTAAAGAACTCCAAATTGAAGAAGAACTCACATTGCTTGTCATGGCTCTATTGCTGTTTTCTGACAACATAGATTTGGTTAGTTTTAGACACCAAATCTACTAGGTTAAGCTAAGGGAACCATCACAAAAAGGAATGAACCGTTTCCTGCTTCAACGTTTGTTTTGTTTGTATGTTTTGTGTGCTTTGATGCTGTCACTTTCCATTAGAGAGCTATCTCTCTGGTATCCAGTGTCATAATGGAAACAAAGCATTGTAAGAGGATTTCAACTGAATCCTAATCCTCTAATTTAATAATGAACACAAAAGAAATAATCACAGTCATCATCTCATTCGACAAATTTATTGTATTTCCTTAACAGGATTTAGACCATTCTGCAAACAAATTGATAATCAAGCAAAAAAATTCACTCAGTGCAGCTGCTGCACACATACAGTCAGAGCAGAGACACGGATTAGTGCAACTGTAGCTTTTCATTAAGATCACACTGAATATAAAATGAATAAGGGTTATAACAAATTTAGAGCATCAGTAAGCATATAATGCATCATCTTATTGTAGCAGAAGAGGAGTGTGAGGTATGTGAAGAATAAATCTCAATGTTAAAAATGTAGGATTCTGAAGGAAATTACATATAAAAGGATCAAATATAAATCCTAACAATAAACATTGGATTTCAAAGAAGAGGCTTCTAGAAGTTATCTAAAAACAGCATCTCCTTAAAATGTAATATAATTATTCATAGCAACGCGGTAAATTAGCATCCCTATTTCTAGACAAACAACAGCACTTTAAGTGGAAACAGAAAACAAGAGGATCTTCAAAGGACTGCCTGCCGAGTTGCTGGAGAGACTGAGGGAAACAGAATTCCCACCGACTGAAAAAACACAGAGTTTTTTGCATATGTTAGGACTCAGGGACAGAAGTGCTACTCCATTAAATCAAACATTCTCTACACATGTAAATTATTTAAATGATTACACTAAAAATAAAAGATAAATTCCTTGGAACAGGTTCAAAAATTCAAACCCTCGGTGAGACCCTGCCTCAGCCTCTCCTTTGATCACTGGTGGCATATCTGCTGATAATGAGTGAGCTGCAAACAGCGGCCTGGATTAACATTTCAAATTCAACAAATCAGCTAATTAGCTAAACGGAGAGAGAGGCAGCAGTGACAGAGCAGCCGGAGAAGCAGAGTGTTTCCCTGGTCACAGTGATGTCCTGCATCTCTGTTTCTAATGCTGCTGATGTGAAAGTGTTACCATCTATATTTGGCAGAGCTTTACTCCCTCTGAATGAAAAGCAAATCCATTGTAAACATGTATTATTTAATGTGTTCAGCAGTTGCTTTATACTGCCAAACTTCATTAATATGTGGTATATTTCTACGTGCAATGTACTAGAACTTGGGTTTATTTTTAAAATATGCATACACAATTCATTTTAGACTTTGAGAGGGATGTTTTTGGATGTGGAATATTTACTTCAAATGTTTTGTCCTATTTTTAAACTTGGGATTTTTGAAAGAACACTTTCGTTCACTTTTAACAGTATAATGTATTCATGTATTAATGATATATTATACTATTTTGTTATGAAGCTTTAAACATGTTCATATTCCCCTTTATTTATTCCAAACTTGTTCCCAAACCTTAACCATGTGTTTTTTATATTAACCATGATGTCGAAACTTCAAAGATAAATTATTCAGCCTGAAACGTGATTTTCTGTCCAACCTTACAGGTGTGTGTTTATTTCAACCTAAACCGTGACCTTGGTCTAAACTAAACCCAACCAAAAAAAAAACGTAGCTCTGTCCAATCATAAACTAAATGTATTTTCCCAGAGTGATTAGCCCCAGCGTTAAACACAAAAAAGATATAACAATAAGAGAACATTAGAAAGTGTAAACAGTAAAAGCATTAAAGCAGCTGACAGTGGTGAACAGGTGGAGGTGTACATGATCACCAGAATCTGCAGTAGGTTTAAGAACAGAAGATACAAACAGGGCTAACTCTTATCAGAGGCGAAAGAATAGATGATGGGTGTAACAGTGAGGTCCTCAATACACACAACAGCTGAGGCGGACACACCTGCACTGTACTTGGCATAATAATTCACTATGAGAGGAAGACGAAACCACCTCAACCATCAGATCTCTGGATATGCAAGACCGGCCAGTTCCAGACGGAGCTGGTGGACCAGAGACACAGCTGTTTTCCTTTTATTCATTAACAAAGGGCAAAAGAAGTAACAGAGCTTTTTTTGAAGCTCAGCGCAAAATCTTTCAGGAAGATATGTATACGTTTATTACCCATAGCTGCATCAGCTCATCATGGGCGTTCTCTTTAACCAATTACATTTCACCTCAGTCTCCAGCAGCCAATCATCGTACTGCAGTCAAACTTTAGATGATTCTCCTCTCTCCTACAGTCAGCTGTAATTTCAGGTGGTTTTGATTCGGCCGACCTCCACCCATCCACCTCCATTCATCATATCCAGCACCCAGGAGAGCTAATCCAAAGACCTGATCACACCTCCTCTTCTTCCCATCTCCTCATCAAATCCAGGTCTTCAACATCACCAGCAAGTGTTTTTTTTTCCCCCTTCAGATACACAATATCAGGATCGGGGTCTAATCTCCAAAGACTGTTAACATTTCTATCATATGGCGCATGTGTCAATAAATGTTCTTTAAACACAAAATCAAGTTCTTCTTGATTGAACTGACAATAATTTGGCGCCAAAGCAAGAGGCTGGAACTGAACACAAACCGACCTGCCGAACTGAGACATATGGAAACGTTTAATTGGCATATTTATTTAGTCTTGTATCTGTTACTTTAAAAAGTCAGAGGTGCACTTAAGTTAATATCTTACCATTTGTTTTGTGATGCCTGAAAACACTGGCAAACTCCTTGTGTGTGAAAACGTACATATATGCGATTTTTGACATCCTCCTGGATCCATCTTTTTTACATGCATTCACATGATCATTTATGATGTGCTACCGTGTTATTTTATTATCTTTCTTAATACACACATTTATTGCATGTGTGTACTCTGTCATCTGTCATTTTTCCTGAGGTTTATAAAAAAAAATCCCCCGTTCATTGTGGGGTTTCTTTGGATTCGTTGTAACTGCAAGTGTCTAAAGACAGGGTGTGCGGTACACACTTTAAAGCCCCGCAATTTGTGGAATTGGGTTCTAAAAATACAATTACATTGATTGATTAATTGATAAACCTAATTCTGATTAGTTGAGTTAAGAAGCTGTCACTTTGGGCACATGCACAGAGCAAATAAAGGTTAAAAAAAAAAAAAAAATGTGTTCCCTGAATGCATCAGCTAGTGTGTTAGTGTGTTTCTGCATTTAGCCTGCAGAACAACTGAATCCCAAACAGCTGAGGGGTGCTCTGGGGTATGTATCAGCAGGGGAAACAATACAGGTGGGCAACATGAATGAATAAGGATGAGGAGAAACAAATTGAGGTTATAAATAGCTCAAACAGCGAGACAACTGCGCTTCAAATGAATGCACAGAACAAGCAAATGAGCGCAGGGACTCCACTCTGTCGGTCTCGGCTGGTCGCGCTTTGGAACATCTGTCACTTATTTGATGCTGCTTTAATTGAAGCGCTCACATGCTGGAGGAGAGTAACTAATGATCAAGCATTCACAAATCCACTAATTAATCAAGTGTAAAGAACACCTAACGTGGACTAACATTGCACAATTGCATGACCCTGTCTAACACACTGATCCTGTAATTTTAGATGACTGTCAGTGGAAACATGTGACCTCTGACCCCCTGCTGTATGTGCACTGTTGTGTTGATTATGACTGAGAAAAATCTGTTCATGAATAATAATAACCTGATACTAAAAGTCGAGATGGCCCGGTTCACTTGAGTAAAAATCACCTACTAAGCGCATAAACCCCCAAAGGTTTATGAGCTTCTAAATTTGCTCCTGCATTGTGCGCCCTGCTGCACATGTTCATTGGCTCTGACTGACCCTCTCCTTTTGCTGTGCTAGACATCTCTTGCAAACATAAAAGTGATTGAAAACTTTAAATGTACCGAGTTCTTATTCACCTGGTTTGTAGTTCCGTGTGTCTCTTAAAAGGCTTTATATGCGTGTCTTTTATAATGGTGGTCTATAGGACTTTTTTTTGGGGGGGTAGATGTTATTTTTTACTTTACTTGACGTTTGACCTGAATCTAATGTACTGTATACCTAAACGTATAACAAACCTCAATGTCACATTATAAGTCTTAATTTATTGTCAGATTTCACCCCATTCTGTAAAGCCACAAACTTAAGAAGACTTTCCAGTATTTGCAAATGCAAAGGTTTATGGGTAGACATTACATTTTAAACACACCAGTTTGCGAGTAACACCCAGAAGGCAGCACACTGTCATTATATTTGAATCATCTACTAAAACAGTATACATGTAGTTATCCCTTTTAACACCTTTTAACAGTGAGCAGAAGAAAATCAATAAAAAAAATAGCTGACAAGCCATGATTATTATTATGTTTTTTACTTACTGTGTGTGTGTGTGTGTGTGTGTGTGTGTGTGTGTGTGTGTGTGTGTGTGTGTGTGTGTGTGTGTGTGTGTGTGTGTGTGTGTGTGTGTGTGTGTGTGTGTGTTTGCATGTGTTCCTATTAGAGAGAGGAAGGGAGGGTCTGGACTGCTGCCAATGTCGCCCATGATGAAGCATTAGCATACCGCCAGTTAGTAAAAAGGGTCTTAATGCAGGGGAGAACCCTGGTGGGCACTGCTTGCTTTTTGTTGTTCACAATGCATAAAACCTTTAACAATGCACATTAAAGAAAGTTTTTAAAAAGTCACTGAAATATGCCTTGGTTTTAAAACAGGCAGGTGCTGGTTTATTTGCTGCTGAAGCATTTTCCACTGCGTATGCATCTAAATGCCTTGGATATAGATTCATTGGTATGCTGAGTGATAAATGAGGCCCATTATTGCTGCTGCAGGGTCCGCAGATGAAAATTAGCCTGTATGGCGAAATCTGGCACATCTACATGATGGACTCAAGTGTTCGTGATAATTAATGTGCAGCTTCTTAGAAACATAAACATATAATTTCTCTATAAATTAAAAGGTATGAATGTAGTCTTCACTCAATGCAAACACAAAGTTAGTGTGGTGTGCACAGGTTTGGTCAATGTGCTGACTATGAATGTGTGTGTGTGTGTGTGTGTGTGTGTGTGTGTGTGTGTGTGTGTGTGTGTGTGTGTGTGTGTGTGTGTGTGTGTGTGTGTGTGTGTGTGTGTGTGTGTGTGTGTGTGTGGGTGAAAAAAAACTGAAACATTGACTTTGATTAAATGTATTATGTCAAGAGATTTCACATTAGGTTAGTTGAAAACATTAATATTAAGTTTAAATACAAAATATTAGATTCAACTTCAAAATAATATTGCATTCAACTAACTTCATACAGTTATATGAAATCTGTTAACATAATACTTTTGATTAAAGTCAACGTTTCACTTTTTCAGAGTGTGTGTAAGAGAGGTCCTCCCTACTGACGGTGCAGAACAGGTGGGTGCTACAGAGGAGTGTGCCAGCACTGCAGAGGTTGCAGAGGGGGGAGGGGTTCCAGTGAGACGAGGGAGCAGGAGGCTCTGCACCGCTAAGGTAGAACACAAGACACCTTTCTATCTGTTCTTCAATACCTCTTTAATGTGATATTTCTCTCCCTTCATGTTGCCACTCTCTTCCTCTCATCTCTGGGGTGTGTGTGGAGGCACAGTGATGAATAATATACCTCAGTGGACACGCAAGTCCCAGCGGGACGGGGACTGTCGCCTATTACGCACCCGTCCATCTCCAAAAATACATTTTCAAATCAATTACCAGTTGATGCGCCCACTGCAAAGCTAGAAAAGCCAAAGTGAGTAATGAGGAAAGTTTTCAGCGACCACTTATCGATGTCACATGCACGTACTGTAGGTGGTCCTGAGAGATCCAAAACACTGAGAGGCGAGAGGAGCGGCAGCAACGCCCGGCACCAGTTAACTGTATTTTTACTGAGTTGTTTTGTATTGGTCCCTGCTACCTACAATATAATCAGTTAACATTGTTTTGAGCAGTGCAAGCTTCTTCCTGTAATCATGGGCAGTTCTAGGGGGGGCCAACAGGGGCCAGTGCCCCTGTAACACAGTGCTTTGACCCCTAGGGCCCCCCTCCAAAAGAATAAATCTATGATAATGCATTTGGTTATGGTGTTGCAGCCAATACTGTGCTGTAAAATAACAGGATGGGTTTTGTTCAATAATGTAATTAAATAAATTGAATCTAAGTTACTGAAACACATTGCTGTTACTAAAACAAATACCAATACATATTAAGAAAATAAATTCAAACAATGTTTGGCTGTGTAAATAAAGTCTTTATTACATCAAATTGCATTTAGGTTAACGGTAAAGTAAGTAACTAAACTAAAATTGTAACTCAGTCATTGACACAAACTCTGTTACTAAATCAAAAACCAGTAATGGTATTCTATATTTATTCTGTGCTTTATACTGAAGTGAAAACTTTTAAATCTTGAACACTGTCTTTGTCTTTGTACAGCATTAAATGTGCCCCTCTCATTTAATAACTGGCCCCAGCTCGGCCCCCCAGTAAAATTGGTGTAGAAACGCCATTGCCTATAACATTATGTCTGTTGTCCTTTTGTTTCGTCTGTATTGATCTGTTGTGGCAGCAGGGATTGGACTCAGCCATGAGCAAAATAGATGCAGCTTTGAAACACAGCAACACTGAGAAAGCACCTGGTGTGTGACTGTCATTTGTAAACTGTCATATTGTTCCGATGTCACGGTGCAGTCACGATGTTATTGCCAATGTTGATGGTTGCAGTCAGTTGCACAAAACTGTAATTATGTGTAATAATGGTTGTTGTGCTGTGGTTCGATACCCTGGCTAGATCCCAACTGTGTTTTAGGCATAAATTAGTTAAGCAAGGAATTTACACTGAAGAAATTCTGTGCATTCTGCATGGGGATCACAATGTTCCCATACACACAATGTAAACAACCCTTATTATCAGTCTATTCTTTAATTCAGTACAAAAATGTGGTTGAGTTTACATTTTTATAGTATCTAAAATGTCTTATAACTTGGGATAATCAACACACACACACACACACACACACACACACACACACACACACACACACACACACACACACACACACACACACACACACACACACACACACACTAATATCAATTAAGTATGATATAGTCAAGATTGTACATGCCCACTGAAATCAATCATAATGTTTCGTACATACAGATAAACTGTACATAATTACTCATTTAAAGATCCTACCTCTTCGGGTAAAAATAAGTTTAAGTTCTTGTGTGTTATGTTGTTATGTGTGTTCCTTTTGGGACTCTTTGTGATCTGTGTTTTGTTTTTATGTTAACCTTAACACATGTTTTTATTGTATTCATGTTTCTGTATTCTTATTTGGAACTTTCCTTTGTGAAGCACTTTGTGAATTTTATTTCTGTGTAGTTATATAAGTTATATACTAAATAAACCTCCTAATTGCACCTCCTTCCCCATAAAACATTAGCTAAGCTGTTTTCTTGATTAATCCTGCATTGTTTACATGTTTCTTACAGCCCTAATTGCAGTCTTCTTCTTTACTGCCTTTCTTGGTGCGTTGCTTTTTTGTTGGTGTAGGTCTGATGCAGTGCTGTACAAAATACGTTTTTAACCAACAACACACTCTACAGATGTAGTTCACCTGGAAAATGTCACTGTAAAAGTCACATTCATAAAACAGAACCGGGGCCTGCGTCCTTTGGCATTGTTCCAGTATCAGTGCAGGTCCGGTGTTTGCATCCGGGAACCAGGCCAGCTCCAGAATAGATGAGGATTATTCTGCAGTGATTTGGTCCAAATGTGGTCAAAATCTAGATCAGGTCTGTACTGGATCATTTTGCAGCCATTTGTTATTCTCTTCCTCTTTTTTTACAGAGGTGACGGCAGTGAGGCCCAACTTTAAAACACTTTAAATCACACATTTACAGAAGCTTAAATATGTTTGTCTTCAGGTCCCCTCTTACGTTCTTACTCATACATTTCTGACAAACTAAAACATTTTCACATCCCCGAATCTCTCCACATTAACCTAACTTTAACATAATTTTAAAGGAGTTAGGAGAATGGACCAGAGATGTATGAATTATGAAAAGATATAAAATAAGACTAAAAGACAAACAATGTGCTCCCTCTCTCGGCTCAGGACCAAGCTTCGATCATAACTTCGATAACTTTTTACCATCTGTTTTTTTAAACACAATAGTCATGTTCATTTTATTAACCGCGTTTGTTCAGACAGCTGAATGTGCACTCAATAATAATAACAATAATAATACCTTTCATTTAAGGCGCCTTTCATGACACCCAAGGAAACCGTACAATTTGTTGAATAGTCGTAGAGTGTGTACACAGTAGCGATGAATGGTAAATCCTGCAAAAGCTAACCCATCTGGATCAAATACCGAATAAGTGTATAGGGGATATCAATCCAATCACTGGTGACTCATCATTTCTATTTGACTTTCCAGTTTGACTCTTAATTCTTTCCTCTTATTCCACGTGCAATTTTTGAATGAAATCCCTAATGTATGTATGAAGTGCGTTTTGAACTCCTGCCCTGAATCATGGGAATTCAAACCACAGTCTGTATTAAACAAAGCAAATGTACTGATTGATTGAAGATGCTCTGCTGATAATTCCCTTAAAGCTAGACCATCCAGTAACTGTGGCAACAGGAGAGCTATTCTCTCATCTGCTTTGTTTACCCCATGATTTAATTCTGCTCCATGCACACCGGTTTGACAAACATTGTTCAGACAGCATCCGTAAACTGATAGCTTCTGCATGTAAAACACCTCAGAGGAAGGTCTTTGTTGGTGTAATAGGGGCTAACATTCATGCTGTTACATCAATTTATGAGGCAGTATTACACTTAATACTGGTGAATATGGTACAGTGCATTCTGACAGAAGGTGTAAACTTCAACATTACAGCAGGCAGTGTACACCGCCCACTGACATGAAGCTCTTAGAGAGGGTACTCCAAGGATGTGGAAAAAGAAATGTACTATCTACACAACAAATTGCTCATTCATTCACTCTCATACCACTAAATAAGACTGGGCTGGAGTCCCTCCCAGTATGCACTCGGTGGAATCCAGTCACTACAGCCACGTCAATTCTGGTAATTCTAGTGAGAACTCACACATTTGTTTAAGGAAATGTATAATATATATTTAGTCACTGTGTCGCAATTCTCAGACATTCATTTGAAGAGTACAATGGTAATCAAGTAAAAACACAGAAAAAGACATGGAGGAAAGAAAGAGGAATAGCCATAAACAACTGATTGAGGTACTAGATATTACAGAGAAGAATCAACATGATGTTTGTTTGTCCTAGTTGTCCAAAATGCAGTTATTGAGCAGCTATTAAACACATCAGCAATATCACTGATTATTCATCTTCGTGCCCAGGTTTTGTGTCTTTATTCGTTTTCATGGACCCTTTTTTTGATGGCTCTCTATGTTGTTCTCACTGTAACAAATACATCAAAAAGAAGTAAATCAAAGTTTATTTTAACCAGCTTGTTAAAATAAAGTCTGAGACAGAAAATCTGCAGACCAACCTCTTTCTTTCTACGGCTCCTCAGAAAACACATGTGACTGGGATTTGATTCTGGATAGGACGTTGTAGTTCCAACTTATATGTATACAAAGTATTATAATTAAAACTTGAAGTCAAATTGTAGTGCAATATCTAAACAGATTTGTTGTATCATTGTTGTTTGTTCATTTTAATATCATTACATATTTAACAGGGTTTTGTCTGAACTGGGTAACAGTAAGTGACTGTGGTCACTGTGGTAAGAGGGAGCAGAGACCTTGTTACCAAAATGCAGATTTTCCCCGAAAAGTGATGCCAGAAAACAATATTTCTGTTGGTCAGAAAGTAAAATTACTCCAGAAATATGAAGATGGCATCAAAGTTCAGGTCAGACGGCAGACACTGCTTTGTTTTTACCGAGAATAAATATGGGATGGATGTCCGGTGGGTGTGCCGGGGGACGAGTGGCAGGCAGCAGGCTGACACTGAAACTGAGATTTCTGAATTACATCCTTTCTTTTACTCTCCTTTTTTCTGGAGAGGAAGTAACTCTGGATTTATTTGTTGTTTGAGGTGCGATATATGACTCAGGTGCTTTAAGACATGAAGAAACTATTATTTTCAGCTTCGCTCTAATGCAGTATTTTCTTCGGGAAGTGGGCGGGGCCGTAATTTTGGCCCTGGATTTTGTATCCGATTTCCAGTGATTTGGCGTTTCAAAGATGCCGGCCACTTCCACACTGCAGTGACACCAACAATCATTGTACAAAAATAAAAATGGTCTAAGGGAAACCCGAAATACAAGAATGAACATGACATTAATTAATTAACAGTCCAGCAGTGGCTCAGTAGTCCAGCAGTGGCTCAGTAAGTAGGGGCTTGGACTGGGAATCGTAGGGTCGCCGGTTCAAGTCCCCGAACAGACTTGAAATATGGAAGGTGGACTGCTACTTGGAGAGGTCCCAGTTCACCTCCTAGGCCCTGCTGTGGTGCCCTTGAGCAAGGCACCGGACACCTCCAATCCCCCCTCCCCATTGCTCCCCGGGCGCTGCACGATAGCTGCCCACTGCTCCTAGTACTAGGATGGGTTAAATGCAGAGGAACAATTTCACTGTGTGTGCTCTGCTGTGTGCATGCATGTGACTAATAAAGAGGGTTTCATCCTCCGATTCTATCTATTAACATACGCTTAATATCAGTCCTTCAAGACCCAACCTAAAAAAGATTTTGTTTTTAGTTGTCCATCATCCTGCAGTCTTAACACCTCCTCCCTTCTCGTGTTCTTCTCCACAGCCTGGCCCCTTGTTAATGGTAACAGAAAAGGTCAGCAGCACTCCTGCATGACCTTAGGCCCTTCCTGATGTCAAACACCAGGGTCATTCAGACTTGTCTCCTCTGGTAAAGAAGAAGCTTATTCGACAAATCAGTCACCACTACAGCACATTGACAACCACAGAAATCAAATTACTGAGCACCGAGGGCACAGACGAATGAAATCCTGTTTGTAAGCTCGTGATCTGCTCGCTTTTGTGTAATCTTTTTTATTTAAAGACTGTACTCACTCCACTGTGCTGTGAAATTTCAGGACAGCTACCCAATTAATTTCTAGCCACTGGTATGTCAGTCCTATCACTGCAGCCGGCATTACTGTTGACATGTTGGAGAGTGCTTCTGGAATGCATGCTTCATCCAGCGCTGCGGACGGATAAGCCCTGTGCGTTTTGGGGGACATAAATCCATTTTCAACATATGTGTGCCCTCCGCACACTGAATCCACACATTCCCCTCCATAATAACGCTATCGACACAAAGGAAGCACAAATGCTCAAGGTTGTGCACGGCTGTCAGTTATTTTCTCCTTGGACGGGATTACAGGTTCTGAGAAGAAGAAAATGACCTTAAAATATCTGCCGGGGGAAGATTACCTGGAATTGAATTATTCAAATGTATGAATGCAATTTGAGATAAGGCAACAGGACTCTTCCATATGTCCTTTGGAACAGGTTGAACATGCTAAAGAGATGTTTATTATAACGTTTAAGCGGAACAGTAAGCTTCAATACAAGATTTCAACTGATGAAACCAGCAGTTCACAGCTTATTCTGAAACACAGTGTTTAGATTTTTGCAGTAAATACCTGAAAGCATGTCAGTTACAATGAGGCTTTGATCTTACTTTTCTTTACTGATGCTATTTGATCCATTCATTAGGAAGTTATCAACGGGGAAAAGCTGGAGTTGACATGTTCTGAAGTTAAAAGGATCAAATGACAGTTTACATGTTAGGACTCCCATTAGAAACATTTTGTTTCTTCTGAAAGAATTAGGATTCAATCAAAGTGGATATTTCAGTCAAGTACGAACTCATTTCAAAGACACAATTATACTCCAAAATATTCAGCAAAGAAGGTACATTCTTTTAAAAGACCTATCTTGGTCATTAGGGACTAATTCTTTTAGTTTTTTCCAATCAGATTTCATAAAACCCATTTAACTAATATCTGGGATTCGGGAACTGTTTGACATCACATCACTACAAAAAAAAAATGTAACTGATGAAGGAATGCAATCAGCCAGAATCCACAGCATGCCATTGAAATGAGAAGTTCCAGGGTACAGGATAACAGCCTGAGCACAACGGAGGTCTAATTGGCAAACAGTCAAATGTGTCAGGAAGGCAAGATAGCGAGTCATGAGCTTCTTCATTCTGTAGCTGTCATGCCTTTCTACCTCATTCTGTCTTTTAAATAAAGCTTCAAACTAACTGTCATAAAGGTTGATGTTAAGTAATATCCCATCGCACCAGTCTTTAGTCTTTTTTAACTCTCTCCAACCCTAACCCTAAGTTTCTAAAACACACACGATAAATGGCACCCTAGACATTTCATCTGATCCTCTGTCCTGAGCCTCTTCTATGTTCGTCCTTCCTCCAGCTGTTCTATATTGTCTTCTCCCAAATAACATGACACCACACACAAAGCCAAGGTAGGTTTCAGAGCAGGAAAGGTAGCATTTTGTGTTGGGTTTCTGTATATTGTTAGCCTCGCACACTGCGGTTAAGCTGTCAGCCTGCATGAGCACCAAGGTACAAAGGCCAAGAATAGACATCAGAGAGACAGCTGGTGACAAAAACACCCGCCAACAGGAACAAACTTTCTATCCTCTCAAAGCACTTTTACACGACAGGAAGGAAACACATCTGCATTATGACCAAACAATCTCTGCAAAATCTTCACATAACATGTTATTCTGTTGTAAAAGTTTTCACTAAATTTTAATTAACCTGCCTTACAGTACATTTTTAGCCAAAATGTACCAAAATCACGCCTGCTTTTGAAGCATTAATACGCTAATGGCAAACACTTGTCTAACCTCAGAGATATCAAGCAGAAGCAATAGCAGATATCAGAGGAAGAGAAACTAAATTAGTGATCAGAGAAACCCTTACTGATATGCTCACTATCAAAATGTTCTTTGTTAACAATGCAAATTAGTTTTATATTAAAATCATTTCTAAAAGAATGTATTTCCCTGAATCTCCCATTAAATAATTTGTATCTAACCCTAATGAACATCAGCTTATGTTTACCGCATTTATATTCTGATATATATTGTTCTTCAGTGAAAACCAACCAAATCCCTCTATGAATTAATGAAAGACATGCATAAATTAAACATTGACTGTTCGCACACTAAGACAGCTTTCACTGCTACCTCAAGCATAAAGTCAGACCCTCACACGTCAGTCTTCTCTCGGTAGAAATGTGTCATGCCACATAGAACAGACGGGGATCAGGTGTTCTCGAAGTTTATCAGGAAATAATCTCCAGCTGTCAATATGATTGACAATATGATTGACAGCTGGCCGGGCTTTCCAGTTTATTAGACAGTGCTTTCTGCTTTGCATGACTAACTGGAGATGTTTACAGGGTGTGGCTCATCCCCAACACCTGGAAAATGTGATGCTGCCATGTGAATGACACTAAAAATCATGTTTATTGCACTGAATGAAATGTTGACTTTAATTAGATGTTTTAGGTCCAAAGATTTCATATAACTGTATCAGGTTAGTTGAAAGCAATAATATTAAGTTTAAAATATTAGATTCAACTTAATAATATTGCTTTCAACTAACCTAATATAGTTATGTGAAATCTGTTGACCTAATACATTTAATTAAAGTCAACTTTTCAGGTTTACATATAAAAGGCATGTCGTAGTACGAGGAAATAAGTTGGGAACACTGGATTACCAACAGAACAAGACCAAAGAGAGTGCACCACAACACCGAGGCAGCCATAAATGTTGCCATCTTGGCATCTATGATATGTCCGCACTTTACATTCTGTTGCCTGATAGCACCATTATCCATTGACCGATATGCATTATGGGATACTGAGGGATGAAGATACAGGAGTTTAAGGGGACACAGAAGCATTCCTCTGAGCTTTATTTTTGCAGGTAGGTCAGCCTTCCAGCTCTGAAATAACTGCAAAACTGAAAACTTCAAAGCAGGCAAGCCATCATCCGGGAGACAGCTTATTAATGTTAACCTATGGTGAGGCATGATATATTCAGATCAGTTTAAGAAGAAAGTCTCACAGATGTATCCTTTACGTCTGCATAGGGATTTATTTTATTTGACTGATTCAAAGAGGAAGTCCATGAGCAAAATGAAAGGAGAAAACGAAGAGGGACTGCAGGAGTGAGAGTCAGGAAGTGGGAGTCGAGAGATTAAGCGTATTGCTTCATAAGCATATTTCCCTAACCTCAGCTGATCTGGTGACTTGAAATCTTTTGCAAACAGGGATCAATTTACTATATTTGCTTTTCATTTCCAGAGAAAATGTGTGCTTCATTCCTGATACATTCCAGCCAGAGGATGTTAGGGGCAAACTCCGGCCTTCATATCGCTCAGCCATCATTCAGTCCATGGAGACATGACTAAGCCTCATAATTAAATCTGCAACACCAACCACATTAACTATATCCGCAGCACCAACCAATGCACATTAATGTCTTAATACAGAATGTATTTGGTAGTATTGGGATTAGGCTGCTATACTCGGAGTGTTTGTCTCACAGTTCCTTGAAGTGTGAGGATATGTGCAGCTTTCATCCCACATGACAGTCTGTTTGACTAAAATTAACAGTGAAGACTAATTAGCTGTCCTTGTTGGTCTGTCAGTCAGCCAGAGCAGATTTAATACAACATCATGACATACAATCTTGCTGAAGCATGCTGCAGATGTACACGGCACATTCCATACCACATCTTTTTAAAGCCACTTTAATAAAATGTCAACAGATTTCTGAAATTGAAGAAAGGTCCCTTCTGTGGGACGATTAAAGGTATTCTGATTCTGAGATTTCACATAACTGTATGAGGTTAGTTAAAAGCCCTACTATTGAGTTGTACCTAATATTCTTTATTTTAACTTGATATTATACCTTTCAACTAACCTAATACAATTATGTGACATCTGTTGACATAATACATTCAATCAAAGTCAACGTTTTTTTCAGAGCATGCTCCCCTCCTGTCCTCGTGTGGACCCCACTTTGAGAAAAACTCGTCAGACAGCAGACGTGCCCTGCAGCAGCAGTGTCACATTGATCAGATATTTTTGATTCCCAGTGTCAGATTCAAAAACTCTGCATCAGTCAAGCCTGCACACACAAACAGGAACACATTTAATTTACTCCAGTACCGCTGCCTTACATTAACCAACAAGAAGATTGTTGGTTTTGACATGAATGCAGCATCTGATCCAGAGAAACACAGACACGCTTCAGTCCTCAGATGTTCCTGACGGCTCCAGGTGAGCGATACACGGAAGCCACCAGCGTGATGGCTGCCTCTCCTGGATGTTTACTTCTCACAAACAACTGTTTTCATTGACGAGCCATCATGAGCAAAGCACTACATCACTGCACAAGAAAACGCTACCACATGCATGACGGAACAGCTCATACATCTGCGGAGTGGGTGGAATTAATATCGCAAGACAAATATTTTTGGAAATAAGTATCAACCTCATTGCTCTCAGTGAAAACATGAAGAACATGTGGTCTCCATTACGGGAAACTGGAGTCAAACAAAAGCTTCTCTCAACAGCCCGGCGCAGGGGATGCTTCCTGTCCTGCATCCAGGGAGGCTTTTAAATCCTCAAAAGCATTTCAAGGTGTGGAGTCAGCATAATCAGACTGACTTCTTTTTTTTAATGTTTTATCTTGTTGCAATAAATACAGCACCTAAAGTTCTTTGGATGCACACAGCCGATTTTTATAAATAGCCACAGGCTTGAATGTGTTGCATAGCTGCGCCCCACGTCTCGTGCCATGCTTTGAGTGATAAAAAGAGATGTTTTGGTTTGTTTTGATGGACGGAGTGTAGGCAGCCAGCGAGTGAGGGAAGGGTGATATGTGAAGGGGGTGAGAGGGAGAGAGACGACGTTGTCACTGTGATTTTTGTCCGCTGGCTGAAGAGGCGCGCAGTAAGGGGAAGTTCCCCCCTGCTGCTGCGCTCAGCTAATTAAAACTCACCCTTCACACATGTCTGCGCACACCAACACACACGCATGAAGCTGCAGCTGGTTCCACAGGATCATGTCATGCATCTGCTTTTCAGAGGGATCTTTACTGGTCATTTTGTCACAGCTCATGAAGTATTACTTGTGGTTGTGAATCCACTGAAAATGTACATAATACCAAAATAAAAACTCACAGCGGCTTTCTGTTATCAGTAACAGCTTAATGATTAAAGATTAAAGGTTAAAGGTTAAAGGGTAAAGATGAACACTTTAAAAAACACTTTAATAAAAAGCAAACTAATAATTGAACCAAACCGAGGCTTTTTATTGAAACCTTATGTGCGCTATGCTATCTATAAGCTGAATAAACTTGGTCCTGTCTGGAGCCCTTTAGGGTTGGGTGACAGAACAAATATCTACTGGCCATTGACACTTATTTTGTTAATTTAGCTGTCTGCATTCCATCACAGAAAGGGTAAAAAAAACATGTAGGCATATTTTCACACCTAACTCGATGAATCATATAGAGTATGTCATCTTGGTACAGTGGAAACACTTACCAAGTGTTGTCCAATGAGTCAAAAGGGGATGATTAGCGAGCTAGTTTCAGTATTTTGTAAGAACACAACTTGAATTGAAGAAGATTCCTGATAAGACAGTTTATGAAAGGAAGCAAACTTGCTGCTTGACACAATCTGCCAGCTGCACGCATGCACGCACACACACACGCACGCACGCACGCACGCACGCACGCACGCACGCACGCACGCACGCACGCACACACACACACACACACACACACACACACACACACACACACAAACGCAAACACACACACACCAGCTTGAACATATTGGAGATCGTGGGTTGTTGGGCTGATAGTGGCACAAACATTGCAGTTGGCCCAGCCGGGGCATGGTGCCTTTACGAAAACACTCAAACCCCTCAGAGACTGCATCCAAACTAAAACGAAGATTAATTGATCTTGTGATTATTTAAAGATATGTATTACAATATCTATAGTTTTTTTCTTTACCTTTACATCTTGGAACTTTGTAAATGTGTAAATTGAACTAGTGCCTTCTATTTTTGTATTCTCTTTGATGCTATTACTGTTTTCCTCACTGCTTTAATGTGTTTGTTTCTACTTTAAATTACATTGAGGGAAGCCTGCAATATGTCATGTTACAGGAGTATAATAACAACAAAGATCTTCTGATTCTGATTCTGAACCTATCCTTATCTCTGTAGTTCTCATGTGGTGTTCACTAAAGTGAATCCTGTACTCCCAGGTCGAACCAGAAGTTGTCATGATAAAGGCATGTGAGCAAACTTACAGAAAAGATACAAAAACCTGTCTGTCTCTGCCTATAGTATCTCAGAGAGGGATATCTCAGATAAAAATAAAGACCACCTGCATGGCTACACAAAGTTTTATTTGGGTGCAACAACCCTTCAGCTTGTACGCTTTAATTCTGACCTGTGAGTGTAAGTTGCACACGACATGTGACAGTGCTCGGCTCTGACTGACCTAAGTATCTGAAGTGACTGGCACAGAGCGGGATGCTGGCAAACACACAGAGTGCAGAGCCAAGGTGAATGTGGACTGAGACAAAGAAGAGATGGCATGTGCATCACAGAGAGAGAGAGAGAGAGAGAGAGAGAGAGAGAGAGAGAGAGAGAGAGAGAGAGAGAGAGAGAGAGAGAGAGAGAGAGAGAGAGAGGGAGGAGTGAAGTCCATGGACACTCCGGTCCCAAACAACAACAACAAATCTACCTTTTTGAGTCTCTTGACTGTCAAAGTCACCTAAGACACACAGCGGAGGCGGACAGAGGAGACAGGAGGGAAGAGAGATGGAGGAAGGGGAGACATGGGAGGGCGGCTGCCAGAGATTTGAGGCCAGAGCCCGGCAAGATGTCACATCCTAACCTCTGGCTCTGGAGACTTCTCTACACTTGACAGATCCTTCGGCCTGCCGCCGGTGATCTCCTATATATATAGAGACAAGGGGACAGATAGGGCTCAGCTCGCTGTTTGTGCGACTCGCTGCAGTGCATGTCAGGTGACACGGGAGCTTTTGGCTCCAGCTGCTCTGAGAGGATATCTGTGATATTTCTCTGTGCTGCGCGGGACAGGAGCCACAAAAAATGAGTATCCAAAAGGTCACTTTAAAAGTGTGCTAAAAATATAGTGTGAAGTAGACTAATCCAAAAGGCGGAGAGAACATGTCCAGCATGAATGCCTCATCAACCCTTTGGCACATAAATCCCAGTCATTCATTCAGACTGCGACAATTAAGAAAACTATTCCTTTTCCTCAGGCTAGCTTCCAGCATGAATGATGGATAAAAATGATCCCGTAAAAAAGGCTTTTAATTGTACCATACTAGTGGGGACACTGTATTACCTTCATTCTCAAGGTCACAGGAATAGGCAGTTGGATGATAATAGCTGTCAGCACAGCATGCCTCAGAAATCTTCATAGCTGGGGTGTGAGTTGTACTTCAATGTGGTAAAGTCAGTGCAGAAATGCAGACCCTCCTCAAATATGGTAATGATTATGAAGAGCTTAGTGGCTACACTCTCCCAGAGAAAACCCTCTGTTCATTAAGAACTAAAAACTAATTGAGGCTCCATCAGATTTATTCAGCTGCATTTAATTTGGAGCAAAAACGAGGACAAGTTTTGCAGAGTGAAGGAGGCAGTGCCATAAGGTAGAATCTGCTGCTTCGCCATGGCCTGTCGAACCACGCTCCTATAATGCAACTAATGAAAGCTCCCATCAACCCCATGGACAAGCGCACTAATTGTAATGTCATGGCCCTGTGCTGTTGTGATGGCCGAGCACGGGGCTGTGTGCTCACACGTGTCTGATGCATGCGCACCAACATACACACACTGGGACGCAACAATGGAACATGGAACTAGAATGTGCTTTGTCAACAAAGTATGGTCAAACAAAAGAAACTTGAGATTGATTTGTCCTTGACACCAAACCAAAGCATTTACTGAATATGTATACTGATATACAACACATTATGCAATAAATTTGAATAATTTGGTTGGACGAATACAAGTTTCAATGCAGGAAAGTATACTGCACAACCAGCATATTGAACATTTTCCCCTTGATCATAGTTTTGAGAAAAAACGTCTAGATCTTCTAGACAAAAAAAAAAACATCTCTACAATGGGGAAGAGGGTTTGACTTGAAGAAGTGAAGAAGAAAAAGAATGTATAATTGTGAAGTCAGCCTAACTGCCATCATTAGGTAGAATAGTAAAATTATAACATTCAAACCCCATTGTGGAGTTAGGTTTCACAACCTTAAAGCGCCAGAACCATAGCACAGTTTTAGTTGATGCTTATTCCTCTTTATAATAACACTTTATATTTGGATTTATAAAACACACTATAATACAACAATATGTCTATAGTGATCTGTATGGGGACTGTGATTTTAAACTCAAAAGTGCAATCGCATTCATATTCCTATGATACAAATGGGAATCATAATCAGTGGCCTACAGTATATTTCTTCAACATTGCCATTTGGACCCATAGTCCTCCAAAGTGTGTTAACAATAACCTTAGATGCCATTAACAACAGCACATATGGATTCTTGCCAGTACTGCATGTTGTATATTAAAAGCACATAACTTTTTTAAACTGCATTCAATACCCTCCAACACGGATTACTAGAGTTATTTTCCAAATGTTGTACTTAGCAAACAATAAAACAGCACATAGCAAAAACTGTCTCTCAAAACACACACACACACACACACACACACACACACACACACACACACACACACACACACACACACACACACACACCTCTCTCTTTCTTCAACATCACGACTGCAGCCGGGACTGTGAATCTAACTTACCCAAGAACAGTGTGAGGAGAGTCCCAGGCATCCCGGCATCCAGCAAGGACATATCCCAGCAGTAGAGGCGAGCAGAGGATCTGTGTGTGTGTGTGTGTGTGTGTGTGTGTGTGTGTGTGTGTGTGTGTGTGTGTGTGTGTGTGTGTGTGTGTGTGTGTGTGTGTGTGTGTGTGTGTGTGTGTGTGTGTGTGTTTGTGTGTGTGAGGGAAGGCAAGACTTTACAGTAACTACAGTGAGAGCTGGCGAGGAGTGGACAGATCCGCATGTCTCCGGCACGCAGCGCAGCACACAGCGTCAGCACTCTCATTGATCCAGGCGCAGCAGCATCTCCTGCTCCGGTACACTGATCACCAGCCTCTTCTCCTTCACATCACCCTCAGCTCGCGTGCGGCGGGTTTCCCTGATGGACACGAGTCCGTGCGCAGCCTCTCTGTGCGTCCTGCCCCGTGGCACACTGCGTGGAATCAGAAGAGGAGGTGCAACAAAGGTGTGCCTGCAGCAGCCTGTAAAATGGGGACCCCTACAGTCCACATAGGCGTATACCTCTGTTAGTACACAGGATATTGCGTCCCCATACAGGCATCCTGCTACGGACCCCCCCCCCCCCCCCCCCCCTCCTCCTGTTTTATTATATCCATATATGATGATGTATTTCATAGTAACATACAAACAGTGATGTCGGTTACGTTACTTAGTAACACACTCTAATCTGACCACTTTTTTCAGTAACGAGTAATCTAACGCGTTACTATTTCCAAACCAGTAATCAGATTAAAATTACTTATCCAAGTCACAGTGCGTTACTATTTTTGTCATTCTCCTTAGTAAAAGATATTTTTTTGCTTTCTTCTTGCGTCTTGGGGAGTGACGTCTATGCAAGAGGACAACTCGCGTGTAATACCACGCAGCGACACAAAGTAAACAACAATGGAGGGAAGAGAGAGATGCGCGTTTTCTAGCTGGAAATACAGTCACTATTTTGAGTTAAATATTGTCGCCTTTAGCTGACAATATTTAGGTTTGTTGTTCTCTGTGCTGGAGACAAAGTGCTATCTAGCTTCAAAAACACGTCAAATTTGAAGAAACATTTGGAGTCGCAGCACTGCACAATCAAACTTACACCAGGTGGAGCGAAGCAGAGAGCTGAGACTAAAGCAGGAGGTCCCCCACCACCAAAACAACAAAAGCTGGACTTCGGTGCAAAACCAGTAAGTGGGGGAGAGATGAAGAAGTTGGTCGGGCAGTATGTTGGACTCATTTTTATGTTGAGGCGACGGGGGGTGTAGTCGGCAGCTGCTGAAAGTAACTAATAAAGTAACTTGTAATCTACTTCAGTTACTTTTAAAATCAAGTAATCAGTAAAGTAACTAAGTTACTTTTTAAAGGAGTAATCAGTAATCAGATTACTTTGTCAAGGTAACTGTGGCAACACTGTATACAAATACGTGACATTCATACATAAAAAGGCACTCCCTCCAGTACATTTTCCCAGTACAAAGTGCCTTAAGAATATTAGATTAGATTAATTGTATTGATCCTTGATCTTTTGCATTGCACATGAATAAGAAATACAATAAAAAAGAGAATACATATATGAATTATTAATATCAATAGGGGAAAGAAACCTATCTATAGAGTATACACAATAAACACATAATACATTAGTAAAATACAGCAAAATAACGACTTCTAAGGATATAGTGTATACATTTTGCGGAAGTGCAAAGTTTTTTTTGTGGTTTAGTGACCTGGGTAGTTGATGGTGATCATTTTTCATCTTTCTTCAACACTGCCAATACACAATATACTGTAAATATACATAATAACTTAGAGTAAACTGTTATAGACCAACATAGAGACACAATAAGAAGGATATACTGTATATATTTGCATTTTATCATTGTCATTGCATTGCAGTTCAGTGAAACAAAATTAAGGGGAACAAAGGGGAGTTTGGTTAAAAACTAAAAGAGAGACTTGCTTATGTTTCATACTTCAATACAGTTTTTAGTTACTTGTACTATACTGTGTTTTTTTACTTTCACTTCTACTATAATTTAAGGAGAACATTGTCCCTTTTACTCCACTTCATTTATTGCAGCTAAAACAAGCCAACAGTTTATACAGAACAGTTTAGAGATAATGTATAATCATAGAAGTAGTTTATTTAAATTTGTGTTTAATATTTTATGTATATTTTGCTTATTTTACACATGCATGAAGGGAACCTATATGCTTTTGGGGGTTTTCCCTTTCCTGTAGTATGTCATATATGTTGTTTGGCATGTAAAAAGCTACTTAAAGGGGTCCCCGTGCAAAGCTTTATAGGACCCCTTTAAGTAGCTTTTACTGAACAGGACTTTTTACAGTGTGGTTTATAATTTCACATAAATGAAGGATCTGACTACTTCTTCCACCACTGCCGATTTGCCTAAAAAACACTACCAGCCTTAATGCATACCACAGGCTACAAGAAATAAATATTTAACCAGTAATTATATTCTTATAGTAATATAGTTATCTGATTATTACAGTATGAAAAGAGATAATGAACGCCATATCATACATTGATATATTAACCCTAACTGACTAAGTCCTGTTAGGTTTACTTGTGTTATATAGGAATAGTAAAAGATCTGAAACTGAATACAGCACACAGTAGGTCCCCACTGGAATATTAAATCTGTTATATTGATTTTTCTGGATTGTTTCTTGGGGGAATCAATGTCCGTCAGCGCACAGCAAAGAGAAGTTGCATATGCATTTAGGGCTTAGACAATTATACATTTAAGTGATGACGAATGAGAAGCTATGCAAATCATTACCATTACAAAATACTTTAAAAGAGATACTTTGACAGAAAACTCCACTTCAAGCATATCCCTAAAACATTCTGTATGAATGCCATTGAGAAAATAACATCTTCAATTGTCAGACAAATATGCATTATCCCTGCTTACTTGTTGTTTCACCTGCCTTTTATTAACCAACCCAGGACACAGACTTTTCTTGTGTTTCTCTGTTTTCATGAAAGAGTGGAGCATGACTCCGATTTAGCAATGCAGTCCCTGACAGATTGATGCATTAAAAGAAAACGACACAAATATGGTGCTTTGAATAAGTAACTGTGAGCAGATGGTCTTACAGAGTGCGTTTTTTTTGGGGGGGGCAGCTTAAAGTTTCAAAGTTTAATAATTACCAAGTTATTTTATTGGACTGTTTCATGGACAAGGCACATAGTAAAATGCTGTTAAACTAGAGGGAACACCTGCTTTCATTGTACAATTTTAGTCCTTTAATAAGAAAATTGACATTTCATGGCAAAATACCAGCACTTTAAAAAAGCATGTGATGAAAAAAGTCCTGGTATGAGTCCAATACTCAAAGAGACACGTAAAAAGGGCCCTCACACTTTCTTTATTTTATAGTAACTTCCAGAAGACACTGGTGGTGTCGTCACACCTCACAGTAGGCTGCTCATAGCAGCTTGCAGATTTCTCCCTTTAAGCAGCATTTTTGATTAAGTGTGAAATTCTACTTGTCCCCTATTATCAGCTCATTAAGAAGTGTTGTGTATGAGTGGAGAGAAAGGCTCAAAGACACTCTGTATCGCACTTAGGAAATTACTTTTACCCTGCAAAGACACACACTTGAAGTCCAACTTGGAGCCTTGGAAGGCAATTAAAATGGGCATGAATAAAATAAAATAAAGGACCAAACTATTATGTGTATTACTTATTATTTAGGGACACCGCTGACAGTCACCGCTCCATGTACCTGCCTAAGGACTGCAGATGGAAATTATGTGCTAGCTGAAATCTGGCATAAAGCATCTCTTCTCTTTATGAGATTAATGTAATGTTTGCATTGTCCTTGTACAAAATAAAAACATTTTTAAAAAATGGAAAAAAATGACCGACTGTCACTGTGGACTGTTAATACTGTGTTTCTACTTTGATAAATGCAGACGTCCAATTTGAACAACCTATGTGGCATTGAGCACAGGTAGGTGCCAGATAGCACGGTTCTCTGATTTGTAGCAGCATCACCAACAACAGCTGTGGCTCGCCCCTAGAGAGCACTGTGGCGCGACCTCCCACCGACCTGCCTGCCTGTTTTTAATTTTATTTATTTTTTATAATCTTTCTCATTTTGAAAAATAATCTGTTAATTACATGCTAATAATGATTTTACTTTAAAATGTGTTTAGAAGTCTCCAGAATGATATCTGCATTCACTTTCACGTTCATTTATCATTTTGGTAGCCAATAGGCTGTCTTCCCTGGGCTCCAGTTCACTCAGCACTACCAGTGCTGGAATTTAAGTCAATGGTTCCCCGGTTGATACGCAAAAAAGCACATATTCGCTAATCAGCGTTGTCAAATTCTATGGTTTGGGGGCTCTGAAAATATCGCCTGTAGTACCAAGCTTAGAGCAGTGCACCACTGGAGCAGCATGGCGATGTTGAGTAGCACTAATGTAGTTCAGCTTGCCCCTAATTCAGTTAAATCTCTACACCTGTATCCCTTCGAAAGAAGATCATTAGCGGAAAAACTAATTGCAAAAGAATCGGACCAGACAAGCCAGAAGAGAATATAACCCTAACACGCACGAGAAAAGGAGAAAACCTACAAGAGAAGCTTTGCGAGAGGTTGGTTCGATCGAAAGGCTTGGCTAACTAGCTGTGGGTACGCCAATGCAATCTTTTGCTTCCCTTGCTTACTTTTTAAAATGAGTGCTTGTGATAGTTCGTGGACACAGACAGGGGTGACAGACCTGAAACATATGTCAGAAGGCACTAAAAAACATGAGTGGGCAAGAGTGCATATGGACAGCTATGTGAAGCTAGCCATGGTAGGCCGAAGTAGCATAGCCACACAGCTAGATGAGGGACACCGCATTGCCATAAGAAGGCATAAGGAGGTGGACAGGAATCGGCATATTTTGAGCTAAATTTCAATGTTTCACACATATTCATATTTGTTGTTCGCTATTTTATGTATGGTAATAAATTAGATACGAGACATTGTGAGCTGTTGATGCAGAGGAGCGCTGCTCAGTTTTAAAACAGGCAGCCACACAGGTGATGCACAGGTAGTTAGGCCTACACGATACACAGGTAATGATAATGATCAAGTTGTTTATGCTCCTTGTCCAGATAAAAAGTGCAAACGCATAACGGTCAATTATAATAGGGAATACAACAATCTAGTTCTTTAAAGATATGTAGTCTACAGATGGGGGTTGATTAAAGGTCACTGTAAACAAATTGACAATTGGATAATGGATAACAGTCTGTGTTGATACTAGAGAAAGAGAGAGAGAAGGCTCTCAAAGAGAGGGTGGGACAACATTCTCGAAGTGAACACCAACTGTGAGAAGAAAGATTATTTTAACTAGTATGAAACACAGTAATCCAGCTCAGAATTTAGAAACAACAAAAAAAGCAAAGTAAAACAAAGCAAACATGCAGTTATTGAGATCACTGAGTGAGTGAGTGAGTGAGTGAGTGAGTGAGTGAGTGAGTGAGTGAGTGAGTGAGTGAGTGAGTGAGTGAGTGAGTGAGTGAGTGAGTGAGTGAGTGAGTGAGTGAGTGAGTGAGTGAGTGAGTGAGTGAGACAGTCAGTCAGTCAGTCAGTCAGTCAGTCAGTGAATGAGTGAGAGAGTGAGTGAGTCAGTAAATGAGTGAGAGAGAGTGACAGAGACTGTGTATGTTAGATAATTTATCATTGTGAATGATTTGGGATCTCCAGCTGGCCACCCTAAAATACACCAGAATGCAGGAAATCACACCTATGAAATTCAAAATGTTCTGGGGGAGGACCCCCAGAACCCCCCACCCTCAAACAGCCCCACCTACAATACTTTTCACCAGAGGCCACTGATCATAAATGATGAAATGATTTCCCTGATAATATCATTATGCAATATAAGGGCTCCTATAGCTCTGAAAGAAAAAGGTAAACTTTGAAACACCTCAATAAGAAATATGAGAGCATGTCATTTTGCCATAGCTCTCCTAGAAACAACAGGAAGAGGATACCGCAACATTTTTAAAATGTATTTGAGGGAGGATCACTTGTCTTATTATAGTTTACTTTACTTAGCTTTGCCTATTTTACTGTAGCTAAGTTTCTGTTTGTTCTTCGGAGGACAACCTGAGTGTCAGATCTGATTGAGAGCTATAAGACAGAACAGTCAAATATTAAACAGTGTTTTATTTCTGTTTGGAATGGAGGAAAATATGCTGACAATGATTGACTCTGTCATTAAATGTTAAAGTAACAGTGAATCCCAAAGGGCACGTCCTCATCAGAGACACAGCAGGTGTTCGGTCTCCGACTGATCATTGAAACCTCCCTGCAGTGATCGTTGTTAGTGGAATATACAGTGTCTGTGTGTGTCTGTGGACGGATTTGCAAACTTTACAGAGGTGTAGTTGAGATCAAAAAGAGGGTCAATTTTGAAGATAGGTGTGGTCTGATCAGGGGGCGTGTCTATGCGTGCAATAAACAGTCACAGAACCGTATAAAGGTATACCAGCAAAATGATTTTTTAGTTTGAATCGCAACACAAGATTGACTCTTATCTGAATAATGTGATTTAGTGTGGATGCACCCTTTAGTTGGTCCCATAGGATGCAAAGAAGTGAAATAATATCTGCTCTAGCCAGAGCCCGGTAATGTATACTACATTGTAATCTTCAATCATGAAATATAATCACTGCCATATTTAATCATGGAAATCTTCATTAGTAACCTGAGGCTTTTGATTAATTTAATAGAATCAGCAGGAATAAAAAAAGGAGACCCTCAGGCAGATGATAAAAGGACCTACATGAATAATCAGCAGCAGCATTCGCCATGTTACACTCTCTGGGAGAGCAGATGGGGTAATTAATGCACACAATATACAATGAGGTTATGTGTCATCATCATTTGTTACAGTAAAAACATTATGGGGAAACAGATTTGATCGCAAGGTCAAAAGATGTAGTAAAAGTACCAAAAACAAGCCACATAGAATATATAATTCATATGAATTAAACACCATGTACAAAGGATTTATTAATACAGATACATTTAAATAGCAAAGCACTGTGTGAGCAAATGTAGAGTTTGCTCTCTGCCTCATGGGAGGCTATGATCTCACACACAGTGCATACTGAAGTTATTTGAACAATTAAATACTTTTTTATTGTGTTGTCTCTCTAATGCAACACCTTTATTTCAAAATAAAATGAGGTTAAACTCTTGGGGCTGTTTCTACAAAGCTTAGAGTACAAAGAGATGCTCCTCGGGATGAACAGAAAGAAAGAACATTTTTAGAAGCATTTACATTTCTAAGACGTGTTCCTAAAGACTGGATCCTGATAAAGATTAAATGAACTCGCTAAGTATCTTAGCCCTTTCCTTAAGAGAGCTCGTAAGATGAATAACTGTAAGGAGTAGGGTGGAAAGCAAAAGACAAGGAGGTAGGAGAAATATTCTCTGAACGCTGACACTGAGTTAATGTAACACCACAGATAGAGGCAGGGAGAGGCTAATGTTTAATTGTTGATCTCAATAAAGATGTCTTCCAGCTCGCATCTATCGAAATAATCCCAGGAAAATGTTAACTGTGTTTGCTGGTTTATAGATTTATGTCCACCAGCCAATTTAAAGACTGGCCATTTCCTCTGTTTTTATCAAAAACATGAAGTTTACTTATACATTAAAATGACCAGCATGGTAATAAACCTCAGCAATAACTTAATAATACTAATACACCACTGTATACAATAATCTTCTTGTGTTTATATTAATTAACCTTTTTAATAAACTTTATTTAATTTTTTGAATTTCCAATTTTTAGCTTTAGCTTCGTATGTTTATTCAAATGTTTTCATAGTATTTTTTTCATTTGTTTTTCTATTTATTTTATTCTAAATAGGGAGCAATGAAACCCAATTTTCTGCGTGAAAAATTAAGTATTCTGATTGTGGTTACTAAAAAAAGACTGATAGTGCTGTAATTTTGGTTAAAGTAACTAAAAATAAGAAACTAAACTTAAGTATGAAATAAGTCATTGACGAATGGAGTTTGATGGGCCCCTCCCATTAAGTGGCTGGCCCTAACAAGGCCCCCCAGTTAAAGTAATTATAATAATAAATTATATCTGTATAGCTTTTTCTGGGACTCGCTTTACAATATAGGGGAGGGTTGGGTTGGGGGGAAGACTATAAGTAAACAGAGGAGAAGAGTTTTGAGGTGGGATTGGAATTCTGTGAGGGACTCGGAATCACGGAGGTCTTGGGCGAGGGAATTTCAACAGAAAAGGGTCTGTCTCCGAAGCTGCAGAGTTTGGATTTGGGGGTGGACAGGAGACCGGATGAGGTGGATCTGTGGGAGCGTGGGGATTGGTAGTGGTGTGACGGTCAGTGAGATAGGGAGGGGCCAGATGGTGGAGGGCTTTGTAGGTGAGGACCAGTATTTTGTAAATTGTCTCCGGGTCATACTGTATATATTATGAGATATTAGACAGATCTTCAAAGCAAATGACTCCAAATATCTGAATGACTTTAGTTGTACTCGTCAGAGTTCTGTGCAAATAAGAGCCAACTGTTCTTACACTGTCCACATGATATAAGCATCCTCATTAAAGATAGCAGTTAACCTCTTCACCATGGTTTCATTTCAATTCATTGATGCACATGACTGAGCCAAAAAAAACACAACAGAAAATGTCCCTTTACTGCTGACTGATCTGTGTGTACCTGATTTACTGTCAGTTTTGAAGTGCTAGATATTCCCATTCCTGGCCAGTGTAAAAACATCAACACTGACTATTTCTTGCAGCCAAAAACAAAGACAAAAGGCATCTCCATGATCAAATGTGTGTTGACTGCGAAAACCCTCCTGAAATAGAAGGGAGCGGAACAAAGACATCTCATTAAAAATGTATCAAGGGTACAGCAGCCTGTGTTTCTCCTTGCTCAGGGATTCTTCATGGCTCAATAAAGGCTGAGGACATTATCATCACATCCAACAATGCCTTTATTCTCCGCTTATTCCCACTGTTGTTTCCAACTGCTTTAATGTTGCCTTGTGCCAAATACTCCCTTTCATATTCTCAACTGAAAATCCAACAAGTAGTGCATAAACATGTTGACACCGTCCACCTATAGGGAATTGTTCTATTAAAATGCATACTTTGCATATGTGTGTTCATAGCAGCTGACTTACGCCACTGGCCCACATGACTAAAGGTCCTCAACAAAGGAGTTTTAGCTCTTCTGATCTTAAATGTCTTTCTCTAGGAGACTTGCATTAGAATTCCAGGATAGGATGAGTGATTTTATCCCGGTTAAACTGACAAACAATAAATTATGCTACAGTAGGAGGACGTTTTTTATAGATTCTGCACCTTAATCATGTAATCTATGATGCAACCTACTCCAAAGGCACAACTGTGATGCATCTCACCTGCCTGTGGCCTATTTTGGCCAGAAAAACAAATCATTAGCCAGAAGATGTACAGTTGAAACCTGCATTGGATTTGCATTACGGACATTGATGTTCAACAGTTTGGAATTGGTTATAATAATGTTTTTCTTCTTCAATTTGATCATTGCTATTTAAAAAAAAAAGATCTGATTGAGGCAATAAATGTATTTAGAGATGAAAATGATTCCAACTTCAATTAGTCCATTTATTCCACCAGTGCTGTATGATGTCAGAACACATGGAATTTTCCAGGGACAAACCATGCTGACTGACCATGTGTAAAAGGAGGGACACATTGAATACCAATTGACAAAAATACACTGGGAAAAACAGGCATATAAACAAACAGAACTACTTATATCATCAAGACACAGATGTAGAAGGTTGGCAGAAAAGGAGTGACCCCCGATCATGTTGAAACTGAATATTGAGTTGGTCCGATTTTCTTTGGGCCCTCTGCAGTCTACTCAGTGGTTAGATTAAAGAGGTTTGAACTGTGATTTGTCCGTATCACAAGTTCGTAGTGTGTTCAGCTGACAAACCTAGACTTATCTTTTAGTGCTTTTGTGAAGTTGGATGAAACGCTTTGCTAAAGCAACATGCCTGTTAAAGACATAATTGTGCACTTGACACATTGAGAAACCTGTTCCAATTTTAAGGACATTGTGACGCTAAATGTCCATCCTGGAATATAGGGTGGAAGGGATGATAGGGATGTAGGATGAAAGGGATGAATGGAGGAAGGGACGTAGAGAGGAAGGGATGAAGGGGATGTAGGGGATGTAGGGTCAAATGGAGAATGGAGAGGGAGGGATAGAGGGATGCTGGGAAAGAGTAAAGAAGGGAGTAAGGGATGTAGGGATGAAGGGAGGAAAAGATAAAGAAAGGGAGGGATTTAGGCAAGAAGGGATGAAGGGAGTAAGGGAAAGAGAGATGTAGGGATGAATGAAGAAGGGATGAAGTTAGGGGTTAGGCATGATGGGGTGAATGGAGTAAGAGAGGTAGGGATGTTGGAATGTGGTAGAGCTGGTAGGATGGGGAATGGAAGCGAACTGGAGGACGGCTTGTGAATTCGGGGACAAACGAAGAAGGATGTGTGATTGTGATGAGTAGTTGAGCAGGTGATTAGAGGTGTGGCCCTGCTCCCGAACCTGAGTTAACTAATTCAATTCATTTAGAGTCACCAGGTTGTGAAAGTTGTTCTGACTGGTGTTGAACCTCTTACATTTACTTAATATACACAAGGTCTGTGGCTCCATCAGTGGAGATCCAGCCTGCTCCATTTTGCAGGATTACTTGTTGATTGATTGATTTACATAGTTAATTATTTGATGTAGACAAGTGTTGATTGGAGGGTTGTATGCTCATTCTGTGATCTCACACAGCTCGAGGCATTAGTTTAAGTGTTACATTTTGTCTGATGGTATGAAGTTATTTTTAAACCCGATGAGTTAAATTCATTCTGACCATTTCGTTGTGAACAACACTCTTTTACTTTGCTTTCATTTAGACCAACAAACCAAAGCTCTCCTCACTTCCCCCTCCTGCTGCAAGCCGCTCATTACTTGGAAGCTACTGTGAGCAGGTTAACCACAGCTCTCCACTCCACTACAACATGAGTCATCTGGTGAGGAGCTCTCAGCGCTTTACGTCCTCCTGTGTGGAGCCTCCAGTGCAATCAACACAACTAGCATTAGGTTTGTACTTCAATTTAAGGATGTACTTTTGATAAAGATCAGTGTTTATATTATTTTTTGGGCCTT
Source organism: Eleginops maclovinus (assembly GCF_036324505.1). Lineage (NCBI taxonomy): Eukaryota > Metazoa > Chordata > Actinopteri > Perciformes > Eleginopidae > Eleginops > Eleginops maclovinus. Next base: position 22,542,396 of record NC_086359.1, on the reverse strand, counting down.
TTTTGCTCCTCATATCAATCTCCTCTGGGTTCTCAGCATAATTTCACCTCCCTCTAAGTTTCAACAGCACAAATTTCACAAACACAATAAAGTGATTCAGGTGAGGAAACCAAATGTATCACGTTTTGCACAAAAACAGAACCAGCAAAGGATACAAAAAAAGCACACAAAGTAAATGATACAGTTTTTCCTCCAACTTTCCTTCCTGCCATCCATTGTCAGCAGTATGCCTTTTCTATTACTTAATCAGTTTGTCTTTCAAACTCTAAAAGTGTAAGACTTACATAGACAGCTTTGATGAGTTTTATTATGTTATTGTCTAGTTTAAATTAAGTGTGATTCATGATAATAGAGATTATATTACTGTTGTCTGAATACAGCCGTGTGGCTTTAAAGATTTGATGATATGATTATTATAATTTGCCAGATCCCCTGTCGATTAGATTTGTATATACTGTAGACGTACTGTAGCTTCATATGGCAACACACAGGAGCCGATAAATACCATGACTGCTTGAATTCATTTGTTCTGGTAATGAATGGAATTGAAGCCTTCCACTCTGAAACAAAAGCCAGCTGTATTTATGTCCAGTGGGAAAGGAACTTTAGAGAAAGTAAAATCAAGAAACAAAGGCAGATGCAGCTGCTGACCCGACTGTGCATCTCTGGGACAGCTGTTAACAAATGACTGACTGCTAAATTAATCATGGCCTTAACTCAGGCCAGTAGAATGAAAATAGTCCACCGTGTGATGGGAGGATGCACTTATTCGAAGACAAACTGAAACATAAACGAACACAAGCTGAAGCACCAGAGTGTTAGCAGTGAACGTAGAAGCTGCTGATTGAACCAAGCTATTTATTTATCAGGATTGTGAGGTATTGTCAGGGACTCCAAAGACAAGCATGCAATATTGGCTAAATGGTGTGAAGGACAGCAGTTGGGCGCCAGTGTAGTAGTGATGTTTATTCATTAGAAAAACAACCTATCTAAGTAATCACATGATGGAGTACATGCTGTATTATAAGCAGGGTCATGTGTTCCTGTTAGTTCCTGAGGTAATTCCTTTTCCATAAGCCTATTATTTCCCCATACACTGCATTTGCTCCAACACACCAAACTGCGGATAGCTCTCCATCCCTAACCCATGAGATGTATGATGGGGTTAGGACTGGGTACATGATGTGACACTAAAAGAGATGTCTAAAAAAGGGTGTGTTTTTCACTTTAGTGCAAGTGATGCATTACCTGAGGCATCATCTAAGATACACTGATGCAACATCCAAGGCTGTAAGTAACCACACCTATCCAACATGCTCAGGCTTAACAGTCCACTATGGATTTGTGGCCACAGCTTCCACATGAGTCTAGGCATGTGTTGTCACAGCCAGGTTTTTAAAAAGAGTAAACATGAGCCGTGCATTCTCACACACAAAGCTATCAAATACTTTTTTGCATCAATGTTCGCAAGTTGTAACAAAAGCAACTTCACTTCAAGATTGCAAAGCAGATTTTCATCTATTGTGGCTGTTGCTGTGGTTTATCTGCGCACACAATCAAAATCAACGCACAGGGAATGAAATCCACTGTCCCTTCGGTTTTGTCACTCATACTGGTTATTAAAATATTAATTTTTATCTCAGATTATCTCCTAAAATGTGTAAAATATGTACTTCCTTCCACTGCGCAATCCAGTGTAGAGTTCAGAACCTATTCAGGCAATTTGACTACAAATTTTATATAAAGATGGTTTCAAATAACTACCTTTGGTTAGAAATAGGTTACATAACAAATGTCGCACAGGACAGCAGTCTAGAGCGCATTTATCCATTCCAACCCCTTTGGCGGGGTCTTTGTCGATACAATGACATCTGACCTCCTCAGAAATTGACCAGGCGTCCTGGTTCGCGACAACAAGGTTTAAAGACATATTGTAGATAGTTAATTTTCATACTATAGGTATGAATAGTGAATGAATGAATAACAACCTGAGCAAAGTCAAAACATCCAGGTAAGTGCAATTTCATCAAAAATGGTAAACCGAATAAATTCAATGTTATTCTATTCATTTAGTTGGTTTACGTCCTTGTGGAAAACACAACAGAATTAAAGTTGCAAGAACCCTGTTTATGCCTTTTCTTCTTCCTGGTTAAGTGGAAGCAGAATGAAATACAGCTTCTTCATTAGAGCATTCTCTATGGTTCTGTCCCTTGCGTCTGCCTCTAAATGACTCATGACTTGCAAATGTCCATACACAGGGCTTCATGAAAACACACAGCGATGACACAAATCATTATAGGTTGTTTTTCCCACAGCTGACTGACACAGGTTGTTATTCTTCAGTCATTTCTGCTCCAGTTTCAAACGTCAGGCAGGGAAACAAATGCATTTGTTACAGTCAGCGAGTTTGTCTTCAGAAGAAATCCTGTCTTTAGAAACCCAATGTTTTATTACTGAAGACAGCCATATTCATTCAACCCACCCAGGGATTTCTTTTTCGTCCTCAGCTTAGATTATTTTCTCTGTGCTAACAAATACACAACTTCAAAAGCCTTGCTGCTTTGGCCTCTCTCCCCGCTACACCCCAACCTACTCCACCAATTATTCAAGAAGGTCTTCTTCTGAAAAAGAGGAAGTCATAGAGGGAGTTTGCAACTTATTATCATGACCTGATTAAAGCTAAGTAGAGAGTGGCAACAGTACAGTGCTGCCCGTCCGTTGTCATAGTTGACAGCCACAATAAGCTAGAAAGAAAAAGGTAAAGTAATTAACACAACGTCCAAGCCAATGATACAAGTTTGCAAATTGCAGTACAAACTCAGAAAATGAAAGCAAAGAACACATGATCTCTTCCCTGCTCATCAGACTTTGCCGCTTGGGCAGGTAGCCAATAGATTGATACAGTAATTACAAATAACATTGTAGAAAATAAGCTCTGTGGCAGATATGAGTGTATGATACTAGTTGATCTATGATACAACAATTTATGCTCAGCACTATAATCTCCAAATATTACTCTTTTGTGATTTTTTAAGAGTAAATGCAATTGCCAGAAGTAAAAAGCTAACTTTAAGCTATAAATAAACTACTTGACGGTCGCATAGATGCACATCACCACCACTAACCTAGAGGCAAACTTGGGTTCAGTATGATGACGTTAAGTAGTCCCACTTAGGTCGTGTTCACACCAGCCTTGTTTACTCCGGTTGAATCGAACCCTGGAACATTAACCCCTTGGTGCGGTTTGTTTGGGTTGGTGTGAATGCAGTCCGAGACCTCTGATGTGAACTAAACAACTGGACTCTGGTCTGCCTAAAAGAGGGGGCCTCGGGCTGCTTGCTAGTGATGTAGCATAAAATGACGTAATGTTGTCCAATAACGCACATGGCTTTATATAGGGGTAACTAAAACTCCTGTTGCATACAAATGCTAAAGTGTGCTTTGTATTCTGGTCACAATGGCCAAGTCAAATATTTTGACTCATTCTTGACAAAGCAGGAAAAGCAGTGTTGGGAATAATGCTATTAAGTGTGTCTCAGTGTGACAGCAAGTGAGCATACAGAATACCAGAGCCCTGCAGCTGGCTCACCTAAATGGATTGCAGCCAACATTTACTTGATTTAAAATGGATTTATTTGACAAATTCATTTAAATAAAAAAATCAAACAAAAGCAGTGCTTTCATCAAAAGAAATAAAGTGGGGATTGCATGATAAGGTTAGGGGTTAACAAGCTAAGTCTAACATGGCAAGAATTACATAACAAAAGGTGTTAATGGACAGTACCAATCCTTTACACAATCCACAACTCAGTCTAAAACAAGACTGAGTTGTGGATTGTCTATCCTGTATTTTCACCCCCCTAAAATGAGACAGGACTATGAGTTATCACAGGGAGATTACAAATAACCCTAACAACCTTAATTTGAGAAGGCTAGAGCTATTTTTACAAGCCCTGATATCCTGAACAGCAGGCTCACTCAAACTAACACTGTACTCCTGCCAGGGTTCCGGTTACCTATAGTCCAGTAATGTTTAAATTCTGGCTAAGAAGCGTGTTCTGTGTTTGACCTTGGTAAACGCCCCTGAAGCCTCTCCTTGACAAGACGTTTAGCTAACAGAGCCAAGGCGTTTGACAGATGCTTCAGCTACAAGCACCAACAACATTAAAAGCTGTGACCTTTCCGATGTTCATTCTTCTTCTTTCTTCGGCCCACACAGTATGGATTTTATCCGCCTGCTAACTTTTGGAAGTCCAGCACGCTTATCACATTATGAACAATAATGGTATATCAATAATTCTCAACCATTCATTTTCAAACTGTATTTTTTTTTGCTTGAATTCAAAATGTAGGTCAGTTATGATATGACTTCAATTTAGCATCAAAGAAAAAAAACATTTAGCTGACTTACTGAAATCAAAACTTTATTTCTCAAATTTGATTTGCAAAACCTGATGGGCTTGACTTGGAACAGCAGCTTTCATCACAGCAAAGTGTTTAGGCTGTCATCTTGCACTTTTGATGTCATGCAGAGTCAGATTATGTGCAGCAGTGATGGGGGTCTAAATCCTCTTCGCCCTTCCTAAAGCTGAGCATGGCTACAGCATTTAAGCTGGTGAACGCTAACTAGCTGCAGCATTAACACCGCGGTAGCTGTCAGCAAACAAAACCAATAGTAACATAGCAAATAACCATAATATGTCTATAAATGCAGCTATGATTAAATGCTATATTACTTGTGACTGTTTCAGAAACATTATAATGCAAGTCTGCTGACAATGAGGTGCGACAGCATAGGCTAACGTGGCGAAATGTTGCTAAGCTAGCTAGCGACAGCATCAATGAGTGTACGAACCGTACATTGTTTATAATGATCTTTAAAGATATTCCGATACAAATCTTTGTTTACAGGTCATTATGTGTTAAACAGAATTTCAGAAAAGTGGAAAGTCCTGATTACTTCTCTGAGAGGAGCTGGAAATCTTGATATCAGACCGTCTTTTTATAGCATTAAATTCAAAACTATCTTGTTAGAAAAGGAAAAAGTTGAACATAATGCAGCATAATAAGAACTGATGGAAGTTTAGTCTTATGTTCAGGTACATTCTATAACACAATCCACAATTTGAGAAAATGATATGAAGTTTGCCTACAATGATGTGTATAAAAAAGTTGACAAAAAATGATACTGTATTTGTGTAATAAATAAATTGACACATACTGTATGGGCAACACTAATATTGATTTTACCATTATAATTACCATATCATTCTAATTATGTAACACATTAATTTCATTGTTGATTGTTTAGGTATAACCATGCAAAACCTTTGCATTCAAGCCTTAATAGAGAGAATGATTGGGTCTATTTTTCAACTAATGTGTTTTGCTAGTCTTCTGTGCAGCACAGCTTTCCCTGGAGTTTGTATTCATGCTTGTAATCTATCATCCTTTGTGGAACCACCTCATCCATCTGGGGCTCTGGTGAACGTTTTTATCTTGTGCGCTTCTTGTGTGGGACTTGTGCATGTCTCTCTGTAGATGAAATGTAGAGACTCATTAAATAAACTGATGAATAAAACATGACGGAACAACAAAACAAAGCAACAAAAAAGTCCTTCACTTTGAGTTTCCCCTCTGAAACTACTCAGTAAAGTCAAAAACAAAAACCTTGTTGCTGCCTCTCCTGCCTGCACACTCTCAGTCTCAGCAGGGCACGTTTAAACATAATTGTAGTAAATTGAAAAATCTTCAGTTTTGAATGAAAGACTTTCATAGAGCATGGATTGGATTGAATTCAGGTCTTTGTGATTCATTTTGATGAAAGAGAAAGTATTATGATTTATATTATTATTATTATTATTATTATTATTATATTGTTGTTGTTTTTATTATTGTTATTATTATAGTAGTTGGGTAGAGAGATTGTTGTTCAAGCTGAATGTTGTGGGTCCGATCCCAGCTCTAGCAGTTAACACGTGATGTATCCTTGGGCAATATACTTAACCCTGAATTGCTACCGATGGCCAACGGTGTGTGAATGTTAGTTTCAAGAGCAAGTGGTATGAGTCTGTATGAGGTATGAACGGATGAGTGACTCGTAGCACTTTGAGGGATCCAAAAGACTGAATAAAGTCCTATATGTACAGTCCATTTACCATTATAACTCAAGCCAAACAAACAATTCAGCTTCAATTATTATCAGAGTTGTCTACATTTAGATAAAATGTTCTTAAGCTGTATGAAATGTAAAATTGTGGAACATTCAGGAATTGGATAAATGTTCCATTTTTTTATTATTCACACTAGCAGCCAAAAATAAAACAAAGCAAAAGCATGTACAGTATGTGTTGTGCAGATCCGACAAAGAAAAAGTTCCCGATGTCAGTTTTAACACAAGTTAAAAAATGTTGAGAACCCCCTGTACTAATACACATACAGTATATCTTTAAGGCTCACTATTGAGTACTAAAAAATGTCGGAAGACTGCTTGTCATTATGAATTTAGGGGAAACGTATTATACTGTATTTCAACAACATATTATAGGTCTCAGATATATACAAAACCTGTCTCTGAAGTTTTTTGCTCAAAATACCAAACAGATCATGCATTATAGCATGCCATAAACCCCTTTGTTTTCAGCCCTGTTTCTTCAGCTTTAAATGCTAATGAGCTGCTGCTGGCCACGCCCCTTTGCGCAAGTGTTTCTCGCTCTCGTTTCACAATGTCCAACGACAGAAACTCAGCAGTGCAAGGGTTCATTTATGATCATGAATCAGACCCTGAGCCACCGCAACAGCCAGAACCCAGGTTAGAACTTTGCGCATGCAGCTTGGCGTTTCTGTCCATTCTTCTTTGACCTCCTGCTGAAACCGTGGCCAAAAATACAGTCAAACAGAGGTGCTGCGGGAGGGGATTCAGGAAGGCTGGGCAGTATCCAACATTACTTTTCTTTACAAAAAACTGTATTTTTGGTGCATCTGATTAAATGTAACTGTAGCTATCTAACAAAGGCACACACATTGTCTCCCCCTGAAGATGGGTGATATTCGAAGATACATTTAGTTATGTTTGAGTATTTGAATGATTTATTACCAAATGGTTCGAATACCCCTTAGTTGGCCCCCTGAGGCCAACTCGAGCTAATGAGACACACTAATACCAGGTGTGTCTTTAATCCCATGAGCCCCACCCTTCATTTAACTTGCATTAAATTCCCATTGAGGCTCTACCATTCCAATAGGGACGATGGTGCCACAGTGTATCAGATGAAGCAGTGAATGATTTCTTGTCACGGTAGGATGTTGGAGCAAAGTAGACCTCAAAGTAGAAGAAAACTAATAATTACCAGATACATGTAAATAATTCAACATTCAGCAGCTGAGAAGGAATATCAAGAAGCAAATGGGAAAATATCTAAAACCATCCCAGGTCATTTTGATTTTGATAGGAGACCTTACTTCTACTCTTACATTTCCTTGACTTTTATTGGCTATGCATCAACACAATTTAGTAGAGTTTCAACTTCGGTATTGTCGATCACAGACGTTGCAGGAACAGGAGCAGGTTTATTTCAGATTGGAAACAGCTATTTGGGAGTGCGATCCGGGATTGCTGGATGTCAGCTTTCAGCTCTTTGTGTAGGCTCAGGGTATCTAGCTGTGTTCAGAGTTAACGGCGCACACCGAGCTGGGCTCAGTGCCAGGGAGGCGGAGAGTAGGGAGTGAAGCAGGAGAAACAGAAAGGAAAACTAGATGGAAAACGAAGAAGAAGAGAAGAGTATTAGCTCTTCTTTGCTTGTATTCTCGGGGGTGATGTCCGATGCCAAACTCTACCACTCCCACCACTCAGTCTCTCATGTCTAATTCTTTTATATGTTCCTTATAAATAATTAATAATATTTACCATATGGTGACCTAGTGCGTGTAGATGTAATTTGTTGTCCTCTCACCTTAAAAATGGAAGAGAAATGTTTTTGGGGAGAATTCACACAAAGATGGAAGTCCTCCTGTCACAGGGCTCCATGTTTCCGCTCTCTTGGTGTTCAGGGCTGGTTCTGAACACTGCAAATACTGCAATAATTCATTCTTACTTCTGCTGTTGTAACAAATACACTATGGTGATATTAAACAGTTCAACCTTTGTTCACCCAAATATAATTTTGAAGTGATACATGTCGTTCTGCTTTTCGACACTGTGAAGTGTTTTCACAGAATTCCTACATCACCATATTTGACCAATTCCTTTGTCCTTTTAACAACTGTTAATGCAGTTCTGTCATATTAATAACGACCAAAATTAATGGGTGTCAAAGTGTGAACTGTTGCACCCTCCACCTTCCCCTTCATCACTAAGATAAAATGACCCATCGGAGGCTTTACTGGTAGGAAACTGAAACACTGTCCACATTGGGTTGTGTTTAACTGTTCTGCAAAGGAGTGATTTTAAAGAGTAATGCTCAAATGGTCAAGTACAAAAATAATTTGCATGTAATTTTCTCAAAGCTATGTTCCTCACTGCTAACCTCCAAACAACATTAAAGCAAAGGAAAGCAATAATGACCAGTGCTTCGACAATGCCCTACTTTTGCTTTTGAAAGCTCTTGAACCAAGCCTTTAAGGCATAATATAGTGAAATAAGATAGTAAGGATTACTGGCCTAATGACCAAAGGCTCAAAGTGTGTGAATTATTAATGTCTGGGAATTAATGAGGAAAAGAAAACGTTTGCTACATAAATCATATTTATTGAGGTGGTTGTCCGACTGTATGATCGTAATTCAGATCAGGTACTGTTCTCACTTCTGTCTGGGATAACAGCCAAAAGTCAGCTTTGTGCATTATGCTTTTGGGTTTTTGTCTGAGTGTGTGTGTTTCTTCCTGCACCGGTACAGTATAAGTGGATGGGAGCAAGCAAAACACCCCCCTCTGGATGTGGAGGATTTCTATAGGGGGCAGAGCTACACACACACACACACACACACACACACACACACACACACACACACACACACACACACACACACACACACACACACACACACACACACAGACACACACACACAAGCCTTAGCAACAGCAGTGTTTCATTTTCAACAATAAGTAAATAACTTCTGTTGGTTTGGGTCCAGTGACAAGGTGTTTTATGAACATATGGTGTTCAGGATGATGTAAATAGACATGCCAGGTGTCCAAACATCTTTGAAGTGTTAAAAATGATCACCATATGCTAGACTTTGAATGTGAAAACTAATGCATTACTGTAAGAGATTAGGTTGATGGCTTACTGCCGATACTACATACAGTATATGTGATAACCCAAAACTGTCCTCATGTCAGAATCACCTTTCTAGATTGCATGAAGAGTAAATTACTCATTCCTATTCATTACTAACACCTTTAGAGTTGATTTTCAATTTAAGGAAAAGGAACAGATGGTTGGCTCAGAATGTATTTAGATTAGAGTAATTATGACAGCATTCCTTCTCAACTTTTTTTCCAAGACCAAATTGGAAAATTCAACAACCTCTACCTCCAGAGTAAGTTCCTATGATTGGCCTACCATGCTGTGAGTAAAACTAGCCCTTCCTACACCCCGGACCTGTGACAACCATACACTCCAGCATCGCCGGCCTGATATCCCAACTGTTTCCACGGCACCGTGGCCAATTAGAGAGGGACACGCCCCTATGGCCATCAATGGGACTACTGTAGAGAGTCAGCAGCTTCAGGTGTCCATATCACCGAAGACCTGACATGGATTCATCACACAAACACCATCACCAAACCATCTTGACAGCGGAAACATAATGTTTCTGTATGTAGCACTTAAAAAGGTTTGGCTTATTCAAAGCTAATTTACTTGAAATGTTATTCTATTTTGAATGTGTATCTTCATTAAACTTATGTAAGTTGCTTAATAAAAGTGTCATCTAAATAAAATGTAATGTGATGTAAAGTATTGTACTAGTCAGATACCAGCTATCTCTGGCTAGTACAATATGTCTCAATTTCTTTATTGAAATGCAAAGAAACAACATGAAAGACCAATGAAAATGATTTCAGAGTGACCCCAAACATTAACACTACAGGGGGGTATTTTCCATTTCCAGATATGACTAACTTATGGCGTAAAGGGAATTGTTAGAGCTCTTGTAGTTATGTGAATATCAGAAGAACAGAGCAGATCAGCTAATGATGACAACATTTGGGAACACTGACAGGAGCAAAGCATGAGAGGAAAAATATTAGGAGATAAATGACAAAGAAAGTAGGAACAGCGTATGTATTAGTTCAGTTATCTTTCATCTCTGAAACACACAGCAGACATGTTCATTTAAAGCCTGGATGAGAAAAGGCCAGCCACTTAATTAACTCTCCCTGCGTACTTCACAAGTGGCACTGGACTAAAAATAGACCCAATTCAGTTGGCTAAATTATAGATACCTAAACCTCCTCCCTTCCCTCCTCCATCCTGCAGCAGTGTGTATTTAAGGCGAAGGCAACACAGGTGCTACAAGCACAAATCATTTTCAAGGAAAGAGGGCCTGCTCTATTCCAAGGTCTCCATTTGGTCTATAGATGGATGAAGAGGATCAGTTATCCAGAGAAAAATAAGCAGTCAAGTTTCTAGCAAGAAATGAATTCATGTGTTGGGAGAGGTTCAATAATCGCTATCGAACCTTAACGTCCGTAAGGAGAAGCAGGTGATGTGTCTGCATCAATCATTGTCCACACAGGTGTCATAGTTTTAAGTGGGTTATTTAAATTCATTAAATACTGTGGTTTGGGCTCCTACAGGACGGCCAACCATTAGACTTGCAAATGTTTAGGAGACTCTGTGCAGTTTTCTGAATATCTGACCCCACCTTTGGCACTCAGTGATGATGTCCTCCACCTGGCCGAGGAATAGTAATTGAAAGATGTCCATGGACGTGAATGTAACTCAGAAAGTATGGTTTTGTGAGTAAATGCCTTTAAATGTTTAAAGTATAATGTCAGAACATTTCAGCTTCATTTTGTCTGAAATAATGTCTCCTCCTTCTGCAGCAGAAACAGAGAACATGCCATTCGCCTGGCAAACAATATTCTTAAGTGTGCCAGAGTCTTGTTTTCAAGACGGTGCCATTATGCTAATAGGCACTGCTTTTTGAATACATTAGTCATAGTCTGAAATTAAACTAGATTTCATCTCCCAGGGAGATATTGTACTTAATTTCAGTCACTCAGTTTCTCAATAACAACTTCTTGACAAAGTGAACTTTGTCTGAATATGTGATTCACATTAGCTTCAGTGCATCTAGGAAAAAATGAAACTCCATGAGAGCAGCTGATGAATAGTTATGTGTGTAGGTCCACTGAGAGGGGGGCTGTTATAGGGTCATCCAATTTGAACATTATCAGCGGATTAAATGGATATTAGCAGTGGTTATCACAACCATTATAATCAGTTAGACAGGACAAACTGCACCTATACTGCAGTATGTTTCAAAAGTGTCCATTTAAAAGAACACGTTACTAGTGTTCGGGTAGAGACTCAAAGAAAGTAATGCATTACACACTACTAGTTACTTTAGAAAAAAGTAATCCCTTACTTTACTTAGTTCATCCCTGCTGAAGGCAAATAGTTACACTAATAGTTACATTACTTTTGGGTTACTCTGTCACATAACCTGAGATGCTCCATAAATCAAATGGTAAATAACACTGTAAAGTTAAACCTCATGATCGCCCAGATCAGCACACATCCTTAATCTTATAACGACAGTACTGCACACTGTCCTCTGTTTCTGCTCTGTGTTTGAACATCAGCCATGTTTTCTGTAGTTCAGCTTTCCATCCTAACACTGGCCCAGGTAGCATGCAAAAGTTCTCCTGTAAGATAGTGGCCACTTGTTACCTGCGTATATGTTGCTCAAATTGTTTTGGAAAGACGGCGATTCAACCGTGGAAACCATGGATGTATTAATGAAACGGGCAACATTTCCTCCACATAAAACTGATAGTAGAGTAGAGCCCAGCATGGAAAAACTGAAACATTGACTTAAATTAAATGTATTATGTCAAGAAATTGCTCATGAATGTATTAGTTATTTGAAAGTAATAACATTTATTTCAAATAAAAAATATAAGGTGCAACTTAATATTATTGCTTTCAAATAACCTGAGACAGTAATGAGCAATTTCTTGACATTTAATTAAAGTCAATGTTTCAATTTGTACAAACAAAACTACAGGGTATTAAGGTCTGGAAAGGAAAACTAATTGGTAAGGTTCATGAAAATAATGTTATTTGAGTTCAAATAACTTGAAATCTAAACTTAAACTTAAGTTTTGAACACAAAGACAACACAGCTAGTTTCAGACTTGGATGCGGCAAACTGATTCCTGGATTAAAGTATTCCAGGTGACTTCTAATCCGCACACCAAGCTTTACTTAGTGTGCAGGAGCCGCTTTTATAAGAGTTGGTCTGTTATCTTGAGCATTGCATTCTCTAGAGCAGGTTTGCTTTGCAGAATAATTTACCAGAGTCAAAACCTTCGGAAACCCTGATTACGGTAACCCCAAATCCTGCTTTGTGTTACAGACTCACAGAGGAACCACTCATGAGATTGTTTGGATGGACTTCATTTCAGTTCGATGTTTTTTTGTAATGGAAAGGCCTTTGCTAAATTCTAATAAAAAGGTTTATCACTTCAGCACAAGAATAAGCTCTGCAAAGTCTGTTGCATGAACAACCCTTTGAACTAGTGCAGTGCCATCGGTCTTATTTAGATTTTTTGTATATCTTGAGTTTTTTTCTACAAAAGGATCAATACACTGAATGACATCGTGTTAGAGTCATTGAATTACCAAATGACATGATCTGAAATATAAAGTTATTTTTTGTATCCTGCAGCCATTTGATGAGTGAGGAGAGCTGAGGAATGTCAAAGAGGATTGGCTCTGAAGGTTTCACCTACCAATGGAAGCAGAGAAAAAACATATCCCTGAATCTGAATTTGTCACACAGAATTCAGCATTTCATTTATGCTCCAGTGGCATCAGTGAGTGTCTCCTAGCCTGCAGCAAGAATCTACAGCTCTTGGAATTTGCCACTTAGGATGGCCTCTCTCGCTGCAACTGTCACGATTTTGGAAATGTATGCACACATGTCTGAAAAGGTTTGCAGAGACAGATTTGTGCACCCATTAGAGTTAATGTGCTCAAACTGAGTTGTCTTGGAAATAAAAAACCCTGTGCCAAAAAAGGTGTCTTGTGCTATTTGCCTTAACTGTTGCGCATTTTTGACACAGAAATATTTATAGTGGATCTATTCAGTGTTAGTGTGCCTGTTCCTCTACCACAGCAGCAGTCATGAAGTTGACTATTGGACTCAGTCTCAGCAAGCCCGTCTTACACGGAAAAAACTGAAAGGTTGACTTTAATTAAATATATTATGTCAACAGATTTCACATTACTGTATTAGGTTAGGTGAAAGCAGTAATATTGAGTTTAAATACAGAATATTAGGTTCAACTTAATATTATTGGGTCTAACCTAATACAGTTATGTGAAATTTGTTGACAGAATACATTTAATTAAAGTCAAAGTGTCAGTTCTTTCAGTGTACCAATGGTGTCCTTGTCATTTTATGAAATGCATAATATTGCCAAAAAGAGGTTGAGTTGTATGGATTGCTATAGATGCACCAACCTAGGTTCCGTGCATGTTGAAGGCCAGTCAATGAAAGCCACCTCGAAAGCCTTCTAAATCCCAGCTTCTGGTAGTGTACTCCCCACTTCCTGTTTCCTGAAAGGGTACGTCTAGAATCCAGTGCAAACTAAGGTATTCAATCGCAGGGTCCCATCCATTGTGATGGAAACTTCTGGAGCAATGGAGTCGAAACACAATGAGAACACGGGAGAGCTGGAACTTGATGGCAAACACTGAATGTTTATTATGAAGTCACGGCCTGAGAATAGACAAAGACATGTGCTGCAGCCACGAGTTGACACAGCGGTTGCCCGACAAATTCTGAAGATTTCTCACCCTGGTCCGATGTATTTAGCTGGTTCTGAGAGAATAATCTACAGTCTATAACAGATTAAACAGGCAAAGCACTATAACCTCTATCAGCTGACGCCAACAGGCAGGAATAGGGAGACAAAACACTGAGAGCACAGCTACAGTGTGTTTATAGAAAAGAAAAGCTGTCCCAAGCTCCTCCAACAATGCAACATAAGTATATATAGGAAAGAAAACAATAACACATTTTAAAAACAATAAAAAAAAGTTGAAATAAAATAGTGCAAGATAATGTTGCAAGACAAATTTGCAAGTAATGCAGGAGAAGTAAAAATAAAATACAATAAGCTTAATGTTGCAAAGAGTGACATTTATACACAGTATGTTTCCTAGTCTAACATTAGTTTCTAGATGTTCAAAAATAGAGACACTTTACGTACGTCATAACAAGGGATTTCTTGTTAGCAAAGGACCTTGGATTTGTTGTGTGTGTGCATGTATGTGTCAGTGCTAAATGACAGAGAGCCTTCTAGGATCCAATGCCAAGATGATAAAAGGGGGTCACCTTTAGAGAGCCCCGGGCACAGCAGCAGCAGCAGAGACACCAGGGCCCCGCAGGATCACAACAGAGGCATGGCAGCCACACAAAGCTGCTGTCCTGGATGTTAGCTTTGGACAGACACACACACACACACACACACACACACACACACACACACACACACACACACACACACACACACACACACAGTATGCCTCCCTCATGGACTTTAGAGCAACCTCATTCAAAACTCATGGCTGTGGGTAGAGCGCTTATTGTGTTTTCATAAGGGCATGAGGGAGATTCCCCACATGCAGCAGCTTGTTACTTCAAATCCTGCAGCTGTTTCTCTGTGAATACACTGCATTTGGGTGTACGAGAACACAGCGATGGCTTTCAGGCTTGGACAAAAGCACTTAGACTAAGACCTCGTCAGAAGGGTTCCTAATGTTTCCAAACCCACAAGCAAACATTGAGAAAAGCACCGCTGCATTCCGGTCGATGCTGAAGCTGTGTGTTTATTTTCCATGGGGAATGCTCATCTTCGTTTTTTGGGGGGCGGGGGTGTTTCCTTACTTACGGAAAAGTTCTAAGAACTGAGGGTGTCATATTCCCTGGTCTTGTATTCCCTTTACAGTCTTTTATTTGGTTTAATTCTGCACTAAATGTCTCCACTTACGACCTAAATGTGTAAATGCAGTAGAGTAAGAATGTCAGAGCACAACAAATAAGCCTGGTTCAACAGTTCAATGTAACTAATAGTGTCTTAACATTGGGAATGACAATGGTGTAGCCCTGTTTAGGGAATTTATTTGAGAACCTATTTTTATATTTGAAAATGTTGACAAAGGGCAGTGTGAGAGCAGAACCAGCCCAGCAAACCTTTATGATCTGTCGTTATTGGTGAAGTGATGACAATGTTGGATTGCATTCACACCAAATAGTCCGCTTCTTTGGTGCACACCAGACAGGAGATTGTTACATTGACTAATGTTTCAGAAGGTTTGGTTTGTGTTCACACAGGCAAACCTGAAATGGACTATAAACTGTAAACAAACGTCATGTGCACGGAAATGCTGTTGATGCTCTGATCAGATTGCAGTCTTTTCGCTGTACACAGGGGACCAGTGAGGTGAGCAGTCACAAAAGCAAATATAGCCTAGTTTATGTTTATAGTTGTTTATATCTATCAAACTAAATATTTAAATGTCTCCCTAACACTTTAGCTCTGCTAACATGAATAACTACATATAAACAATTTGCAGAGAAATTGTTATTTCATTCAGCATTATGTTCATCAAGGAACTTATCACATATATGATGATGTGAATTGGTGGCTTTGCCCTCAGATAATCTGAGCAGCAACAAAGCATTCTGCTGAAGAACTTATGTCTACATAATTGACATATACTGTATGTGAACATTCAATGTCCAGAGATCTTTAAAAGGTTTAGCTGGTCGGGTTGAGAAAAGGGGGTATAGGTATAAAAGTTTAGTTTTTTAATCAGCTTAGAAAATGTTCCAAGACAGAAACTTTTGAATTCTAGCAAGGATATAGACTTACTGGGATTTTAAAAATACTGCGCACAATAAACAGACATACAGTAGCTGGAGATGAGGACCTAATTGTCTGTATATAAATGTTATGTATATGCAACTGAATTAACAAGTGAAGAAAGAGCTGTGATTTTGACACTGGGAATAATTGGCCATGTTCTGTTGATGCAGTGAAAGGATCCAGACGACAGTTTATCACTCAGCAAGTGTGGTTAGGAGTTGATGAACCAATGTGGCGAGTAGTAAACGCCTCAGACGCAACATTGCAAGTGTGGCTTCAAATTAGATAAGAAAGTGATTGGACTCTACAGATGTGACAGAGGAGACATAAAAATCTAATCAAGGGTGTTACCAATGAAGTGAGTGGGTTCCTGAAAAAGCTGTGTGAAAATAAAATCATCCAGAAATGGCAAAAACGCTTTGCTTAGAGGATCATCAGGCTTAATCAGATTCATAATTTAATCAGTTATAATTCAAATCTCATCAATGTGCTTCTCCCTACGTGATGTCAGCATCCTCAGATGATCCTCTATGTCAGAAACGTAACGGAGTGCCTTATTACTAAGAATGCTGCACTGCGCTAAGTTTAACCCTTTGCGCAGGAATCATTTAGAAAAAGAGAGACGTCTAAAGGCTCATGGGGTTTAGGTGCCAGAAACAGAGCAGGGGCAGGTCAGAGGTACAGGCAGGTAAACATGCAGGTACAGATTCAGGTTCAGGTTCAGGTTCATGTGGCTGCAAAGTAAAGCATGAAGTAACGTTGACGATTTGTTGGTGAATGAATGGAAATGTGCCGCTGTCTGAGACACTGTGAGACTGATGATGGTAAGTCCAAACAGTGAGATGTGGATGTAAGAGTCAAGTGACTGGGATAGATGGCAGGTTAGAAAGTGATGCTATGTGTCAATTTGCATAGTATTTTGAGTGCATAAATGCATCCCAATGCAAAGTATGGCTAAATGTAGACCACCATACATACCCTGATGGTTCTCTCATAGCCGTCAAAAAGTGAGGGAAGTAGAGCGTCCTGCTGCGATTGTGGGTGCTGCAGTGAGGTCAGCACGAAACAAACAAAAGTCATACAAAAAAATGTAATTATTCAATAAAGGTACCTCTACCACCGTTTATTTTACTGGCTTATTTGAGAGGTCTGTTATGATTTGCAACTGCGAATTATGATATTGCTAGCCAGCAGTGGTGATCGTCACTTTCTGTAAGGACACCTTGTTCAATTTGAGACACCAGTTGAAATGAACACACTGCTTAACTGTTCAAAATCACAAGAGGGAAGTATACTAAGGGAAGTGTCTGAGTATGCCCATTAACTTCCTACCTACCTCTGCAGTGACACAAGGACATTTGGTGAAAATGACAGCAGTTATGTTTCCTGCACAAATCAGGAGCCTGTCCAGTTCCAAACAAACGGCCTAAAAGGTTGATTATTCAAGCAGCTTATTACGACCCATAGTCACATTTTAAAGTTTTCAACCTATAGTGATCCATAAGTAATAATAATCTACTGTCTTAGGCGGATCGTAATCATGTGACCTTTGAGGACAGTGTGCTTTTTTGTGGTTAAATCCTAACTTGTAGGATAGTTTGGCCATTATAATACTTTTTTACTACATTTCTATCGAGAAATGTATATTGTCATTTCAGAATCTACGTCCAGTGGATATGTAGGATCTATAGTTTGATATATATTACAATGATTATTTCAGGTCTCACCAGGAAAATGTGTACATACTACGTAGTTAAACTATAGAGGCTGCAATGCACGCACCCCCTGAAATTTTCTTTCCCCATATTGAGTTATATTGGCCAGCTTCCATGTGACGTTATAGTCAACTCTCACCGTGTGAAAACAATATTTCCATTGTCTGCGTTTTCATACCATACCTCCAGCACACATGGTCCCACTTGTTTTTAACATCTTGTTTTGACAGAAACAACTCGGTTGGTCGTATTTGCGGGTCGGAACAATCAACCTATTTGGTCGTATGAGTTGGAGGACTTGTTGCAAATCAGTAGTGTAGCCTATCTGCTCTATTTAACATGAATATTTGGCTTTACAGGTAGTGTGACTGCTCTTGCCAAAATATATTGTCAGTATATTGTTTGTTGATCCTCTCTGGTCAATCAGTCTGCTCCTGACTCTCTGTCTTGTTGATATCTATATTGAATTTGTTTATTTAGTGGAATCTGAGTTCACAGAAACTTCCCTTTTCAATAAATACATTCCTCTGTCGGAAACTACAACTCGGCGATAAATCACATGTGTGTTTCACCTCTCTTTCCCTTCTCTACATAATAGTATCTTTGTCCCTCTTCATTTACTCAGAGTGCTTTGGGGCACAGCACAGAGGAACATCACTCAGTCTCTGTGGGTCAATCCAGATTAATGCCAAGGGCCCAAAGCTATCTCCCTGCCATGTCTACAACACCAAATTTGTTTCATTTGTTTCATTAGGAAGAGCCAATAATTAGCCTTCACCTATGTCTAATTGAACTCGTGGTCAACAAATCAGTCAGCTGTGCACAGATGTACAGCGCTGATGTCTCATCCCCTGCTGAGCTTATTCTAGATCTACATGTCCCTAAGCAGCATGTGTAAAGTCATGACTGATAGTCATGATTGTCTTTATTTTCCATTTGCCGCTGTGTTAGCTAAAGTAAAAAATTGCGCATCATTTCAGCCCTTACACTGAGATCTCTTTCAAGCGGGTTAACCTTGAGCTCCACTGCACTGTGGCTGATGGGGGACTGCAGCGACATGTGGCTTGTGTTAGGATGATAATGTAGATCTGATCTTTACATGTGTAAATCTTTGTCCCAAACACCTCTCCGGTCATACAGAAATCTTTAAGGGCCGTGATTTCTGGTTTACAATCAACCTTAGCTGGGTTTGTCCTGATTACAGTGTCTTTGCATAAATCTATCTCCTTCAGCACATGGAATCATTTAAACCTCTTAAACCAGCAGGTGATTGGATCATTCAAAAGGCCTTTGTGTTTGAGAATTGTCCTCTCTTCTTAGAATACAAATTGCATTTCTACAGCAGAAGATGTAGGAAGGAGCTGCCCCTCCAGCTGCCTGGGTGGGACTGTATCTGGTGTCCTTGCCGTCTTGTTTCAGAGGCTGGCAGGCAGGTGCACGTCAATATTCAATCCATAACGTTACTTGATGGGATGAGACAATCCCATATAGCCAAGGAGCTGCATCAGCACCTTTGAGCCAGGGTCCACCTCTTTGGACAGCAATGTTCTAGACACACACGCACGCACGCACGCACGCACGCACGCACGCACGCACGCACGCACGCACGCACGCAGCACACACACACACACACACACAATTTCTCAGGTTAAACTCCCCTCCACTGAGGTCCCCAACAAAATCAATGTGCTGCAATTTTTCTGAAGCCCTGGAAGGAGCTGTGGAGAGGACAAGAAAGGAATCAGGAAAGGAGGATAGTAACTGCTCCAGTAAGTAGGAAGTGTTTGCCACCTTTACATTTTAAATACACAATGAATTGAGTGGTAAATAAACCTTAAGACAGCTATTTGAGTTAGGACCACGCCTTACGATAAGATGAGCACTGAAAAAACTGAAATGTTGACTTTAATTAAATGTATGATGTCAAAACATTTCACATAGCTGTATTAGGTTAGTTGAAAGAGTTGACTTTGTGATTACAAGGTATCTAAAGCAACAGACGAATTTGATAATTTTATTAATAAAATGTATATATTCATGTTTTTTATAGAAATATAAAACATATTGACAATCCTGAAACACAAAAAAATGATTGACTGTATTTAAATAAAAGATGATGACTGTAATCCCTCTATATTGTTCTGTATTCTGATAGAATAACAAATCCTTTACGTTAGACTCGCTAAAACATGGCTGATAAAATACACCAAACCTGCAGATAAGGGGGGTGGGGCTATGGTATTAAAGAAACCTATTTATAATCTCCATCATGAATATAGGGAAATGATATTGTAAAACATAACCTAACAGCATTTACATCGTAATGCCTTTCAAAATAAAACATGATCACAGATTTCTAAGTCTTATGTGTGCAGAGGTGTGTGTGTTTTTTGTTTTTTTATCAAGGCCGAGCGAACAATGTGTGTCACTGAGTTCAAACCAGAGGCTGTGATTTATCAACATATGTGTCCTGCTGCCTTTCGGCTGAAGGAGAAACCAAAATACAGTATAAAGCAGTCCGATAAAAATGGGTCCAAAATATTGTCTTTGTCTCTTCTTTTGTTGTGAGCATTCAACAAAAAGCCATATTACTGGTAATAACTGCAGGATGTTAAACTCAAAAGGACAAGTTTGCTAGCCAACTGACATAAAATTAGCACTAAAACACATCAAACTTCCTTCCTTTTTATGTTGAAGGATGTTTTGTTTTGTGCAATAGAGTGGTGCAGCATTTTGGTTTGATGTCAAGAAGGTCTGTGGTTCATAGAAGCTGGAGAGATTTTAACATTTTGTTCAACACAAAATATGTCAGTAAATACCCCACTGGTGAATGTGTCATAAAACAGCTAGCTAACAAGTGGCTACGTCATCACAGTAGCAGCCTTTCGCTTAGCTGGGACGACGCGCATAATTGTGACCGTAATATGGTTTGTTTATAGGCTAATGTTGGCTTTTTCCTTCTGGCCTTTGCATTAACACTCCAGAAATCATTCAATTGTGTTGGTCACAGATATTATTCCAGCACTTTTCTGAAATCTAATGAAAAACTACCATTGCTCTTGGTCAAGGGGGCCTTTGCGATGCTAACTTACAAAATACATTTTCACAGCAGTGCTCTTTTTAATGCAACTCTGAGGAGCAACAAAAGAGCAGATATTAAAGATGACTAATGGGGTTATCTATTTAAAACATGTATGTGATCTATGACTCCACCTCAAACTCAGAATTAAACTTTTCTCTGTAATAGGGACTAAACAGTAAATGCAATAGGATTCTGCTCAACAGGATGTTGCCACATGATGATACAGGCTGGCAATAGCTTGATATTAAAAGCTATATAAAGCGTCTTTTCAAACAATTGGCCCAGCTTCCGTGATTTTCTATTTCCATCCAAGCAGAGTCAGATGTCACCTTATTAAGACAAAGCAGGGCTGAAAGCTGCAGCTTAAAATGTCTACTTCCTGACGCACTGTCCCTTCTCGTTAGGCTTTTGTCATGTACAGTGTCTGACCTTGTGAGTGTGTCAGTGCTGAGCAGGAGCTGTAAGGCCTGTGTGTGCGTCACTCTCCTCCCTAACTTTGAGAAGAGCAGTGACAGCTAGGGAAGGAAGTGAGCCGGGGGCAGCGTGTTCACAGTGCTTTTTCAATGATTCATGGCATATACTAGGAATCAGGAATCGTCACTGGAGAGGAAACAGGACAGCTCCACTGGCTGTATCTTCGTCTGGACTTAATCATTTAGGAAACTCACTAACTTCTAATTTTACATTGCACGTTACAGTTGGCCTGTAACAGGTTTTTTAAGGCCAGTGCAGATATATCTTAATATTAAAATCTCTTAAAGTTGCTATTTTCATGTGAGGATCTTACAAAAAAGTACACACCATAAAACTAAGCACTTTTGGGCGGTGGTGGCAAAGTCCTTAGGGACTCTTGGCTCGGGAACTGGAAGATCACCGGTTCAAGTCCCCCAAGAACAAGTGCTACTGAGGTGTCCCTGAGCAAGCCACCATTCCCTAAATGCTCCCCGGGTCCGTACATATGGCAGCCCACTGCTCCTAACACTAGGATGGTCAAATGCAGAATGTAAAATGACCCCTCTGTGGGACCAGTAAGGGCTCCTTCTTTTCAGACCATTATGGGATTCGAAAAATGGACACTGACACTGGCTTAATGTTATTATTAGTATTTTAAAAACCAGGTTATATGTTAACAACTTATACCAGAAGAAGAAGGTTTTTTTTCTTTTCAGAAACCCTACCTAAAAGGGTGCAGTAAACCACTGAATATGTATTATACATGAACACATCATTTTAATTATTGATACTGACTTTGATCAAGAGGATTTCTCCATCTGCTTCTCAGATCACAGACAAATATAATACATTTAATGTAGAACACATTAGGATGTATGGAGAATTTTTTTAAATGTGCAATGATAATAAATATGTTTTTACAGCAATATTACTTTAACAAATAAATCAAAACAAATCTATATAGCGACACTTGATTGATATGATGATACAATGAAATGATCGCTATCATGAACTGTAATAATGTAATACTCAATAACATAAATGTATGTGAACACAAGGAGCAAATCCTTACCAGGGGAATCGAGAGTTACCCCCCTCTGTTGTTTGTAGGTGTGTGTTTGGTGTGTAAAAAAAACGATCAAAATAAAAGACATAATAAAATATAAATACATCGTTTTTAACATACTCATAATAACATATGCCGTGTTAGTATTGTCAGAGTTGGTGTTTAACCATGTTAGTGTCCTGTCTTAGTCATGGAAAACCTTTTTGTAGATGGACAACTGTATCATAGTTTTCATTAACGACATTAACTGTTATGTCTCGTCAAATTTGTTAGTCATGTTTATATTATGTCATGTCTTGTTTAGTTTCAGGTGTTGGTCCTGTATGTTTTAGTTTAGTCAAGTCACTCATGTCCAGTCCTGTCATGCACTTCCTGTTTTATTTCGAAATGTTTTCCCTCTGTTGTGTCATTTTACTTTCTGTCTTTGTGTTATGTCTGGTCAAATCTGTTAGTTATGTTTATTTATTATGTCTGTCATTTCATGTTTAATCTACTATTTATGTCATACCAAGTGAGGTGTTCATGTATTCTCGTCATGTCATGTCTAGTCAAGCCCCTGTGTTTCATGTTGTGTCTCATTTTCCATTTCCTGTTTTATTTTGTACTTAACTTGTTTCTCATTGCAGGCCCTGTTACTTTCTGTCTTTGTGTGTTTTCCCGCCATTGTCAGCGTCTGCCCCGCCCCTGATTGTTGTCACCTGTTGCCCTCATGTTTCTGCCTCCCCTCCCCAGCTGTGGCTTGTGTTGTGATTAGTGTCTCAGTATTTAGTCCTGCTTTCCCTTGTGTTCTCTGTCAGTTCGTTATCGTCTTTCATGTGTTCAAGTCAAGTATTTTTCATGTCCTGCATTATCGTCTTCATGTGTTCAAGTCAAGTGTTTTTCATGCCCTGGACTTTACCAAACTTTGGATTTTTGTAAAAACAGCTTTGGAATAAAGCTCGCCTTTTGTTTGTACCCATACCTGCCTCCCTTTTCGCTACACTTGGGCCCTATTTCCCCAAACCCTGACATTAACACTGATTGGAATAGTTCTGTTACTCGCTACCTGTAACAGTTAACAGTCCTGGTTAAGTTTACTTACTGTAGGAAATTTAAAAAAGACTCAGGTGTTAATAAACTAGAATTATCACTTAAAATATTTGTTCAAAAAAATATCTTTAGCTAGGGTAAATAACGGAACCATGTCATACATGAAGAATGGAAATCTCTCCCCCTGATCTTTTATAGCATGCACTGCATGTTTTTAAATCAGAACACCTGACATCAAATGCGATTTATCAGCCCAAACCAATCAATATCAAGAGTATGTCGAGACTACCAGTCCCTCAACCTTTTGCTGTAAGTGAACATTGATCAAGACCAGGAGCAAAACAGAATACTAATACAGTCCCAAAGCACAAAGCAGTGAGTGTGTGTTGGTGTAATGTCTCTACTTCCTCAAACTGTGACGCTGTCAGCATTATCATGGGCAGGGGTGCAACTTTTCTATCATGGAAGGCAGCCATAATGGCATTGCATCGTATGTACTCTACTAAAGGGGCACACAAAATAACAATTCATCCCATTTTCTCCACTGTAAGCGAACAATTCATCGAGTACTTTATGGTGTTTTCTCCCCTGGAAAGTCAACACAGACAGCACTTTATCATGTTTTCCACCGGTAAGTCTCCTCAGAAGGCAATATATACAACGCCCGGCCAAGAATGAGGTCACAAGCCTGTGGGGGCAGTGCTATGATCTGGGGTTGCTGCAGTTGGTCTGGTCTAGGTTCAGCAATGTGGCCAAAGAATGAGGTCAGCTGACTACCTGAATATACTGAAGGACCAGGTTATTCCATCAATGGATTTTTTCTTCCCTGATGGCACGGGCATGTTCCAAGATGACAATGCCAGGATCCATCGGGTTCAGATTGTGAAACAGTGGTTCAGGGAGCATGAGACATCATTTTCACACATGGATTGGCCCCCACAGAGTCCAGACCTGAACCCGATTGAGAATCTTTGGGATGTGCTGGAGAAGACTTTGTGCAGTGGTCCGAATCTCCTGCCATCAATACAAAATCTTGGCGAAAAATTAATTCAAGACAGAAATAAATGTTGTGACATTGCAGAAGCTTGTGGAAACGATGCCACAGAGAATGCGTGCCGTGATCTAAGCTAAAGGCGGTCCAACAAATATTAGAGAGTGACCTTTTTTTTGGCCGGGCAGTGTATTTATATTTTTACAATTCTTGTTGTGTTGTGTTCAGTTTCATACACAGCTGTCTGGAAATGTTTTTGTTCTTATAGTGAAATCCAAACTTTCCGTTGGGAAAAAAAGGTTAGCCTCAGTAACAAAAACTAATGTTTGTTCAGAATAAATGAGAAGAAACACACCCTTATGCATTTGATGTTTGTTTTTTGGCTGTACCGGACTCGCACCAAGTTGTGTAATGTCCTTTTGCCTGAGACCCAGATAAATCTGCTAGTTTATGTTTGATTTGCTCTGGCAGACAGTCTGTTCCCCCTCCCCTTTGGACACATTTCCATGCCCTTGGGATCAGACTGGCCATTTCGAGACGTTTATCCACTGAGGTCTATTTGAGATGATGACTGTAGAGGAGCGGCGTTCTGGTGTAGATGCTTTCACATAGCCTGACATTGCCAGAGCAGATTGTTAAAGGATCACAAACAAAATCAAATCTAAGTTTGAAGATACTTTTGGTCCCCAAGCAGAGTAGAACCCTTTTAATCTCTAAATTCTGATGGCCAAAACGGCAGCACTTGTTCAGATTGATGCTACACCATCACAGCTCATCTCTGCACGCTGTAGACATAATCAGATATAATATCAGCTTCAAAACAATAGTACTTTCTTTAGATATCCAAGATAAAGCCAACAGTCACATACCTCCTTGTGCTTTATGGTGTGTGTTTCTGACAGAGAACTTCACTTCTTTCCCACAATACAATAGACAGAGGAAAAGGATTAACAGTTCATCTACTTCTGTTAAGGCAAGTCTTTTACATCACAGAAAACTATTTAGCATGAGTGTGCTGATGTGCCCAGCAATATGTGACCCTCGTGCAAAACAGGTTTGGAGAATTGGAGTTCTATAGCATGGAAGAATACACTGCTAACTCACAGCCAGTGGCTACACGGATTCAAATGAGGACATCACTGAGTCATGCTTTTGGTTTCTTTATTGGATTTGTGAAATGTGCATTACAATGAAAACAAAAAAAAGTCAGAGTTCACACACACACACACACACACACACACACACACACACACACACACACACACACACACACACACACACACACACACACACACACACACACACACACACACACACACACACACACACATGCTGTTGCCTGCAAACAGCTGAGTGGTGGTGGTGCTATAACACAGGCCAGGTGTGGCAGGTGACTGACAGCCTGTGGGGGGGCCCTGCAGTGTGTGATAGATGACACGCTGACTGCTGATGGACAGCAGACACAGAGAGAACTGTCTGATGGCGTGTCCCGCAGCTAGACTACAGCAGCAGTTTGTCTGCAGTATGTTTATTTGTAGGTGGTCATGTGACAGTAAGGCAGGAACAGCTGAACAACATTTTTGTTTTTTTCGTTTTTTAAGTATTATCTCATAAAGACAAACATATGGTATGATTAATTAGATTTTGGTCAGCAATGTAACTCATTGTATTTTGCACGAACATTGTTCAATGCTTTCTTTGGTGTGAAATCATTTTGTTATATAAAATTCTATTATGCCCAATTTGCCATTCATTGAAATTTCAATATGTTTGAATATAAAAGTGTTATACAAAAGTTTTTTTAAAAAAAGCTCAATTCAATCAGGAACGACATTTTTAGTTTAAAAAACATTTATTGACAGATGCGCCATATAATAGAAATGTTAATAGTCTTTCGAGATTAGACCCCGATCCTGATATCGTATATCTTAAGGGGGAAATGCAGCCATGAGCATATAGGAAGGTTTACCATAGCTTTAAATGCAGATTAAATTGAAAAAGCCTGAGTCTCAAGCTGTAGAAAGAGAGGACAGGTGAAGCACAGCCTGAGCTGCTCTTTAGCAAAGATAAACATGAACCACCTCCTCTGCTCTCTGCTGTTGACATCAAATGATTCATTAACATTATGCACTAGCAAGCATATGCCCACACACACACATATACACATGAACACAGACACTAAGATCAAAGGCGTGCTGCGGGGGCAAAACCTGCTGATGGCAAACACTGGTTTATCTAAAGCAGGAACATATGGCAAGATGTCTCCTGATTCCCCCCCTTAAAGTCGCACAGCCCCTTCCCTCCCCTTAGTCGTTGCTACCGTCTTCCTTGATAGTTCCCACTTAAGTTTGTATGGTGGTGTGTCCGGATTACTACACAGATGTAGAAATGAGTGACACAATTATTTCTAGATCAAGCTGTTGTTTTGATCATAAAGTAAAACACTTCAGGACTCAAGGGTTATTATTGTAATATGCAGTGGTCCTGGCAATGAAAATCTTAGGTCGAGCTCCACCAACAATGCAACATATTATATAAAACAATAGGATAACAGTAGGATACATTAGAGTAAAATAGTGCAGGCTATGTTGCTTGACCAGTCTACAAGTAGTGCCGATGAAGTGAACTATATACATGTCAGAAAAATAAATAAATACAATAAACTAAATGATGCAAAGAATGTTGAAAGTGACCAAGTAAATTCAGGATTCTACGCATATGTAAATAGAATAAAAAATATACAACAACAGAATTAAATGGTTAAATATTGTCGGGTGAAATCCAATTCATTGTTCAGTTCCAGATACCTGTGAAAAATGTTTTTGTCTAAGTTGTAATGAACATGTGTAATTGATTCTATTGTTGAAATTGTCCTATTTTTTCTTAAGAAGTGTCAGGTTGTTTATAATGTTTTGTAAAAAAATATTTCATTAAATGTGAACAATTTCAAATTGCAATTTTTTCACTCAAACAAGTGGAATGATTTGGAGTTGTGGTTTTTTATAGGTTATTATGCTATGATTTTACTGGTCCAGCCCGCTTGAGATAACATTTGGCCCCTGAAGCAAAATGAGTTTGACACCCCTGCCATAGCAAATGGGATAAATGAACTACTACTACTATTAAATAGTAAGCAGATGCCTCAAACTGTCTGTTAAAGAAAAACAAGCTAAGAAAGATTTGATTGACAGTTTGGCAGCACGTCCGGGGTCACGAAGCGGCCAGAGTTTTCACACCCCAGCATGGATGCACACAGTCCGGCTCACTGTCTCTTCATCTACGCATCCTCTACCTCACTTTGAAGTTGGGTTAGAAGAGGCTTTACGCCTTCCCTTTCATGACCTGCCTTGTCAGATTAACTCAAATTTGGGAGGCTGGGACTGAGTCTGAGGGCTGTCACATGTTCACAGTGTGAGGGTGTGTGTGCGCCTGTGTGAAAAAGCACAAGTTGTGTGCTACCCCATGGATTTCTGTTTGAGATGAAAAGAGAAATGGCAGCGGAGGGGTGAGGACTGGGAAATTTGTGATGAGTCAGCAATGCCATGTACAAACTACATGCTCTCTCACACACACACACACACACACACACAAGATAAAATGTCAACCTTTGAGATAATGTACCAGATCGATCAGATTTAAAAAAAGGGTGGGATGATTTAGAACAAATCCACAACCATACTTCTATTACTTAAACTGTTCCAGGAGGCACAGGTGTGTGTGTGTGTGTCACTTAAATAATAAATAATAATATGGTGCCGACCACAACTTCTCTCCTCAAGAAGGTGTACATTTGTTCCTTTTGAACAGGAACAACTCGAAGGACAGAGACCTTTGGCCTGAGTCAGCTCGACACCTCAACCAGGACACCAAATTATGGAAATACAACATCACTGAGAGCTCATTTACACTGAGAACAGTCAAAATATGTTTATGTTCTAATCTGCATTTAACGAAAGCCATCCAATACCAGTTTAGAATGCTTCCCACCCCTTCACTTATTACATTTTTATGTTGCAGCTTTATAATAAAATGGTTGTCTTTTTTCCTCATTATCTTTGCCTTCAATATTCCTTGTTGAGAAAGTCAAAACATTATTTTAGAATACTTCAAGCAATATTAAAAGAAAGTGACATAAGTATGCAGACCCTTAACTCATCAGGATGTCTGGACCACTGTGTTCAGGTCTCTCTACAGAAGTTCCTAAGTGGTGCAGGGATCCTTAAACCAAGAAATGAGTCAGCATTTGACTACTTACGGTTCCCTCTTCTCCAAATCAACTATTTATTTCTACATGTTTCGGTTTAGTACTTGAAATAGGATCTGTGGTTAAGGTGAAGAGAGTTTCATGTTTTGTTGCATCGCATAAAATACGTTAGTAGACACCCAACTGATAAAAGTCCAAAGCTTCTGTGTCGCTAACAAGTGGTTAAATGAGCAGAACAGTGAATCACCCATGTTTATACTTATTGTTTGTCTGTGAAAAATGGATGTGAAAAAGTAGTTAGTTGTTAATCGTTGACTGATTCCATGTGAGGCTTGCATTTCTGAGTACGCAGTAAAACTAGCTCTTGAATTTGACACGAACCAACACTTAGCTGTTTATCGTAAATGCTGAGTCATACCTCTGCATTATTAAACAACATGAATTCATGGAAATCTCAGCTCATCTTTTTCCTGCAGGCTTTTTCTCAGTTTTGAACGTTTTCATTGAGCTGTCTTGTGAATGTTTCCATTGTGCACACTGCCATCTAGTGTTCTGAGAGCTTGTTGTCCATAAACAAAGAAATGTATTGTATTGTATTGCAATAAGAGGAATAGAGAAGCTCCTTTACATCATTTGGAGACAAACTATTATTATCAAGCATTAAGGGTTTGTTGGTTTTCTACTAGTCTTGCAGCGATAATCTGGATTGTATTGGGGGATAAAAGGGACCATTAACACACAAATAATATTTAGTACACTTAAGAATAGGTGTGTAGTTATGAAATTCTGTCACTTCCTGCATGAATGAGTTTGATGTTTAAAGATTAGACACAGGTAGAATGTGGTGTGTGATCAGTTTATTTGGTTTCACTTTAAAAGCGAGGGAAATCAAAGTAGATCCCACACTAAAGTAAAAAGAAACTGCAACCTTAAATTAAAATGTTTCTCTTTTAAATTTGGAAAAATAGGTTTCTGTTGAATAAACTCTTGCAAGAATCATGCTTCCTTTGATGAAACCTACATTTGGAACAAGTGATGAAACAAATATGAACAGAAACTAAACTTGAAAGAAATGTGGCAACACAACGCTGGAGCTCCACAGCTTCATGTGTGGGAGCTGTTGATGCTGCCTCCGTTTTGTGATATTCTGCACTTCTTCTCCTCTGTTGAGGGCTTGAAGACATTGGCTCTGTAGAACTTCAGCTCTTTGATGCTCTCCTGGATGTCATCCAAGGCTCTTAGGAAGGAAACCACATCTCAACTGTATTCCTTGAATTATGCATATTACACTGAACCTTAAAATAAAGCTTACAGGATAGGGCTGCAGGATATCAAAAATATATTATTATATTATTGTATTTTGACTGATATTGCAATTGTGATATGATTTGAAGGGAGAGGGAATGAGAAGCATTATTCACATTATCATTGAAAATATATCAAAATGACCATGGTCATTTTTTTAAGGAAATGTATTAAACAAGGTTTTTTTAAGTCTGTAGGCTGGGACTTGTCTGCTGCACAAAATTCAGAATGATATTTTCATATAAATGCATTGTCTGACTGTTTTAAATCTATGTCCACAATGGTTTCTTTACAACAGTTACTTTAGTAGATACAGAGTCATCGTAATCAATAGAAACAAATGCCAAATCTATGCCTGACCTCAGTAAAGAAAACAAACATTCCTCCTTCCATGATTATGTTGATGCGTTTTCGTTTTGTTTACCTGTGGGCTGCTTTCTTGTGAGGCACAATTCTATATTCCTCTGGATACCACCGTCTGAAAGTTTACCAAAAAAAACACATTTAACAAAAATTACAGTTGCAATGAATAGCAAACTGATCAATTGCAGATAAGATCATTAGTGGGGCTAATAAATGACAAGTCTTCATGACGAGAAAGAAAGTACAGAGGACTTAAGAGACAAATGTGGAAAATATTCTAATTCTTGTGCAAAAGTCCACCAAACACTCGCCTGCAAAGCTCCTTAATGGTGCTGACGTCAATGATCCTGTAGTGAAGGTGGTACATAAACTGTGGCATGAACTTGTCCAGGAACCTCTTGTCAGCGTGCACAGAGTTCCCTGCAGGGGGGGGGGGGAGCATAGGACATCACTGCAGGAGCTAAATCAGTTGGATTATATCACACTCTGCAGCTGAAGCTGAAAGTCACTCACCAGCAAGGGGACACTGTCCAGGTGGGGTGTGCTGTCTGACAAAGGACAGGAACTCGTACTCTGCTTGTTCCAAAGTGATTTTACTGTCCTGCACCCCCTGGGTCAATCCTGACTGAGACACAAACACACTGGCTGTGTACATCATATATTCATTCAGCTGGTTCAGCTGTAAGACCTGTGTCCTGCCCTGTCTTAAATCAGAATCAGAATACCTTTAATCGTCCCACAGAGGGGAAACTTTCATCATTACAGCAGAAAGAGCCAAAGACTGCTTAATATTACACCCAAGAAACTAAAGGAAAAAAAAAAAATATATATATATATATATATATATATATATTTATATTTATATTTATATATATATATATATATATACACACACAAGAATCACACAATTAGGGCCCCTATTATGCAAAATGCACTTTTTGCTGTCTTTTATACATAAATATGTGTCCCCGGTGTGTAAGGAGACTCACAAAGTGTCTGAAAATACAACCCTCTCTCTTTTCCTCCTTACCCACATCTCTAAAAACGGGGGTACAAACGAGCTAATCCAGATTTGCTTCGGCGTCATATCAGAAATGTGGGCTGGCTTTACATTGAACTCCTGGCAACGTCCCGCCCACGTGACACGTCCCAACCTATCACCCCCCATAGGAGCTGACCCCCCTCCGCAGCACTTCTGTGTGTCTGTGTGTTCAGCAGGATGTCTGCAGGAGGGACTTAGAGTTGTTGTATATAATACATATAATGTCTCTGTTCTAGCGGTAAACACTGAGAAGTGTTTCAGAAATAATGCTGGATGTGGTTTGGAACAAAATATGGGGTTTAATCACAGCAGCGTTTAGCTGAGTTTCTCCCGGTAGAAAACGTTCACAGAGGAGAGCTCATGACGCTCCAAAGGGGCGTGGCCAGCAGCAGCTCCAAAGGGGCGTGGCCAGCTTCAGCTCAGCACAAATTGAAAGCAACAGTCACAGAATCAGCACTTCAAGAACAGGGCTGAAATAGAGGGGGATGAGGCATGCTACAATGGGGGATCTGTTTGGTGTTTTGAACTAAACAGTTCAGACCAGTTTTCTGTTTAGTTTTGTATAGATATTACCCTACAATATATTGTTCAAATATAGCATAATAGGAGTCCTTAAACAGAACATGATGCCCCTTTGTATTCTACTCTTTGCATGCTGAGGTAGAACATGTTTGTTATCCAGGGGGGAACTGGGTTTCATGACATTTGCTTTATTGAGAAGAAAAGAAAAGAAATCAACATAAGTTCATTAAAAAAAGTGAAAATGTGAAATGGGTATAAAATAAAATGGAAAAAAATATTAATAAAGTAAAAATGTGCAACATAAGATATAATAAAAGATATATATAAACATCAGAAGCTAAAGTAAGATTATGCAATTTTTACAATTTAACAACAAACAGTACAATGTGTAAATTATATATTAATTGGTGTATTAATATTGCAGATTTAAAAGAGGGTATTCAGCTCCATGCATTCTATGACTCAACGCAAGTAAGATAGGGCAGAAGACCGAGATAAATAGGTTTGGACTGTGACAGAAAATGGCTTTTGTACAAACTTTCTACTTTTGAATCCATTTCGTCCATTTAAACTCAAACAGCGGTTGGTGTTTAAATGTGAGGTTTCAGCTGTCTTTCTCCCAATCCCCTGCGACAAAGACAGCTTACCTTTCCATGATGCTCTTTACACCACTCTGACATGCCGTCCAGCAGCTCCTTTGGCTGGTTTATTATCAAGTTGGGCCCCTGCAGACCGAGAACAGACGTGTTAAGTTATCAATATAGACAGGAAAGAAGCTGCAATCAACATTTTTCTTCATTTTTAAAACGTTTTTTTATTACCTCAGCCAGAATATTCAGTTCAGAGTCTGTGATTAAGCACGCCATTTCAATGATCTTGTCCTTCTCAATGTCCAGACCTGTCATCTATAAAACACACAAAAGATAGCAAGATCTGACATATGTCTGGAGCAATCCTTTCCTGCCTTAATAGCATGGATGTGTTCAACACATCCACAGCCCTTTGAATGATTGAAACATAGGCTAAATAGTATTTTATAGTAGTGTGCCTACATCTATAATCTGAGCATGCAGGCAGCATCAACACTGCCAGTTAGGCGTTTTTGGGTGGATGATCTGAAAAAAATTCAAAGAGTTACTACAGTATACTCCATGTTGGTGAAGTACATACCGAACACAACTTAAAATCTGAGCCTAAAGTCACACATAACAGGAATGTTAATAGTAACCATTATCATAGTACATTTTGAAGTGGATTGATCAACACAAATGATGTCTGAAATCTACAAAATGTAAAGGCCACAGGTGTAGACTGTATCTGCTCGATCATCCATTAGCTGATCAATTATGCTGGGCTGTCATTATCTTTCGTATGCATATGCTAAACGTTTTAAAAGAAGCCCATCATCTGTTTTCCTGGGTATTATTGTTGAACTAGCCTTAATGACGCCTCAAACTCAATGGATAGGTACTCATCTCTCAGAGAGCACAAAGCATTCCACCTTTAATACACCGGCTAACATGTCACAGCGGATGGCTTTTCTCAGTGGAGGTGTAAAAACTGCCATGTAACGTTGGCATACGCCAGGTGGTGAAGGCAGAATGCGAGGTGGCCATTTCAAAACTAGTAAACTAACGTGAGCTACAGCGTACATTATGTAGCCTACCCATCTCGATAGCGTTACATTTCGCAGGGTTGACTCATTTGCTACACATTGCAACGTTGTACTGAGCACCCTTTCGGTTAACGTTACTGGTTAGCTTGGTGTAGCATACTATTAGCATATGTCAGAAAAGCTACAAACAGTTGCCTCGGGTGAACTACATGGTTAGAGCCGTTGTTAGCCTTTATGGTGTTTGCCGGTGACTTACCTCCAGGTCCACCCACACCATTCTCTGGGACATCGCGTTGGACGACATGCTGATTTTTCTGGATAACTGGACGTCCGAACTTGAAATGAATGTGTTTATTCCACGACTGCAGTGTGAATGGCAGCCTGTCGTTATGTGCTGAAGAACAGGAGCTCTCCTCTTGCAAATAAACTCTAAAATCACTGGAGCCCATGCCGAGGTCCGCGAGCTCACTAGCATCCTGGGCCGGCTTCCGATGTGATCTGTCGTAAAAATAACTCAATCCCGTCAGAGGACGCGGATGGTGTAACGATCGCGAGACTTGCTAAAGAACATATGGGGTACATATATTTTGTGTTTTAAGTAGCCTACACTAATATGTATGGCTTATGTGGTAAAAATTGGGGTTTCTTTCATACCTTATATTTAAGGTTAGAAGAATTAAAAACAAATACACTTTTTTCCACATCATGTTTCCAATAATACAGAGAGAACATTTAAATGAATTTGTAACATCTATTGCTATATCATCAGTTCATAAGTGGGATAAATTATATCTAATGTGTAATTATATGCGAGTGTTTGACTAGAGCGCCACAGGGATGACGTATTTTTGTAGGCCGACCCTGAAGTATGGGTTCCCTTGACAAAAAGGCAATACAATTTTGTAAGAAATAACATCTGTAGAAAACAAACCTGTTTGATAAATGCATGTTTTGTTCAGCCGGATAATCTCCACATGTCTACCCTACTGTTGTAATTTTGGAATCATAAAAAATGCTAACGTTATGCTATAAACCAGGGGTCTCCAACCTTTTCCCCTCTGAGAGCTACCTCTAAAGAAAAAAAATTACGGAGAGCTACTTGTGTTTTATATCATGTGTAACATTTATTCACACATATCTAAATCCCTGAATAAGGTTTCGTTTGGCTCAAGCATATACGGAACATACATCCAACACTCACTATTTGTGTAAGAACATTAATACTCAAATTAAACTCAAAGTATGCATGTCAAAACATTTCTTTCTCTTTTCAACAACATATTTTTTTTGCATGAACATTTTCAAAATATTGGCAGCCAATACTCACACTCAAAATACAGAAATGTAACTAAATATGTATCAGTATGCATGTCTATGCATTTCTTTCTTTTCAGCTATCACTGATAAACTCACATTTTTTGCATAACATTTACAAAACACTGACCTCTAATACTCACACTTTGTGTGAAAACATAGCCCAAATTGAACTCATCAGCATATGCATTTCTTTATCTGTTCAAACTATAAAACACATTAAACTCACATTTTTTGCATAACATTTACAAAACACTGACACTTTGTCAAAACATAACTCACACCTTTGAAATCACATAGGCTTCTATTGATGTTGAACAATTATAACTTCTTAACTTTGTCCACATCACACTTTCAGTCATTTATTCACTAGCCTACATATTCAGTCAAGCAATTTAGTTAGTGAGATACCTGGCACTGCATGGTGCCAACAAGAGAGTTGTATGCTGGAATATACCCACCTAGATTCACTCTTATGGAGTCTTTCAAATGTTCATCTGTCAGTCTTGTTCTGAACTTAGATTTGATGACATTCATGTCAGAAAAAGAAGATTCACAGAGGTATGTAGACCCAAACAAAGCAGCTGTCTTCAGAGCTGCTTGACACAGATTCTTATAGTTTTCTGGCTCAACCAAGCTCCAGAAATGTTCAGCATGCTGTTGAGATTTCAGTTGTATGTCGTTTTGGAGGTTTAAAAGTTCCATTTCCATTTCCACAGGATCGATACAGAAAAGGTCTGCCATCTGCCCAGAAATCTGACTAATGTCCACATTCATGAATTTGTTGGCAATTAATGTCACACAGGGCTCAAGTCTCTCAAAGTCTCTGAACCTGTCTGCAAACTCCTGGCCAAGCTTGATCAAGAGGTCACAGTACTTCTGTGTTCAAAGCATCAGCTACCCCTGCATGGGTTTCCAAAACCTTTGTGACAGAGGGGAAATGCTGGAATCTTTTGGCCTTCAACTGCTGGATGAAAAAGGCCAGTTTTGCGCTGAACGCATTAACAGCACTGATCATGTTGCAGACGTCTTTCTCTTTCACTTGCAACTGTACGTTCAAGTTATTCATTTTCTCAGTTACATCTGTCAAAAACGCAAGATCAAGGACCCACACTGTATCAGATAACAAGGTGGTGTCCTCCCCCCTCTCTTCCAAGAAAATCTTGATTTCACCCAGCAAGGAAAAGAAACGTTGCAGTACTTTACCCTTACTGAGCCATCTGATGTCAGTGTGGAGCAGGAGATCTCCATAGGCCACAGTACATTCCTCCAGGAATTGCTTGAAGGTCCTGTGTTGCTTAGCCTTTGCTCTGATGGAGTTGATAATCTTGACAACCGGCTCCATGACATGTTCAAATCCCATGACCTTCGCGCATAAAGCCTGTTGGTGAATTATGCAATGGTAGGCCAGAAATGGCGGAAACTCCGGGTCTGCTTTGCATCGGGCAATAAACCCAGAGTGACGACCTGTCATCGCTGGTGCTTCGTCAGTGGTTATTAACACAAATGTTCATAATATGCGACATCTGCTGGTGGAAAATAACCCAGCGCGGTAGAAAAATGCGCATTAACAGTCAGGACATAATTTTAATTCATGGCTATGAAGAGGTTTTATTGTAAAAGATAGGCTAAGGGCAGAGACACTCATTCTCACCCTTTTTACTCACTCTTTAAAATACTATGTTAAATTCACTGTCCGTGAACTAGTTAGTTTAAAATTCAAAATGGGGAACTATGAGTGTGAATTTATTCATTTTAATCTGAACTGAACTTTGAGTTTTAGTTTTGAGATTAAATAAACCAACTTTGGCTATGGTTATGCCTTGTTAGTCAAAGCCTAAATCCTAAATCGGGCTGTCTTGTCATTATTTTTTCCCATTGTCTCGCCGACATACATATTATTAATATGGTCAAGTACATATATACAGTGGGGCAAAAAAGTATTTAGTCAGCCACCAATTGTGCAAGTTCTCCCATTTAAAAAGATGAGAGAGGCCTGTAATTTAGGCATACCTAATCAAATCCAGGGTCCAGAAAATGAGTTATATTTATTTTGTTACTTTGGTCTAACTGTGTTTCCTGACTGGATCTCATTATTTTAAAACACTGATGTACACACATTGTCCACTCCAGGTAGGGAATGAAGCCTTACCCCAAGTGAAGGAGTTCAAGTATCTCGGGGTCTTGTTCTCGAGTGAGGGAACAATGGAGCGTGAGATGGGCCGGAGAATCGGAGCAGCGGGAGCGGTACTGCAGTCACTTTACCGCACCGTTGTGACGAAAAGAGAGCTGAGCCAGAAGGCAAAGCTCTCTGTCTACCGGGCCATCTTCGTTCCTACCCTCACCTATGATCATGAAGGATGGGTCATGACCGAAAGAACGAGATCGCGGATACAAGCGGCCGAAATGGGATTTCTCCGCAGGGTGGCTGGCATCTCCCTTAGGGATAAGGTGAGAAGTTCAGTCATCCGGGAGGGACTCGGAGTAGAACCGCTGCTCCTTCGCGTTGAAAGGAGCCAGTTGAGGTGGTTCGGGCACCTAGTAAGGATGCCACCTGGGCACCTCCCTAGGGAGGTGTTCCAGGCACGTCCAGCTGGGAAGAGACCGAGGGGTAGACCTAGGACCAGGTGGGGGGATTATATCTCTTCGCTGGCCTGGGAGCGCCTTGGAATCCCCCAGTCAGAGCTGGTTGATGTGGCCAGGGAAAGGAAAGTTTGGGGCTCTCTGCTGGAGCTGTTACCTCCGCGACCCTGACGGAAAAGCGGGAGAAGATGGATGGATGGATGTACACACATGGAAAGTGGTATACTTAATGAACAATAATTTAGCATTCTTTCGCTCAAAAAGTGTTTTGTTCGAGTTATACATTTTGAACATTTATATTTATTTTCCAGGCAACTACCTTGGCTTGTGCTTCATATCTCTATTATTTTTGCAAATGTATGTATGTCCTTTTGCCATCAAGTGATGTACATATCCCACTTTTGACCAAAATGTCACTTGGTTCTCTGTCACCTGCTGTCTCTCTCTCTATCTCTCTCAATTCAATTCAATGGGGCTTTATTGGCATGAAAGTTAAAAGAAACAATGTTGCCAAAGCATGAAAATAC
Organism: Eleginops maclovinus; assembly: GCF_036324505.1. Lineage (NCBI taxonomy): Eukaryota > Metazoa > Chordata > Actinopteri > Perciformes > Eleginopidae > Eleginops > Eleginops maclovinus. The sequence goes on along the minus strand of NC_086359.1, from coordinate 22,504,479 downwards.
AGAATAATATGATATACAAACAACATTACAATACATTTCTAATTAGTATATATTAATGATCTATATACAGTAATATAATAACACCTCAACACACGTGTGTGTTCAGACTCACAAGAGTGTCCATAGCAATAATAGAAAATAAAAATAAAATAAGACGCGTGTGTGTGTGTGTGTGTGTGTGTGTCTGTGTGTGTGTGTTTGTGTGTGTGTGTCTGTGTGTGTATTTGTGTGGGTGTGTCCATGTGTGAGTGTTTGTGTGGGTGTGTCCGTGTGTGTGTGGGTGTGTCTGTGTGTGAGTGTGTGTGTGGGTGTATCTGTGTGTGTCTGTGTGTATCATTCACTGTCCCTCAGGTTGTGGCATGTGTATACATATTGGGCAGCAAGGTGTGCCTGGTCTCCTTCTCCCAGGAGTATTTTTAACTTTGAGAGGTCACTCACTTCTTTGAAATCTGGGATTACAGAGCTCAACTTGTTAAAGTAAATGTTCCTCATTTCATTGAATGTTCAAGACTTTAGGAGGAAATGCATCTCTGTCTCAGTCTCACCTGTCGTACAGTGACCATAGATTCTGTGTTCTTTTGGTTGCCAGGATATTTTGTGTCTTCCTGTTTCGATTACCAGTGTGTGGTCACAGAGCCTGTACCTGGTTAGGATCTGTCTCTGCTTTCTATCTCTGACAGTAGAGATATTCTGCCAGTTCATAATCTCTTTTTAGTGCCAGGTAGCAATCTAATCTACTTTGGCTTTTAGTTTCTTCTTTCCAAAGCTGCAAATAGTGTTCTTTACATTGTGTTATAATGAGTTGGACTGTGATTGGTTTTTGGAGAGCAGTGTTGTTGTGAGCCTGGTCAGAATGGGTCTGAGAGGGGGCAGTTAGCCTCAGCACCAACTGACATAGGGGACTCTTTTCTGGGTTTAGCTCTTGGCTTTGGAGGGCTTTGGAGTGGAGGCTGTCTAGGGGGCTGGATTAAAGGTGGTTAAAAAATGTGAGTGCTCTCTTTTGAGTGTTAATTATCAGTGGGTATCTGCCTAATTCTGCTCTACATGCATTTGTAGGTGTTTTTCTCTGTATACATAGAATGTATCTGCAGAACTCTGCATGTAAAGATTCTGTTGGATGTTTGTCCCAGCGGGTATAGCTTTGGTGACTGAGTGGACCCCATACGTCACTACCGTACAGCGCAATGGGCTGGATGACACTATCAAATATTTTAAGCCAGATTTGAATTGGGATTTGGAAATCATAAAATGTTCTCTTAATTGCATTTAGAGCTCTTCTGGCTTTTCTTTTAGTGTATTCACTGCCATGTTGAAACTTCCTGATGCTGTCATGGTTAAACCAAGGTAGGTATAACTCCTACTATGTTCAATGACATGATTATTTATGGTAAACTGGTATTTGTTCTCCTGACATCTGGGGCGTTTTTGGAAAACTAGTTTTCTTCATATTGACGGCCAGAGCCCAGTTCTTACAGTACTGTTCTACCATGTCCAGCTGTTGTTGCAGTCCTTGTTCAGTAGGAGACAGTAGAACAAGGTCATCAGCATAAAGCAGACACTTCACCTCTCTATCTAGGAGGGAGAGGCCAGGAGCTGCACATTGATCCAACTGAACAGCAAGTTCATTTATATATACATTAAATAAAGTCAGACTTAAATTGCAACCCTGACGAACACCTCTTCTCTGGGTGAAGAATTCAGTTCGTTTGTCTCCAATTTTAACAGCGCACTTATTTTCTAAATACATTGATTTAACCAGATCATACATTTTGTCCCCTATACCACAATGTAGGAGTCTATAATAGAGCCCTTCATGACAATTAGAGTCGAAAGCTTTCTTGAAATCAATGAAACAAGTGAATATCTTACCATTTTTTGTTTGGTGTACATGTTTGTGCGGTGTTTTGGAAGGAAGCCAATTTGATTTTTACTCAAGATGGAGTGTTGGTTAAGGAAATCTTGTATTCTTTTATTTAGAAAACTACAGAATAATTTACCCAGACAGCTGCTGACACAGATGCCACGGTAGTTATGAGGGTCTGATTTGTCCCCACTCTTATGAATTGGGGAAATGAGCCCTTTGCACCAGATGTCAGGAAAATATCCTGACTGTAGTTCGATATTGAACAGCTTTAACACTGTACCCTGCATCTCAGGGGTGCTGCATCTGAGCATTTCGTTTTTAATGTTGTCTGGGTCACAAGCTTTTTTTGGCCGAGAGATTGTGTCTGTGTGGTCAATTCTTCCAAAGTAATTGGGAAATCAAGGGGGTTTTGGTTGTCTTTAATAGTTTCTTTGATATATATATGTTTGGAGTTTTTCTTTTGTAATACATTGATCTGAATTAATTAGATTTATTGGTATGTCTTTGTACAGACTTTCAAAATGTTCTCTCCAGATGTCACCGTTTTGGATGGGTAATGCTTGTGGTTGATTTGTTGAGAAGTTGTTCCACAGCGTTTTGCCTTTTAACAGGTTTCCGCTTTTGTTTTATAAGGTCAGCTTTAATAGCTGCCTTATGAAATATCATATTGATATCATCAATGGCGATGTTTACACCATTTTAGGAACATATTCATTTTGGTCAAATAGTGACATTTCATTCATCAGATCAGGTGAGTTCAAGACCATGTTGAATTTGTCTCCACTGTCTGGGGCCAATCTGTAAGAAGGATTTAATTTATACAGCTTACTGGGTTCCCTGTTTGTATCACTCATTGGCAGTGTTCGAACTATGCCGAGATTTTCGGGGGGTCCCATTTTTCTCTCGGGGGGGGGGGCGCTTGCTCTTGCGCTTGACTCAGAGCGTGGATCTCGAAAACACAAACACGTTTGTTGATTTGATGCAAGGAAAGCTGCTGAAGGTTTTGTTAGACGTCCGGCTTTAGGCCGGACAGTCCGGCTTTTCAATGCCCTGTCCGGCGTCCGGCGCAGCATCAAGACGTATTTGTCGCCGGACAGGGCATTGAAAAGCCGGACTGTCCAGCCTAAAGGATGGAACAGAGGATGTGCCAAAGGACAACGCAAATGCAGACAATGTGAAATACTACTTACCTCACCACGCAGTTCTCCGAGAGGACAAGGTGACCACAAAATTGAGAGTGGTATTTGATGCGTCGTCCCATGAAGATGGCTATCCATCTCTCAATGACTGTTTACTTACAGGACCAAACCTAAATCCGGATATTCTCAGCGTCCTGATTAGGTTCAGAAAACATGAGATCGCCTTCATGGCAGACATAAAAAAGGTGTTTCTGCAGATATCCCTCGCCGAGAAAGACAGAGACGCGGTGAGGTTCCTGTGGCTCTCGGGCCCACCAAATGGAGAACAGGATGAAAGGCTGCGGATGCTGAGGATGACAAGAGTGGTGTTTGAAGCCTCCCCAAGTCCCTTCTTACTCGCCGCTACAATCAGAAAGGATCTGCAAAATTATGAAACCGAACAGCCACAAGTTGTAGAGACAATAAGAGAGTCACTCTATGTTGATGACTTTATTGCAAGCTCACGCACTGTGGAAGAGGCTTACTATGTAACAACCACCGCTAAGCAAATGCTGTCAACCGCAGGCATGGACCTCTGCAAGTGGATGACCAACTCTCCTGAGCTGAAGAGGAAATGGGAGGAGAGCACAACAGACCACACACTGGCGCCAGAGACACACAGAGCGGTGCTGAAGGTGTTAGGCTTAGTGTGGAGACCAGAGACCGATGACTTCACCTTTGACCTCAGACCGCTAGTGAGCATTCTAAAGCAAAAGAAGAACACAAGGAGGAGCGTTCTACAGTCATCCGCACGTATCTATGACCCGCTTGGGTTCCTGACTCCCTTCACCATCAGAATCAAGTGCATGTTTCAAGAAATGTGGGAGAGAGGACTCTCCTGGGATGAGGAGCTACCACCCGATCTGACTCGAGAATGGCAACAGTGGTGTTTAGAACTACCCCAGCTACACCAACTCGCCATACCAAGGTGGTACCGAACAGACACGCAGTCAGAGAACAAGCATGCCCTGAAACTACATGTGTTCTGTGACGCCAGTGAAAGAGCTTACAGTGCTGTAGCCTACCTGCAAGGTGAAACTCAACACGGAGAACCTACAATGAGCCTAGTCGCGTCCAAATCCAGGGTGGCCCCTCTCAAGAAAATGACACTGCCACGCCTAGAGCTCATGGGAGCTGTGATCGGAGCGAGACTAGCAAACAACTTGATGATTACTCTGAAAATGGAACCAATTCAGATAAGAATGTGGACAGATTCTATGATTACGCTGCATTGGATCTGCAGCTCTGCTCAGAAGTGGAAACAGTTCGTCGCAAATAGAGTGACCGAGATCCAGTCACTGACCAACCCAGAGTCATGGTCACACATCGCAGGAAAGATAAATCCAGCTGACCTCCCCACCAGAGGACAAACTGTTGAAAACTTGAAACATAGCCATCTATGGTGGAATGGTCCCAGCCTTGTGACATCAGCCGATCAGTCAGAGGAGACTGATGATGATTATGTTCCAGAAAGGGCGAACACAGAACTCAAGTCGAGTCACCAGGTCACTGTACAGCTTGCTGCAAATGACGCAGACCTCACTGTACCAGTGCTGGAGCTAGCCAGATACAGCAAACTGAAAAGAGTCTTCAGAGTGACAGCCTGGATAAAGAGATTCATAGCAAATGCTCAAACAAAACCAAAGACAAGAGGAGAACTGACTGCTGACGAGCTCTTCGAGGCCGAAAGGTACTGGATCAAGATAACACAACAACAGAGTTTCAGTAAAGAGATCAAACAACTAAAGACAGGAAAGGGCCTCAGTGACTGTAAGATTAAAGAACTCAAGCCATTCCTGGATGAACATGAACTGCTCAGTGTGGAAGGAAGGCTGCAGCAGTCTGACTTCACATTCAGAGAGCAGCACCCATGGATCCTGCCCAGCAAGCATAAATATTCAGAAATGCTCATACAGTACTGTCATGAGAAGGTGATGCATTCAGGAGTGAGAGACACCCTCGTACAAGTTAGGGAGAGATACTGGATCATGCGCGCAAGGCAGCTGGTCAAGAGTGTTGTGGCAAGATGCACAATCTGCAAAAGATTCAAGGCAAAGGCTCAAGATCACTGCACCTTTACCAAAGGACAGAATAACTGAATCCCCACCATTCAAAGTCACAGGTGTGGATTTTGCAGGACCGCTTTATGTGAAAGTGGAGGATTCTGTAAAAAAGTCATACATCACGCTATTCACCTGTGCGGTAACCAGAGCCGTACACTTGGAGCTAGTCTCAGATCAGTCAACAGAGACATTCCTGTTAGCGTTGAAAAGATTCATTGCTAGAAGAGGATTATGCAAGGTAATCTACTCAGACAACGCAAGAACGTTCAAGAGAGCTGATCAGAACTTGAAAGAGCTGTGGAAAGCCATCAAAGACCCTGAACTGCTGCAGTTCTTCTCAGAAAGGGGAATCACTTGGAGATTCATCGCTGAGCGAGCAGCCTGGTGGGGCGGATTCTGGGAGAGGCTCGTCCGATCAGTAAAAACATGCCTGAAGAAAGTTCTTGGAAGAGCTTCACTCAACTTCGAAGAAATGTGCACAGTCCTGACAGAGGTTGAGGCTACACTAAACTCTAGGCCTCTGACCTTTGTGCATAATGAAGTGGATGAGCCACAGCCACTGACTCCAGCTCACTTCCTGGTGGGTAAACGACTGACCTCTCTACCACCCAAGCCATTCCCAGCTGAAACACAGCACCCAACTGCTAACAAGGCAGAGATCACACGAAGATGGAAGTACAGGCAGAGACTCACAACCAGATTCTGGAATGCCTGGCGCAAGGATTACCTACTAGACTTGAAGTCAGCACACCGCTGTGACACAACGACACCCACCCCACTGAAAGTGGGTGACGTCGTACTCATTGGAGAAGATCACACACCCAGACAAACCTGGAAACTGGGAAGAATCAAAGAAATGTTTCCAGGCCGAGATGGTCTTGTTAGGTCGTGCTCAGTTCACACTACATCAGGGACTTTGTTGAGGAGACCTATTCAGTTACTGTATTGTCTGGAGATTTAGATGACCAGAGTAGTTCATCGGGGGGAGAATGTTGTAACTTAATAGCTTACAGTTTAGGATTGGTGATTTGATCTGTTTGTTGATTTGATGCATGGAAAGCTGCTGAAGGTTTTGTTGCTATTTGCAGTTAGAAGGAGAGTTGGGAATAGTTGTATTTTGTTGTGTTCTATGTGATTGATGTTGATTTGAGATGTGTTTTCTGTTCTGTTGCCTAACAAAGGGTTAAGAAACTACCAGAATGCTTAGCGGCTAAAACAAGAGTTACGCGCGTTTTTCCTTAGTATAAATAGAAGTGCCGCGTATACGGAAAACTACTAGCATACATGGAGCTGTTGATTATATGTTTTGTGAAGTTGGCTGAACGTGTAATGGTTGCTACTGATTTCCCTACATAAAGAAGCCTTTGTTTCATATCCGACGTCCTGCTGTTTATTTTGGAGGTAGTTAATCTACAAAGATCTCTTTTATACCAAATAACCCCACCCTCTCTCTGTGTAGATGGAGTCCATCATGGAGGTCCCTGGGGCCAATGGTTGAGTCGAGGGCCGGGTAGATATTTGGTAAGGTGTCGCATCCTCTTCTGATCTCCATATTAATGTCATGGATGACATGAGGAGGGGTGTATGTCCTAGGCAGCAGGGTGGAGACCACAATGCGGGTGTCGGGGAATTCTTTACTGGCCTGCTCCGCCATTTTCCTCACTGCCTCAGCAGTGTTCCTACGGAGGCTGTGCAGGTCATTTGTTCCCGTGTGGATCACCAGGTACTGAGGGCTCCTGAGGGTCTCCCTTTTTTAACAGCTTCATTGCCTGGCCTGTGGTGCTGCAGCGTTTAGACAGCACTTTTTATTATCAGGAAAAAGCTTTTTTGTGTCCAGGAACTTCCCATTTGAGTCAGCCAGCAGGACCCCTTGTGGGGCTTGTTCTTCAGGCTGTGTAGAGGGAAGTTGGGATGGGCAAAGTCTGTCTCTCTCTCTTACACATACTGTCTCTCGCTGTCACCTGCTGTCTCTCTCTTTTACACTTACTCTCTCTCTCTCTCTTACACTTACTGTCTCTCGCTGTCACCTGCTGTCTCTCTCTCTTACATGAATAAACTAGTTGCATGTTGAATTGATGCATTCAATACTTATTTTCCTGCTGTATTTGTGTTAAAAGCACATTAAATAAAGCACATTAGAGTTTTGCATTTCTGTGAGTGTTATGTTTTTCAAGTTTAACATCTATGCTTAACATTGGTGCTGCCAGCCTTTTTGTAAATAAGCTATTCATGATAAAATACATGGTTATGTATGTGCAAATAAAGCACATTATAGTTGCATTTTTGTGAGTGTTATTGTTGAGAGGAAAGGAGTGTAGTTATGAGCACTAAGGTGCGCTAAACGGTAAAATGCATATGAAAGTTCATAGCACCCGTCATTAGGACACGCCTATGAGCTGCAGGACATGAGTTATGTTTTTGGGAAGTTTAACAACATGTATGCTTACTTTAGTGCTGGACTTGGACTCGGGACTTGATCAATAGGGACCCGACTCGAACTTGACTTGGATGAGTAGTGGACTCGACTCGGACTCGACATTGCCCCACAGCTCGGGATAGAAACGCATGCGCCAGATACTGTATATGGAGACAAAGTATGTAGTCCTCTTATACCAGTGTATCTCACAAAAACATCAGCTTCATTCTGACAAATCACATTGTCAGTGTCATACAGTATACTGGTCACGTTTTGGGTAATGCTAAGTAATGATATCATCGTCTCTGTTAACGCTTTTCACAACTTCTTAAACGATGTGATAAATAATTTCTATAATTTCTAATGTGTATATGTTACTTGCCTTTACTGTTTGTATGCCCTCATCCCAGATTCATCACCACATAATATAGCCCTGTGGAAGCACCGGGAGGCACTGTCCTCGATGAAGGTATGGATATCTGTAACACTGTATTACAACAGTCATTTATATGGAGCTTTGTTCAATTTTCTCTGATGTAACTATGGTGTTTTACAGCTCTGCCTTGTCCAGCGCCTCCTGTCCCCTTAGCAGCACCACACTAGCCTGCAGCCTCGGTCCCAGGCAATAGTCAGGTTGTTGCGCACTGGAACCGCTCCCATCAGCAGATAATCTGGATGAAAACTGAGTTGGAGGAATTTGGTCTGTGGCCAGGGTCACGTCCAGTGCAACATCTTATGAACATGCTGTCCCTGTGGCGTTATCCACCTCAGCCTGAGCTCATAGACTCATCACTGACCTTCCCTCACAAGTATTATCAACTTCATCCATATTTTATATGAAGCCAGGGCATGCAATCATAGAGGGTGAGAAACAACTTTGTCTTGCCCTGTCTTTATGGTGGTGACATCCAGTGTTTGGTGTAACGCGTTACAAAAGTAACAGAGTTATAGTAATGTATTACTTTTTGCTGTAACGCAGTAATATAACGCATTACATCTGAAATGTGGGTAATATAATACCCGTTACAATTCTCAGTAACGCAGTTACAACACATTTTAACCCCAAATGATGTGGTGTGTTGTTTCTAAGAACTCACAAACATCGCGAGACATTCCGACACCAGAGAAACAATTGTGCAGGTAGAATAGTAACTCAGTAAGCCTGTTTACTATTGGTTAAGAGGGCTGCAGAAACAGATTCACAATGGAGAGCTGCAGGCTCACAATGCAGAGCTGCAGGCTCACGGTGCAGAGCTGCAGGCTCACAATGCAGAGCTGCAGGCTCACGATGCAGAGCTGCAGGCTCAGAGAAAAGAACAGAGACAGACAGGAGAGCGCGCAGGCCAAAGCAACAGAGGGTAACTGTCTCTGGGTCTGCCTCTTGAACCCCGAGACGTTGAAGGACTTGTGGCAGAGTGTTGAAGATCTACAGCCTCTGTCCTCTGTGGAATTGCCGGCTTTTAGAAAGCTTGTCAGCCAAATCCCCGTTAACACACCAATGACAAGGTGAGCTAACGTTGAATAGAGACTCGTTCATATACAGCAGGTCACAGGGCCGTGCAGAGGCTCCACTAACATGTTATTAATAACACACAGAGACGTAATGTTACCGGTATCACATATTATTCAGCAGACTTAAACGGACAATGAGTTTAATTTTAGCATACCATAGATAGCTTTAATTAATGAGCTGCAATAAACAACATGTTGGCATTTAAAGCCATACTTTTGCGGTTATTTATGGTGAAAGTAACGCAAAAGTAGTGTAACACATTACAGTTCAGAGACAGTAATAATGTAATGTAACTTATTACTTTAAAAAGACAGTAATAAGTCATATGTACTGTATTACATTTTAGAAGTAACTTGCCCAACACTGGTGACAATCCTCGGGTAGCTTTATATGGCATTGGAAGGCCAAAAGTCATGATTAAGTCCAGCGGCCAGTACTATATTTTAGCTTCACGACTCACTTGCAATGCTTGTAAAAAGTAATGGCATGCTGACAAGCCCCAGTGGCTGGGGAAGCTACCAAAGCGCTTCAGCAACATCGTGCCGGCCTTCCTGACACATACAAAGGCGGTCTGCAAATCTGTCCTGGATGAGATGAGGCGCAGCGTCAGATCACCACAGGATATGTCCAAGCAGCCATCTGAAATATGAGAGAGCTCACCTGGCCTACCTGCTGCGTGTGCAGAACGCCAGGGAGGCTGAGGCAGGAGTCTACGGCCAGAAAACCATCCGTGGGTACCTCAGAAAGGCCGATGTTCTGGCTGGTTTAACATTTTTCTTTAAATGTATAACCTTGTTCGTTGAGACAGTTGCTCAGTCACTTTGTACTCTGAACAACTATGTTATTCATTTTTCTCATTTTGTTCTACAAATATAATGACTAAATCTGTACCTTTAAATCCTTATGAAAATGGAACTGCAGTACAGATCGGAGACAGATATTTTTTTAATTGTTTTACTGGGGAAGTATGACAAAACTACGGAGCCCGCGAAGGGTCATGTTGGTAAATATTTTTATTGCGTTCCCTCGCAATAGTTTTGCGTTCCCTCGCAATAGTTTTGCGTTCCCTCGCAATAGTATTGCGTTCCCTCGCAATAGTTTTGCGTTCCCTCGCAATACTTTTTGCGTTCCCTCGCAATAGTTTTTGCGTTCCCTCGCAAAACTTTTTGCGTTCCCTCGCAATACCTTTTTGTGATCATTTTTTCCCCGTTGCTTTGCCTTTTCAAATTGGGCGGTACATTTCAGTTCCCATTGATGCAGCGCTGTCAGCGTCTAGGCTACCTGGATGCATGCTGGTGTAGGCTGGCCGGACACAAACAGGTAAGTTTGTTCCTATGTTTAATTTAAATTGTTACAGTGGTGTTTTGACCTCGTTTTGTGCGTGTTGCAGATAGACATTTGCTTAAGTTAAGATTAAGTCAAAAGTTGCAAGTTCCGCATGTTTCCCCATGAGCAGTGTTTGACGTTAGAGTGAGCAGTGATTAGCCATTAACAGGGTAATGTTAAGTAAGGGATAACGGCTGCCGAGGTGTCCTGTTATACTGAATTAATGGACGAGGGCGAGGGGCAAATAACTCCCCGACGCGAAGACTCCGACCGAGTCCATTAATTCCGTATAACTGTACACCTCGAAGGCTGTTATCCCGCTTATCACCCGGTTGCCACTGTAGGCAACAGTCATTATAGCACGCAAAGGAAACAAGCGGTTCCGTTTGAAAAGAAGCCGACTTGTTCAGTTTGTTGTACGACTTTCGTTGGCCCTATAACAGCGATAGCATGGACAGCTTGTTTACAGTTGATTCCATTGTTGAGAAGCCTGCCTCCAGGCTCAACCAGAGCCAGATAGCCTATGCCTACCAACTACATGAAACAATGTGTAACTTGCGATGCAAGGGAAGTTTTATTTCTAACATTAGGAATGCAGAGACCAAATGTCCCTCACGGGATCAAACGAGTAGGCCTATATAGGCTACTTACTTAAACATGCATAGGCTAATTGTTGAGCCTGTGTAACTTTTGAAGTTCTCGTCAACCTTTTTTTTAAACCAGCCATGCATGTACAGTACTTCATTTCTGTGTTTTGGGTTTGACATGGGGCCCGGGTGGGGCTTTTTAATGTCAAAGGGAATGCTGTTGGGACAACCTGCAGGAATGAAAAAAGGGTGAGGTTTGGGATGTTGATATTTCAAGTTCAACATTCTGGCATTGCTTGAGGTAGTTTTAAAAAAATTTGCTTAGTAGGGCTTTTTTAAACGTTAAAACTATTATGTAGGCCTATCTTCTTACAAAAGCACAGGTTAAATAGACATGCCCCCTACATTTCTTGGGGGTGGGGGGGTAATGGTTTTTAACTT